>NC_142480.1:26325625-26642500 GCF_049115385.1 Moschus berezovskii | reverse complement strand
TTTTGTTTGTCTAACACAATAGTCTAAATTGGTGTCTTCCCAAAACGGAAAAAAAAATGCTTTCCAGAAAAGTTATGAAATATTGATAGAAGCAACATTAACTTTTAATTAATCAAATCTCCCTGTAGAAAATGTAAAGTAAGGTAAACACAATTTCACTGAAGGCCTTAGCCTTTCTGGATATACTTTGCAAATCTACTTTGGTGTGTTTCTGTCTTCAGGCTCTTCTTTTGCAGTAGAGTTTTATTATTGAAAAAAGTACCCTTTTTCCTTAAATCTCCTATCTGAATACAAGCTGGTGAGTTCTGCTTTTATTTCCTTCTTCAGTTGGTCTGTGGGGTCGCACAGAGTCGGACACGACTGAAGCGACTTAGCAGCAGCAGCAGCAGCAGTTTGTTGTGGAGTGGTTTTTTTTTTTTTTCATGGTTTCCATTTTATAAAAGATCAAGAAATCCTGGAGCGTGTGGAGGCTGCTTTCTGAAGTGGACATGAAGTAGATACTGGATGGCACTGGGACCCTTTCTTGTATCTTTGCAGCTTTTCTCTGGCTTTATTTCTTGATATTCTTTTGCCTAAATAGTGTTATTATCTTCATCAGAATTAGTGTAATTACAATGCAGAATTGTTTCTGATGGCATTTTTTTGGAAAAATTCTGATTATCTGTGACTCATAATTACTGAGACTCTTGGTAGTCAGGTTTCTGTAATTTGTTAAGTGATTTTGTGGCTCTGTTGTGATCTCTGGCTACTTCGCAGAAAGCCTTTTACTGTAGAAGAAGAGGGTCCTTTAAGGACCATATAAAGCAGCAGTTGATTGTTGACCGTTCAGCCAACTGTTGTTCATGTGTAATTAGGCCAGCATCACATGTCTAACATTCCTATCTGCTTAGAGGCTGAGGTTTATCAGTTCAAACTCGCGAGAGTGTAGATGGGGTCTCCGGGAATTCAGTCCGTAGCCAGGCTTCTCTTCGAACCGGAGGTGTCATCTGAAGGGCTTGCTCTTTTAAGAACTGGTGTTATTTGTAGTCAAGGTAGACACAGTAGGCAGCACAGCTGTGACTGCCAGGGAAAGTCACTAGGGGGATATTCATAACAAGGAAATATTGGCAAATAAATGATGAAGAAGGGGAGGAAATCCCCAAGATATTAAATTGGAGCACTGTCACTGAGATGATTAATGGTGCTGTGTGTTTTAGTGAAGATACTTATCTGGATTGTCTTGAAACTATAGTGTACATTTAATAGCACCTATAAAAAGGAATGTGGTGCATGAGCACACTGAAGAGAAAAGGCCATGGATCCTGACTTTATTTTCCTGAGTGAGTATTTTCTCCAATTAAACCTTTGGTTTCTGGTTATTGGAAAGCTGGTGTTAATGTATATTATATATGGGAGTATGTATATTCTATATATTTAATTTTATCAGCATTTATATGGGTTCCCTCCCTAGAGGATTGGAAATGTTTTGTGAAAAAGATAGGTGTCTTGTCAACACTTTATAGGGGTGAAGATTTTCAGTAAAAGGAAAATGCTGCCCGCTCAGATTTGCTTAGTCATCCTAGGCAGACAGGCCGGGCTAGCCATAAGGCCACAGAAGGTAAAGGGCCAGAGTTCCAACATTGACGGCTTTAGTACAATTATAAAAAAACATTTCCATGAATTTCTGGTGAAGGAGTGGCTGTCTTAAAAGACCCTTTAGCTTTCCATGTTGAACCGTGAATATACTGATTCTGTGTAATGAATTACACTTGCTTTGAGGGCTATTTTAACAAAGTTGGCAGATTCAGATTCACCTTTGGGCAGTCACTCAACCTTCTTGGGCCTCAGTAATTACTACTAGTCACATGACTAGACACAGACAAGAGACATTTAATCCTATCTTCAGTGAGCTTAGCGTCCAGTAGAACACTTTTTCTCAGTTTGGGGACCCCTACTGAAATAGTGGCATTATGAATCCAATTTAATGGATCAAGGTCATTTTAAAATTTAAAAATGAAATAGAAAAGAATAGAAAATTTTGTGTGTTGCATATTGGAAGAGTGTGTTTTATCTTGTGAAGCTTCTGGGTTGGTTTTTTTGGTGTGTGTGTGTACCTAAACTCACATATATGTGTACAGAGAGTGCGTTATGCCCTGGAGGAGGGCATGGCAACCTACTCCAGTATTCTTGCCTGGAAAATCCTCATGGACAGAGGAGTCTGGCGGGTTGCAAAGAGTCGGACATGACTGAGCGACTAAGCACAGCACACAGGGTGCGTTATGAGGTAAAATGTGTTTACTACTGTGTTTTGTATATCTAGAATCAGTGTAGTAGTTGGTCAGTAAACATGTAAGCATGATAATGTATGGGTGTTAAGTCAGTAAGTGTTCAGGGTACAGTGGATTATAAAGCAATGGTCAGGCTGTGAAAACAGTTCAGGAATGAAAAGGCTACACTGTCTGGTTTTGCATATTTAGGATGTGCCTGAGCCAGCTTGGATGGGCTCACAAGAGTTGACTGTATGCTTGTCTTTCCAATTCTGTGACCCCTGACTTCATGTTGGTAACATGAAATTGGGAAAAGTATTTGCACTATAAAACCTTGGAAAATGCTGCATATCAGATGCTTTCCTGTACACATCTAATTGGTAAATACTTACCAGCATATATCACTTAAGAGGAGTGCTATTCTTTCCAACTATAATTCTGTGGCTTCATAATTATTGTGAATTATTTTACATTTTAAAACATTTTGTATGTTGCACTTAGATGTTAGTGGGAATTATTAATATTAAGATAAGTAATTTCAATAATATTGAAAGTTTAAAGTACATAGAAATATGAAACTTGTGAGTAATTATTTCAAAATGTCCGTAATTTATGATTTCAAAATAATGGTTGTTATTCTAGCTTCCTAAATCAAATGATTATGACGAGGACAGTTTAAAACTTAAGATAGTGATTGGTGATGTTAAATATTTTGGTGAAGGGTAGGAATACAGTGTTTTCAGAAATGCTAACCACATTGTAAATACTTTACAAATTTCATTGCTTTATGTTAAACTGTCATTTTGCCAAGTACTAGAGCTTTTAGGTCCCAGATCTGTCTCTCTGTTTTCAGCTCTTTATATCATTTACAATTGTATTTCTAGGTTTTAGAGTCCATTTATAAAGTAGTAGATATGATTAGGAGTTGACAGAGTTGTTTCTAATTAAAACAGTTTTTACTTTTTTCTACTTTCAATCATAAAAGTACTATGGAGAGTCAGAAAAAAAAATACATCCCTCTCCATATAATAACTATGATGACTTTAAAATTTATTTGTAAAGAAAGACAAGAAAATATTTGAGTCAGGGGGAAAGAAACTTTCATGGACATGAGATAGAATTGTGGCAAAAAATTCATCAAATCACCTGTGTTTTATTGTGGTTATGATGAAAGGTAAGTAGGTAGAAAAGAGTCACCTGACAAAGACCTTTAGGACCTTAAAGTGTGTGATGATTTGTCTATAGTTAGACACTACCATAGAGGGTTTGAGGAAGATTAGGCATCCTTAAATGACTGTTGCTGAACACAGCTTTAAGAATGAGTCTGGGGAGACTGGAACTTTGGAGAAGGCAATGGCAACCCACTCCATTACTCTTGCCTGGAAAATCACATGGATGGAGGAAGCTGGTAAGCTACAGTCCATGGGGTCGCAAAGAGTCGGACACGACTGAGCGACTTCACTTTCACTGGGGAGACTGGAACTTAAGTTACTGCCATTTATTGAGCCTTTGCTGTATACCATTTTGATAGGCATTGCTGTACTATTTTAATCAAAGGGATTTAAGTCAGGGTTCCTAGTCTCATAGTGCAGCCAAGATTGAGAAGGTGTTTGTAATTTACTAGATAGGTATCTTCCCTGGTGGCTCAGAGGGTAAAGAGTCTGCCTGCAGTGTTGGATACCAGGGTTCAATCCCTGGGTCGGGAAGATCCTCTGGAGAAGGAAATGCAACCCACTCCCTTATTTCTGCCTGAAGAATTCCATGGACAGAGCAGCCTGACAGGCTACAGTCCATGGGGTCACAAAGAGTCAGACACAACTTAGCAACTAATACACAGACAGTATCATCTAAGGATAAGGGAACACTGGCAAATTTGTGGGGTTTTGTTTCCTACCTTCTCCATCTCAAGCCCATCTTTCTGCTCTGTGAAATTCACTCCACCTGGATACCTGGGTAGTGTTTCACGCTTTGGACTTTCCCCAGAGAGATGGGGCATGCATTTTTTTCTGTCCCTCTCATTGCAAATCAGGTGTTATTAACTGATACTGATACTGTTACTCTTCTCACGGCCATTCAAATTTTAACAAGCAACTCCAAGTAAAGAATTCAAGCTAAAACGGTCTTATCCAACAGAATAATTTCAGACACCCCTGACAGGGATTGGAGAAATTAATATGGGCCTGGAAGATCAGGGGGTGATTATTTTTCTCTTTCTTGCAAAGAACAAATTCAGAAAGAGGGTGTTCTCCCACTGAGGACACCAAGGCTGGCTTTGGCCAAGAAGTAGGGGTTTGGAATGGGAAGATTTCAGATTCGGAAGAGGGAAGGAATTAACAGGATCCAGGAATAAGAGTTAGGAGAATGAATGAAGACAGAAGAAATTCACCAGTCTTCATCAACTGTATTGTGCCAGACGGTGCCAGGCCACTTGCACGTGTCCTCCCAATTAAGGAGAACAAGACAGGTGCTTGTCAGGCAGTCTGCTCTGGGAGAGATGGTCACCAGTGCTGAAGGGGAGGGAAAGGTCAAGGAGGTTCCAGTGGCAGCAGCAAGTTCTTTTACTGGTTATTTCACCTGACTGATTGATTGCTATTATACTGGCGCCCCCTCCCCCACCTCACACACATTAGAATAATATATGCCAGTGGTGTTTGGATCAGTAAATACGAAAGAATTGAGAAAAGGGAAATATACAGTGAACTTCATAAAGAGCTCTAATAGAATCTGCATGTTAAACAGACACTGAACTTTGTAGCAAGAATAGCTTCAATAGCCAAATGAATTCTAATTTCCACATCATGCCTTTCAGACCTCAGCATGGTTTCTGGTGGTTTCTCCCAGTTAATTTTAGCATCACACCAATGATTTTGCCTGCAAATGACTTGAAGTGGCATATCTTGGTAATGTGGATGGCATGAACGTATATTTTATTCAGGGCTAATACCAAACTAGCTTAGAAGGAACTAATTTATTCATTTAACAAAGTGTATTTTGATTGCCACCCACAAGTCAGGTGCTGTTTTACACAAACTTAGTCAAAAGTGTCTAAGAAAAGCTCTGCCCTCCAAAAGCCTGGAAGACTGAGAGGTGACTAAGTAATTGGGGTTCCCTGTGAGAAGTGCTTCTAGTGAGGTGAATGTAAACAATGGGAGTGGCACCAAGAAAGAGTTTTTGTTTTTTTAATTTATTTTAATTGGAGGACAATCACTTTCCAACACTGTGATGGCCCCAGGCACACATTGACATGGATCAGCCACGGTGCACATACACCTACCCCATTCCAAAGCCCCCTCCCACCTCCCTCCCCACCCCATCCCTCTGTGTTGTCCCAGAGCACTGGCTTTGAGTCCCCTACTTCATGCATTGAACTTGCACTGGTTGTCTATTTTACATATGTAATATACATGTTTCAGTGTTATTCTTTCAAATCATCCCACCCTCGCTTCCTCCCAGAGTCCAGTAGTCTGTTCTTTACATCTGTGTCTCTCTTGCTGCCTTGCATCTAGGATCGTCGTTACCGTCTTGAGTTATTTTTAATAATCAAGATGGGCTCTGGAGTCTTGATGGTGGAGGAGATACCTGATTTGGGAGAGAGGTGCTTGAGGTAGTGATTTGGGCTAAAAGATGGGTATTTATGGTGGTCGTGTGTAGTTGCTGAAGTTGTGTTGGAATCTTTGAGACCCCGGTGTAGCAAGTCACAAATAGCACTTGTGAGGAGTGGAGGGCTGGGGAAGGACAGTTGAAGTTGGAGAAGGAGGGGTGGCAAAGGCATCAGGTAGACTGCTCCCCATGTGGGGTCCTGGAGAGGCTTTCAGAAGGGGCAAGGGTAGAACAGACTGTCTGTTAGAGGGAGCAGCTGTGGAAGCAACTTAGACCCGGGGCAGGAAACCTGCCATGGGAGTGGCCCACAGCCTCAGCACCTCCTCTGTTTAGAAAGTTACTTAGTGTGCTTTGCAGGGAAGAATGTGCAGTCATCCCGTGTTTGTTAGTTTGAACTTATTTTCTATTTATAAACATCTTGGAGGACTCTCCCAGTGTGCAGTCCAGTTCAGGACCAGTCCACGAACTGACTGCTTTTCTTGGCTTGAGGTACTCCATATTTGCCTTTTTCCTCACAGGCCACTTGTAATTCAAGATAAAGGAATGCCAGGGAGTAAAAATGGAGAGGCACAGGAGGCATGATTTAAAATGAAAGAATATTAATTGGCTTCACCAGAGTGTATATTTTTATTATGAGAAAAGTGACTGCCTAGATTTTTAAAAAATAATTGGTTAGTGACACACCTGCAGTATGTATGAGAACTCTAGAAACTTGAGAACAGAAAGTAAAGGTCAAGTTAGAGGAAAGAGCTACAATGAGCCTTTTGTAGGCATGCTGTTCAAGTACAGTGTTCAAAATCGCAAACGGGTGGTTTCAGAGAGGGACAGAGACTAATGTGCTTGTGCACAGATTTAAAAAATAATAGAGCAAACTTATGGTTATATATAAACTGTGGATTTAATAAATTCTCTTCACCTTAAGAACAGCTTGTGCTGTGTGTTGAGTCTGTAAATGTGTCTTTAGTGAATTTTTGGACTGAGTTTATGCAGTAGAATAGAAGAATTATGCCTTAGTCTAATTTAGGTCCACTAGTTCATGCAATAATATTTAATCATTACTGGAGAAAATGGATCTGAGTTTGATCTAGCTTTCCAGTTATCTGTTAGATGTAGGACAGTGGCTAAGTTACTTAACTCTTTAAGCTTCTGTTTTCTTATCTCTAAAATGGAGGCAAAAATATTTATTTCACAGTTGGTTTTGAGGATCAGTGTGATGATAGAGATAGTTATAATGACTGACATTACTCATCTTTTACCACGTGCTGATTTCTGGCAGTGGGCTAATAGCTCAACATCCATTTTTAATTGTTTACAATGAACACAGGTACTGTGTGTGACTATTGCCACCATTTTACAGATAACAGCAGCTTATGGAACAGCTCACTCAGGCTTAAGAAGGTAGGATATAGTGGGATTGGATCAGCATCACTAAACTATGGCTCACTGGCCACACCTGTTCCCCTTTCCTGCTGCCTGATTTTGTAAATAAAGTTTTATTAGAACACTGCTATACCTAACGACGTATGCATTATCTGTAGCTGTTTTTGTGCTATAATGGCACAGTTGAATAGTGGTGATGGAGACCATATGGGATACAAAACCTCAAATGTGTCCTTTGTGGCTCTTTACAGAAGTTTGATGGTGGTGCTTTAGTCACTAAGTTGTGTCTGACTCTTGCCATCCCGTGGACCCACCAGGCTCCTCTGTCCATGGGATTTCCCAGACAAGAATACTGGAGTGGGTTGCTGACCCCTGCATTAGACCTGTCTGTCTGACTTCAGAGTGTAAGGTCTAAACTACAAAAACACTTACTGTAGCTCTTGGCATATAGTAAAAACTCACTAAATGAGCTGTACTGTGTTACTCATCTAACTTAGGGTACACTGTTTACCACCTGGAGCTCTTGTTTGTAAAATGGAAATAGTCATGCAGCCTCCAGCCAGATAAACCATTGTGACTGTGGAAATGTTAAGAAATTGAAAGTTCCTCAAGGAACACATCCTTTAGCATATACATAATTTTAACATACACATTGAATTGTATGTTAAATTTGTTGCTTATTACTGTGTGTTACATAAATAAATGCAAGGATTTTCACTTTCATAGCATTCAGAATACAGTATTCCATTATAAGGAGTACTTGTTAACTTTAGTGGATATTCAGGATCATTGTTAATTTCCTACACCAGAAAATTTCATATGCTTAGAAAAATTTGTATTTTCTTAAATTTCCAATGAAAAAGACATTAAAATATTGTGGAAATGTCACTTAGTAAGTATTATGATCTGTGTTGAAAGCATGCATAAGCTTACAGCAGAAAAATGCAACAGGATTTTTCTAATCCACTTAAATGAGAAGGTATGTAGTTAGCATACCCCTTTAATGGTCTTTCCAGCAACAGAGGGAAGAGATTATAGTTTCAGTGTTACTCAAACTTTTATTTGCATGTATTTGTCTAGTGACTCAGGGAATTCCCTGTCCTCTTCTCAGTAATGACCTCGGATTTGTGTTACGTTGGAGCTTATTGTGTATCCTGTGGAAGGCCATCAACTTGTGTTGGGGGGAATATTCTTGAAATTATATTTCTTTAGGCCCATGGCTCTAGGTTGGTGGACTGGAGGGAGGCGATTCCTAGACTAGTTATTGTTTTCTCTTGGAAAGGCTCTTTTTGAATAGAGATGTAACACATTTCGTTCCAGAACTTATAGAAAATACATATAAACCTAAAGAAAAAAAATATCATTTTTAATTGCACCACCCATGGACAGCCACTATTAACAATCTGGTGTTTATCCTTGTATGTATTTGTGTATATATGCTTGTCATCTTCGATAGATGTATATCCATGAATGTAGGTTTTCCTTGTGAATCTATCCACAGGTTAACCTAGCTAGAAAACATCTGGGGCCAAGTGTTCTAACTTGTACACAAGCAACTTATTTAAGGGAAGTTAATTTCCATAAAGAAACTACTCTCTGCAGAAATTTTGCTTTCTTACACTATATATATCTATATCTAAATATCTTTTCTGTTGTAGTTTGTGTTTCCTTTTTGAACTTTTATTACTTTCTTGTGTGGGGAATTTAAATTATTTTGTTAGAAAAATACAAGAACTCCAGCAAGCACTAGTGATAAAATTTTTGGCAGAAAAATCCTTCTCTATCCTGTCAATAATTTAATCTAGACAGTCCATCGTAGAAAGGTAGAAAGTTGTAGAATGAAGCTAATTGTGAGAAGCATATGGTGGACTTGAAACATACAGCTTTTTAGGTCAGAATATGTACATGTGTGAGAAGTTAAGAAGTAACCGTTATGTGATTAGATGGAGCCTTTTGGCTGCTTTACCAACTCATTTTCTCACCTGCCACGTCTGCTGCATCATTCCTTACGTTGCTTAAAAAGAGAATTCTACTTACTGTGTTCAGCATTGAGATGTTTTCTTCTAGTTCTCAAAACAGAGAGAAATCTGGTTTCTGGGAGGATTTTGGTTCAGTGACCAGAGTGTAAGGAAAGTATTCTTGAGTGATTTTCCATTGGCAAACCTGAGACCTTTGTGATTCACGTATCAATCAGGATTCTTTGAAACTGAGTGCGTGATATTTATGCAATTTAAATAGACTATCATTGTATCTTATTTAAAACCTAATTTCCCTTCCCTACCTTCAGTTCAGCTGTAAAGGCTGCCTGCAATAAATATGGTAGTATTTATATAGAAGATTTTATATTAATATATAGTGATATATTAATATATCACTCTTTGCTTTGACTCATAAGAAACTGATGATGAAAGATCTGTTTCTTTCTCTAGCAGTTCTCATCACTTGCATTTCAACCAACAGAAGCTTCCAGAAGAGCCTCATTTCTTTGACTACTGTCTGTCAAGGGTCCTCAGAGTGAATCACAGCCAGTCGCATGCCTTGTCCTTGCAGCCAGTAGAGGTATACAGTCTTTTTGATTCTTTGCTTTGCTTCTTTTCTTCAACTACACTAACAAAACTGTTTGAGGAGTGAAATTGAGTTGGCCTGACTGCTGGGTACAGTCTCCCAAGCCTTTAGACACCAACTGAATCTCCTGGTGAAGAACTACATTTGCAGGGCAGGATTCCCCAGCCATCAAGAAAGCAGAGCATTCCTATGAGAGCTTTAGTAAGACAAAATGATGTAAAGCAAAGAAGCAGTTACCTTAGGACCCATTTTGCTAACAGATGCACAAAATGAATGGAGATAAAGACAGATGCTCACACACACAGTTCAGCGCTACGAGGGCTTGATGCTGAGATGCTGAGCGTAGTTCCCGGGAAGGAGCCTGTGGTGCCTCTCGCTGCTCACATGGTGTGCTGCCTGTAACGGCTCACTGCAAAACAAACACTGACGGCTATTTTTACTTTTGCCTTTTCCCCTAAATGTGAAAGTCCTCTTCTGATTTCTTTCAGTTATTAAAACAGGTACAAATGTAGTCTTTTATAAAAGCAAAATGGTAGAAAGGAAATTTCAGAAAAGCGAGGGATATGTGTAATAGCAGGCCCGTCTTTGCTCACTTTCAGGGAGGCAGCATGCTTTTCTAGGGACTGCTTCACTACTTGATGGCTTGCAAGGGGGAAATAAGCAGCAGCTCCAATTCTCAGCCCCTGGAGAAATTCATCAGGTGTCTTACCTCTTGAATTAATATCAGAGAAAGCGGTGGTGGTCATGTCACCATGTTTTTAAAGAGTAGAGGTTTGGAGACACATCCAGTGGGGATAAAGGTGGAGAGTGGGGGGAATTGCTGAGTTCTTGATGATCTATAAATTCATCTGATAGCAAGATTGTTTACCCCCTTCTCTGAATGCTGCTTGCCCAGAGCTAGTAACAATTTATATGAGGCTGGTAGGAATAAAGAATGCTATTTTTGTTTTTAATTTATCGCACTTGTGAAATGCCTTAGGGAAGGGAAGACTAAACTGAAATTATGGGCCAGCAGATTTTAAGTAGTGTATTTTTTTTATAAGGATCTAGTGACAAGTTTGGTTCACTTGCCCCACAAATACCTTTATTGACTTTGTTCAGAAGAAACTTGAAGGACACAAATGATTGCTGTGGCACAGTGTGTCCTCAAAAATGGAGGTTCTGTGACATAGACAATACAGCTGCGTTTATTCTGCCATCAAAAGGGAATACTCACTGATGCTGAGTCCTTTCCTTGTGAAGCTAAATTGATCCATCTAGGGACAACAGAAGTTTTAACTCTTGATAGTGAAGTTATGTTTCAGTTTCACCATTCCTGCCTCTATGTTGGCTGGTTTTCCATATGCAGTAACACAGATGCAGTAATTGATCTGATATCAGAAGGAAATGGAGGAACAGATTCCAACTGTGATGTTCTATGGTCTTTAGGCATTGTGGTAACTGACCCGAACAACCATTTTTGAAATAAATAGTGTCCTCATTTTGCACTCAAGAAAATAATGGCTCAGAGATGGTAGGCCAGTTGCTCAGTTTACACCCCTGGTAAGGTTCAGTCTGGTAGCTTATTTATAGCAGAATAATCTGAGTCAGTCTGGCCCAGCAGTTTTTCCCCTTTGAACAGAATGATATGGCCTCTTTGAGCAGGATGACAGTTTTCCACAGAAAATCATTCATCGTCTAGTGAAGGATAGTCCCGAAATCTATTTGTGCAAAAGAATAAGACTCTGAGAAACCTAAAGCCTTACCTGTAGAAGAGGACAGGTTCTTTTATTTGAGCATTTTAGTCACTTAAACACTCAGTGTCCTCTGTATGCTCAGCTGTGTGCCCTGTAGTATGGGGGCAATTAGATCTCTCCTTTGGCAGTTTCATCTGCTCCTGCACTGCAGTTATCACAAAAATGGATAAATCCAAAACTTTTGTTTCAAGCCCTGAGTGTGTGCTAAGTGGCTTTAGTCATGTCTGACTCTTTGTGACCCTCTGGACTGTAGCCCACCAGGTTCCTCTGTCCATGGGGATTCTCCAGGCAAGAATACTGGAGTGGGTTGTCGTGCCCTCCTCCAGGCAATCTTCCCAACCCAGGGATCAAACCCGCGGCTCCTGCACTGCAGGTGGATTCTTTCCCACTGAGCAATGGGGAGAGCTGCTATATCAAGCCCTACCTCTTTCCAAGTTCAAGTTTTGTATTTCCAAGCTCTTGATGTCTCTACTTGTGATCTAGTTTATATCAACAACCTCTGCATATAAAGATCAACAAATTTGTAAACTCTACATGGTCGTTCCCAATTAATCCTCAAAGAAACCCAGTAAACTGTTTTATCTCTATTTTACATGGAGAAAATCCTCAGCCAACCAAACTAAAATAACCCTTAAGAGATTTGAAAAATATTACAGGGTGGCTGTGTGGCCTGGCCTTCCTACAAAGAAAGGATTTCCTGATCTCCAGTCTAGAGCTCTGTCCTGGACAGGGTAGCCGTTCTCCAAGAAAAGAATGCCACACCTTCCTTAGAATGTTCCCCTCCACCTGACACTTCTTTTACTTTATCTTAAATTTTCTAGTTGTTCAGGCTTTCTCTTGGAATCTTCTTCTCTTCTACCTCTCTCTAGTCTGAAATATCCTGCTTGTAGCATAATTTAATGGAGAAGGCAATGGCACCCCACTCCAGTACTCTTGCCTGGAAAATCCCATGGATGGAGGAGCCTGGTAGGCTGCAGTCCATGGGGTCCCTAGGAGTTGCTAGGACACGACTGAGCGACTTCACTTTCACTTTTCACTTTTATGCATTGGAGAAGGAAATGGCAACCCACTTCAGTGTTCTTGCCTGGAGAATCCCAGGGACAGGGGAGCCTGGTGGGCTGCCATCTATGCGGTCGCACAGAGCTGGACACAACTGAAGTGACTTAGCAGCAGCAGGAGCAGCATGCTTTAAAAATAATTCTCTTCTTTTTCCATGTCCTTAGTTTAAGCTCTTATTTCATGCCTAGATTGTTGCAGTCTCTTCCTTAGTCATCTTATCTTCAATTTCATTAGTATTATTAAGTTAAATACTTAAGGTACACAAAATACCTTGCAAGGCAATACAGATTTTCGTTTCTGGGCCACCTTATAAACAATCATCACATTAAAATAATGTTTCTAGCATATTTTCTTGCTCAAAATCATTGACTGTCCATTCTCACCACATGGTGTCTACAGCGCAGTGTTTAAGCCACCACCCCCTGCCCCCAGTCTTTCTCTAGACTGCCTCTCCTTTTTCCCCAAGGTCTTTCTCAATACAGACTCTCTGCTCCTATCTGTGAAACATGTCCGCTTAACTTGTGTTAGGTACAATGCATGTACTATCTCTGTGCCTTTGCTTTATCCACAGTGGTTTCTTTCCTCTCCTAATTCAGCACATTAATTGGGCACATTTTATAACCAGGAGCTGTTGTTTGGGGTAGAACTGTGAACAAAGACCAAAATCTTCACCTTCCTAGTTGGAGACCGGCAGTAAGCAATAAATGTTGAAAACCAAGTAGATCATATAGTCTGTTAGGCTGTGGTCAGTGCTATGGAAGGAAAATATAGGTTAAGAAGAAATTAGGAATGCTGGGGTGATCTTTTGTTATGGATTCAGATAGGTGAGGCTACATTTTAACGTATGACATTTCCCCGTCTAAGGATGTGAAACAGTTAGGCAATTGTACATGCATTGTACCTAACACAATTGTTGCAATCCCATGGACTATACAGTCCATAGAATTCTCCAGGCCAGAATACTGGAGTGTGTATCCTATCCCTTCTCCAGCAGATCTTCCCGAACCAGGAATTGAACCAGGGTCTCCTACTTTGCAGGTGGATTCTTTACCAACTGAGCTACCAGGGAAGCCTCTGGATAGGCAGGGGAAGATATTGCAGAGAGAGTAAAGGCTCTGAAGTGCAAAGGTTCTTGATGTGTTCAGAGACCACGAGGAGGTTGGCGTCTGCATGAGCAGGGAGGATGGTAGCAGGAGACAGGTCAGTGAGGTAACAGGAGCCCACACATAGGCCCCTGGCAGGCCACATAAGGATTTTGGCTTTTACTCTACTTGAAATGGGGCCTTGGGGAAATTCTTGAATTGAGGAGTAGTGGGATATCATTTAATGTTTAGAATCAGTCTGACAGCTAGCTGAGCATATGCTGTGGGGGATGAGGGTGGAAGAAGGGAACCAGCTGGGAGACTGCGACCATCAGCAGGGTGACTCATACCAATGGTGTACGAGTGGAGGTGGTGAGGAGGCTTAGGATTCTGATCTATTCTGAAGGGAGAGCCAACAGGATTTCTGTTGAGGGGAGGATGCAGGAGATTTAATCTTAGTCCAAGATTAAATCTGCACTGGTCATTTACTCTGTATCACATGTTTGGGGGAAGTCGATCATATATATGCTAATGTATACCTTCTAGAAACTCATACATGAAGTGGTGAGGCGTGACAGAAACTTACAAAAGTTAAAAGTCTGTGCAGGTGTATGTTTGGATAATATCTTCTCAATGAAATTGCAAGTTCCTTAAAGACAGTCATTCATTATTCACTCCACAAGCCTTCTTAAGGAGATTGTTAAAGGCCAGGGGTTGTCTTACCGCCTCAGTAGTGCTAAGGGCAATCGGAGGCAACTTCAGTGTAGAGGGTAACTGCACAGGCTCTGATGGAGACTGATGTGTGCAAACCCCAGTGACACTATTTTCTGTGATCTTAAGTCAGTTACATAAGCTCTTTGTTCCCCATGTTTCTCATCTGAGTAACGATAATAGTCCCTCTCATAGGGTTTATCATGGGGAATAAGTATATTAATGCATGTAAAGTCCTTAGAACAATGCCTGGCACATACTAAGTGCTCAAATACTGTGTACTATACCTAAGTAAATGTTCAGGGAAAATGAAAGAGGCTTCATATTTGGAACAACTTCCATCCCTTAAGTGCCTGTATTCAAACCTGCCAAGCTGTGTTAATAATGTAAATAATAAGCTCTTGTATTAAGCCTTGCTCTCCAGCTGGTGGTTACAAAATAAAATGGAAGAATTGTATTATGATCAGTCTGGTTATCTGTTTCTCTTCGGGGGTGGATATGGAGTCTGGTCAGCATTCTTTTCTGGGTGCATTTGATTGACAGACTGACAGACAGCGTTTAAATACCCAACGCGTAAAAAGATTAGTGTTTTCTTATTTTTTAGCTTAAAATGTTGAATGTGTATTAAAATGAGAAAGATCATTTTCAGGATAGATATGACTCTCCTAGTACATAAAAGCAAGGAGATCACATCAAGAAGGGAATATTATTTTTTTTTTTGCCCAAGTACAGGAAATTACTATTTTCCCCTCCATGTTTGTGTATTGGTACCTAATATCTCTTTATTTTTCCCCTCATGTGGTTGTTCATCCTTTCATGCCTCTTAATATCAGCAGCTAATTTGACCTGTAAATCCAGGAGGGAGCAATGCATTGCGCCTATGAAACTCACGCAGACGATTTTAGTACCGGGGGTGTTTTGAAGAGCAGCTTAATTTGGCTTTCATTGTGCCTGGTACTCCAGCGAGGCACTCAGGTTCTGTTTGAGCTCGGTGTTCCTGATCCCACTGTATACATCCTTTATGGCCATGCAGACAGTGGCTGTCAATGAGTAACAGGTAAATATTGAACAGGGAAGCCCTTCTGATTAACTTTGTGGATCATTATTTGAAAGTAGCTTGCCTTGGAACAGCTCCATCACTCATAGTCATAGCATGTGGCACGGGGGCTCAGAGCATCAACCTCCTGGTTGGAAAGCTGAGGCTGTATTCATTGTTCTGTACCTGGTCGTGTATTCATGCCATGCTGGACTAATTAAAACTATCCAATGAACAAAATGGTGATTATTTAGCACAATAGGAATGTAAAATATTTAAGATGATAAATCTCAGAGAATGCTCAAGAGAGACCTTGTGCTATGTTGATATAAAGATATTAAAGCATACATATAATAACTTTTTGAAGTATGTAATGATATGGGTGCTCTTTTTTTTTAATCCAAACTTATGAGTCTTTTTTCTAATGTGAAATTTAGATAGTTATGGCAGACTGAAAGTGAATTTTTGGTCTAGTGTGTGCTGAAAATAAGTGATTTCAGCATCTGTTCTCTTTCTTAGATTTAGACCATACCACTTAACAGGCACAGATTGCCCTTATGAGACCTTGACTCAGGAGGTAGTTCCGTAATCTCTTTGCTGTTTGTTAAGTGATTCAGATCCAACCTTTGAACTTTATGGTAAATTGTTTGTCATTATTTGGAATAACACCATTATCATTATTTTTGAGCTTCCATGAAAGAATATGCACAGAACTTGGTAAATAAGACATAAATGGGATTGAATAAAAAAGGATGGTTTTCAGCTCTCAAGAAACATTTCTAGGTCAACATTTACGTGATTATAATAGAAAGATACAGAAAAGCCATGATTAGATTTTTCATCATCTTTGGGAGAGACCCAATTCAGTGGCCAAATAGGCAATTTCCAAAAACTTTTCATAAAGTTCAATTTTGGAGTCAATCTTTTAGTTGAGTCTTTTCTGTTGAAGTATAGAAATATTCAGAGAACTAAGTGCAATAATTAAAACTATTAAAATAACCAATAAAACCCTATATCCTTATTTTTAGAACTATAGTTAAAAGTAGGCATTTTATGATGTTTTAAATGTAATTATTTTAAATTTCCTTAATTAAGTGGATTAATACCATTGTTGCTGCTGCTTCTGCTAAGTCGCTTCAGTCGTGTCCGACTCTGTGCGACCCCATAGACAGAAGCCCACCAGCTCCCCCATCCCTGGGATTCTCCAGGCAAGAACACTGCTGTTAAACATTTATGAACCACAAAAGTGACACACAAAGAAATTAAAGAATGTTAATTAAAGAATGGAGTCTTAATTTTATGTTACTTAAGTGTTAATCTCATGCAATCTAGTCAAAATAACAGCCAAAAAATTAAAAACAAATTTATTCTGAAAATTATTTGAACAAGAAGTACACTATAGAGTAGTTATGCTGACTAGTGTTGTAAACTACATGTTTCCATCACATTCTGAGGAAGAGATTCTATTATGTATTGGTATCTATTTAGACATGTGTTACTTTACAATTTTGCTTTTAAATGAACAGTGGAAAATATTAATATTCTTGTTCTTAAATTGTAATGTTCTGCACTCATTGGGAATACCTCCTCCCCAAAACAAAACAGGAAAGGATTTAAATTTTCATTTAGAAAATAGTCTCGATTGGACAAGTATTACTATTACTCACAAAGTAAAGTATTAGAAATCACTGTATTATGAAATTTAGACAAACCTATAATATGCATGCAAAGTCCACAGTAAACTGCAAAGCTGGCATAACAAACATGAAATTTCCTTGCAATAGAAAAATAGTGAGTACTTAAAAAGCAGTGTGGGCTACTGTACTTGTGTGTCTTTCCCCAGGGGCCTCAGGATCTAAATTTGGATTAGGTTCCAAGTGAACATGTGTTGGGTGGGCCTGTCCTAACCCACACCACAAAGCTAGAACATAATTTGACATAAGTCTTTGTTTAGAACTGGAACAAGGGGGATGCCGTGGGTCAGGCTGGAATTGGCAGGACTATGTGGAAATGTGCCCACGTGGCATGGTATCTAGCAGAGCTGGTATTCCTAGGCCTTTAGTTTTCGTGAAATTCCAGGGAATGAATTCAATATTCAGTCTCTGTCTTTATAGAATAGGAACCTTGGGACACTGTATTATTTTGTGTATACTTATTTGTGATCCATATTATAAATGGTATTTTCATTATAAGTAAAATTATAAAAATATACATATATTATAAAACATTTTAATTTAGAAATTTCCTGATAATTTCCATAACTTAAAAAATTTTGTTTTATACCCCAACTAAATGAACTAAACTAGGATGATGCTTATATCATTGCTGGCTTTTAATATTGCATTTTAGTTAGTAGGTGAATTTGGTAATGTTTGAAGGGAAATGGAATATATTGGGGGCAGATTTGGTAGTTTTGGGGCTTCTCAGATAGCTAAGTTGGTAAAGAATCTGCCTGCAATGCAGGAGACCCTGGTTCGATTCCTGGGTTGGGAAGATCTGCTTGAGAAGGGATAGTCTACCCACTCCAGTATTCTTGGACTTCCCTTGTGACTCAGCTAGTAAAGAATCTGTCTGCAATGAGGGAGACCTGGGTTCGATCTCTGGGTTGGGAAAATCCCCTGGAGAAGGGAAAAGCTACTCACTCCAGTATACTTGCCTGGAGAATTCTGTAGACTGTATAGTCCATGAGGTCGCAAAGAATAGGACACGACTGAGCAAGTTTCACTTCACTTCATGGTAGTTTTGAAAGTTATTTGGCTCCATTTAGGAACAAATGTTCATTTGTCAAAGAAAAATTTATTATCTCTTTGAGGAATGTCTACAGATTCTCACAATTTCAAGTAAGTTTCGGGCTATCAGTGGAACTCAGAATAATTTGATTCAATAAATATGTACTGAATACCTACTAAGTACCAGGCAATGTTCTAGACCCTGGTTATTTAGTGGTAAACAGGAGATCAAAAATTCCTATAGCATAGAGTTTAAACTTGACCAAAGAGGGCAGACAATATGCAGATACATATATAATTTTTAAAAGATAGTTCTTTGTAGTATGAAAGAAATTAAATCAGGACACGGGGATGGAACAGGGTTTCCCAGGTAGCTCAGTGTTAAAAAACCTGCCTGCCAATGCAGGAGACACAGGAAATGCTGGTTCGATCCTTGAGTCGGGAAGATTCCCTGAAGAAGTAAGTGGCAACCCACTCCAGTATTCTTGCCTAGAAAATCCTATGGACAGAGGAGCTTCGCAGGCTACAGTCCTTGCAATAGCAAAGATTTGGATGTGACTGAGCATGTGTGCAAGAGTATGGAATATGACAAGTGTTTTCCTTACAAGACAGAGAATGTTCAGTGCCTGAAGAATGGTGTAAGTCTCTCAGTTCTCTGCAAGTCCAAGAGAACAAGATCCTTTATGGCTGCCGGGAATTGGGAATCTCTATTGGAGGAAGATGAGACTTAAGCTGGCCTTTGTTGGATGAGAATGAACAAGTCACATTTGCATATGATAGAGGATGGAAATAAGAGTTTCTGTCTGGTGTTTGCTAGAAATGAGAAAGATTTATGGGACCTTGGAGGAGAAGAGAGGAGTTTAGATTTGGCATTTTATATGGTTTCAATAAACTGAAGGGTTTGGGCTGAAGAATAGTGGAGTATGTGGGATTTTTCTAGCCTCCTGTTTGCATGAAGTGAATGAGAAAGAGGCCAGCTGACAGGCTGTTATGACACTAGAACTGAGAAGACTGTGTAAATTTTTTATTTGGACAAACTATTTCAAGATTTATTTAAGGGCTGCTATGTGAACATAGGTTTAGGCTGGTAGATCATGTGATTTCCTGGCTCAGGAAAGTGATTTGCAGACCAGAGAATTTGAGTATCACTGTTCTAGGTCCATTATGCTGGCTGTGGTTTACATAATTACCTACGTCCTTCAATAGGATTTGATCAGGAAATACTTTAAGAATTAAATATATGGATGGAACACCAAAAAGAAGTCATCAGATAATGAATGGTTGGGGGCATAAATAGGTAGATAGAATTAGTTCCATAGATGAATGACTTGTTAAAAGAAATGGTCACCATTTAACCCATGTCTTATTATATAAGAAACAAATACATGTTAACATTATAGGAAAGGGATGGATAACATAAACTAGTGCCCAGCAAATAGTGACCTTCAGTTCTGTTTGTTAGTAAATGTTGCCTGTGAATCAAGGTGCCAGTCAAACATAGCACATGGCATGTTGCAGGTGATGGTGCAGAGATGACATGTCATTTTTTTTTTTTTAAAGATAGATCACTGAATGAGAACAAAGATGTGGATATGTCTGCTAATGACAGAACCAGCTTGTGTGATTAGTATCCATTTTTTGACAGCCACCATATCAACGTGAGGTTTCCATAACATTTTTCTAATCTGTTGACTATGAACTTCAAGATTCACACCCTTCTTAAGTTGATTCCTGCCTCCATCTAGATGAATGATGAAGAAAGAAAAATCTCATTTTAAGCATAATTTCCTTGCTGCTGCTGCTGCTGCTGCTAAGTCACTTCAGTCGTGTCCGACTCTGTGTGACCCCATAGACGGAAGCCCACCAGGCTCCCCTGTCCCTGGGATTCTCCAGGCAAGAACACCGGAGCGGGCTGCCATTTCCTTCTCCAATGTGTGAAAGTGAAAAGTGAAAGTGAAGTCGCTCAGTCGTGTCCGACCCTTAGCGACCCCATGGACTACAGCCTACCAGGCTCCTCCATCCATGGGATTTTCTAGGCAAGAGTACTGGAGTGGCTTGCCATTGCCTTCTCCAGTGTTGTATTTTTTCACTCAATATACTGCTCCCCCTTGTCCACTGTATAAAGTGAAGGTTTTCAGCTTTTTAAATAATAAGGGTATGTTAATTATTGAAGGGCAAGGATCACTAACCCCTCTTTTGTAGGAATTCTGATTTTTTTTTTTGTACACTGGGTCTTGTAGAAACCCTGACTTTCAAGATACTGTGTGCTTATTGCTAAAAATGGTATTTGATTTCTAAAAATTATCTGATTGCCAGGATCTTCATATTGCCCTTCTGTATTTTCATCAAGTTTAAAGAACATAGTATCTGGAAAGGGAATCTTACTCTCTCATTAGCAACATGTTAAGTAGCTAAGCTTGCATCATTGAAAAATATTTTTATTCTTCTGTTTGGAGATTAACTTTCTTTTTAACCTAGTAGATATTATTGTATAATTAAAATTCTTCATGACCTTCCTTTACAAGGTATGTCCTGCATTTGCTATTTTTTCTCTCTTCTTACCTTAGCTTACAAAGCTGATATCACCCCTGTACAATGAATGTTTGATTTCCTTAGCTGAGCTTGCCATGGTCTCGGGTCCACCTCCCAGTCTCTGTAGGCTACTGGAGCAGATAACTTCTATTAGTCAATAGAAAACTTGGAAAACTGCATCCTTTATGCTAAATATTGGCCACCAAGCTGGCCAAAGGAGAGCACTCACATCCATAAATTAACTTCTGTAAAATATTGTTTAGGGAGGCAATGTTTTATTGAATGTTAACAAATAAGATTATCATTTAGTAACTCTTGTATAAGCTATCTTTACAGAGTCCATAAGAATCTGTACTGTGCTTAACTTCTGACATTCCAAGATTTAGCTTTGTGTTTTATTAATTAGTAAAATTAGATTAAATCATTTAAAAATTAAGCTTAGTTTTCAAATCTTTCACGTCTCCATGGGTCTTTTTGTTTCTGTAATAATCAGAGTTGGCCTTTATGATCCTCAGCCAGTGAAACAAGCATGCAGTTTTTGGTAATATAAAATGGATTTTTACGTTTTCCATAATTACTTCTCACTAGACCTGAAATAGCATTAATTAAGAGGAAAAAAAAAATGCTGGTCTTGTGTTTCTATTGCTACCTCTCTCTCTCAGCACTCTCCTGAAACCTAAAAAGAAGTTGGGTCTTTGTCTTTGGTCATCAATGTATAATGAATAGAGGTTGATAAGCAAAAATAAGACTTCATATCCCAAGAAAATACAGGAGACTTGTAGAGCTTTGGAGAGAGTTGTAGAATCCCCAATCACAGAGTATTGCAAAGGATCCTGTCTTAGAGAGTGAAGAACCTTGTGATGAATAGCCGCTGAGAACCCTTGAGTGGGGTAATTTTGTTTTTCTATAGATAGCAGGTTACCAATTACATCAGGAGGAGTATAAACTTCTTGTTAGTTGATAAATGGAGGTTGGAATCCTTTTCTAGGTTATTTTATGGTATTTGTTAACAATGTTTACCTTCATAAATTGATTCAGCATAATCTTCACCTCAGCTTTCCTTCATTTCTGGAAGACATGCAGATAATGTACTACTTTTATGAAGCCGCACAGAAAAACTGATTTTTGCTTTAGCTCAGCAGAGCAGCAAGATTATATTAACATAGAGTTGGGAACATTTGAGTTCCCATAGGGTACAGAGTGTGGCTGATATGACACGACTTGCCTTCAACAGTTGTTTTAACAAGATATCCTTCATATACAATATGCTGAGCTGAAAGGCATAACTGAGTAATGTTAACAAAAAACACTGTTGGCAAAATTCTTGACTTTCATCTTTATCTGATTAATCCCAAGCAATGTATTACTTACAAAAAAAGTATTTTCAACTGAATATATATGAAAGATATTTTTCAAATGCCTATAACTTTACAAGAACTATCTTTGGTGTGTGATATTTTTATTCTACAAAAGCATTTCTAAATACACGGCGTAAACAGAAAGATGTCCCGGATTTTGGATGTCTGGTCTAAGGAGGCTTGATGCTATCCTTTCATGTAGTAACTATTGACCGCCTCCTAGGCGCCAGGCTCTGAGGATGCGACAGTGGATGAAAGAGGCCAAAGGGTGGGCCCTTGTACTTAAATTCGTGTGGGGATAGCAGACAAGAAGCAAATGAATCAGTTGTTGAATACATAAGACGGGGATAAGTGCTGCAGAGATGGCATGAGCAGGAAAGTGGGCTAAGGAATCCCAGAGATGGGAGTGAGGTTTGTCTTGGGAAATGGGGTGGCCAGAAAAAACAAAAAAAACTTCACTGTGAAGGTGACAATTGAGTGAAGTTCTGAGGGAGACTGTAGACCAAGCTCTGTTTGCACCTTGTGTCTCCGTTTGGAAGTGTTTGTGTCCCCATGAACAACTGTCCTGCTGACGCCCATTCTGTCTCCAGAGATGAGAGAGCGGTACTAGGCTCCTTCCTGTGCCTAGTATTTTAGTTTTCTCTGCTATGCCTTACATTCTGTTTTACATTGTTCTTCTTTGGGGGGGAAGATGAATTCTTCAGAGCCTTGAGCTCATTGGATGAGAGATGCTGTGATTTTTTTTTTTTTTAAGAGAGGATCAGTCAAGCTTCCATAAATATTCCAAATTGCACCTTACCAAGAAATTGTTTTTCGTAAACGTTTAAAACTGTAAAAGAAACTTTCCACTCTGAAAATGGTATTTTTACTAATTTACTAATTTACACTTTTCTTCTGCTTAGCACTTTCAAGACCTGATTTAATTACAGTTTCTAGTACCTTAAATAGTGTTTTAAAGTGAGTCAGTGTTGCTTTGCTCAAAACATTGCAGTATGTTTTTTGCCCCTTTAGGCATCAGTTAATGTGAAATGTATCATTTATTTTCACTGCCAGAATCTTCATTGGAACTAGAGGTAGTTCTCTTCCTTGGATGATGGAACTGTGACTAATCAGGGAAATATTAGATGTGCATTTGCTTCCCAATCCCAAGCATAGGGTTAATTGAGCACTTTTTCCTCAGTAATGTGCACACAGCTCTGATTTCGCTCTGGGCTTAGAAATAAAATGAGAGAAGCACTGATTCCTCTGTTTATTCAGAGTTTGGAGGCTGTGTTTGAACTGACTCCCAAAATATTGAGAGAATCCCTCCTCTGGAGAGGTTCCTGCATTGCTATCTGTGGTAATCACTGGAGTAATTAATCAGTTGAGAATCATTTGGTTAACTGTACCCTAGCATGTTCTACCAAAAAATAAAACCCTGGGAACTGCAGATTTCCAAAAACAATAGAAATCAGATGTGGATTAAGAAAGAGATAGCAAAATGCTTAGAGTCTTACCAGGGTTTTTCTCTTTGAAAAATAGGCTTCAAGTAATCTAGTTGTAAGGGTTTCTCAGGTGGCTCAGTGGTAAAGAGTCTGCCTGCCAATGCAGGATATGCAGGTTTGATCCCTGGGTTGGAATGATCCCTTAGAGGAGGAAATAGAAACCCACTCCAGTATTCTTACCTGGGAAATCCCATGGATAGAGGAGCCTGGCAGGCTCTAGTTCATGGGGTCACAAAGAGTCGGACAAAACTTAGCAACTAAAGGACAACGACAATGAACCTAGTTGTAATATTAAGTTGATTTGTGTTTAAGATGGGGAAGAATAAATTCCTGGAGAGCAAACTATTACTTCCCAGGATTGTTTCCTTCCTGTTAGAAGTCACATAGAAACAGGGAGAAAGAAGATGATGCAAATGTGCAATGTCACCTTTATGTTTCTTAAATAAGTAAAGTTGAGAGGAATTAAATTATTTAGAATTAGAATTTCTCTTACAGAGCTAATTAGATTTACTATCAGAAAATAACTGGGAAACGTGTGAACTCATATTTCTAACAAATTGTATGAGGCTGCTGGAATTTACATTCCAAAGGGAAATGTGTATCTGCTTTTACCAGTAATATCTGCCTACTCTGTGACTCTCAAACCCAGTCTGTTGTACTAGTAATTGTGCATGTACATTCAGACACACAGCAGTTCAAGATGGTTTAGATTGCTTGGTGCTGTACTTATTGTGGGTTTATTGGCAGTACTGTTTCTTCACTGAAGGGAGAGAGATTTACTTATACGAAACATACTTTCCTTTGATTACCATGTTTTTCTTCCTCCAAAGTTGATCTCTCTCTCTCTCAACTATATCTCATGTATACATATAGTTTCAAGGTTTTTTACTCAGAGTCCTTGTAATCATGCTTTTTTTTCCCACACTGAATTTTTCTTACGTGCACATCACTGTTGGGCAATAAGATTTATAAAATAGAAAAAGTGTGTTTCTTATCCACCAGAAAGTTACGTATAATGTTGCTGGGGAGACGAGATATGGGATCACCATTTTTTAACTTGGGCATGTAGTTCAATCTGATAACTGCAAATGAATAAAGAAAGACTCGAATATATTGAGCACCATAGATAGTTGAGAAATTAGTGCTAGTAGATAGTAGAATGGATATGCAGTTAAGTGTTACAATGAACATGGCCACCAGTTAGAACAGTGGAATTCAGAGAAGGGTGAAATCGGTGGGAGAATATGAAACAGAGTTCACTGCAGAGGGTTTGCTGCTGCTGCTGCTGCTAAGTCACTTCAGTCGTGTCTGACTCTGTGTGACCCCAAAGACGTAAGCCCACCAGGCTCCCCCGTCCCTGGGATTCTCCAGGCAAGAACACTGGAGTGGGTTGCCATTTCCTTCTCCAATGTGTGAAAGTGAAGTCGCTCAGTCGTGTCCGACCCTTAGCGACCCCACGGACTACAGCCTACCAGGCTCCTCCATCCATGGGATTTTCTAGGCAATAGTACTGGAGTGGCTTGCCATTGCCTTCTCTGGCAGAGGGTTTGAGGGGTGGGTAAACATTTGAGATGAGAGAACATCAGGAACAAACATTTTGAAGCAAAACTGGGCAAAGCCTGTTTATATTCTAACATGGACAGGAGAAAAACCTTTGGGGGAGGGATTGTTGTATGAGAAGTGAATGCCATCACAGGGTAAGAAAGAAGAACGGGCAGGTAGAGAGTCCATCTGGAGACTTTTGCAATCTTGGAAAGCTAGCTTCTTGTTTACATTTTACTCTGGTCCCCTGTGGGACTTCCCAGGTGGCACTGCTGTTAACCCACCTGCCAATTCAGGAGACAAAAGGGACATGGTTCGATCCCTGGCTTGGGAAGATCCCCTGGAGGAAGACATGGCAACCCACGTCAGTATTCTTGCCTAGAGAATCCCGTGGTCAGAGGAGCCCGGTGGGCTCCAGTCCATGGGACACAACTGAAGTGACTTGGCACGCACACGTACTCTGTTCTTTAAGAGTTTCTTGACCAAAGAAATGTTATGCTTTCTTTTTTGCCTGTTTTGGCTCTCTGACTACTATTTCTGAAAGTGTTTCTCATAACTGTTAATAGGTGTTATTTGAAATAAAGCGTGGTGGTTTGGTAAACACTGGGTTAAACGAAGCTAATGTATGCTTCTTTACCAATATTGTACATTGTTAATGAGCTGGGTCATATGGCGAAATTTACTGGAGGGGAACTGTGACATGTAGCCTTCCCCCAAGAATATTTATCCATAGAATTCTTCATCCTAAAACATTATCACCAATGGGACTAGAGTTCCTTGTGTGTGTACTAAGTCACTTCAGTTGAGTCCGACTCTGTGATCCCATGGACTGTAGCCTGCCATGCTCTTCTATCCATGGGGTTCTCCAGGTAAGAATACTAGAGTGGGTTGCCATTTCCTCCTCTCGGGACTCTTCTCGACTCAGTGATCAAACCCATGAGAGTTCCTTGGAGCACTCTTATAAAGCGGTAGGTGAGAAATCACTGTTATCGTTTCCAAACTTTTGAAATAAAACCACAAAGTAGTCAGCACAGTGGAGAAGGCAATGGCACCCCACTCCAGTACTCTTGCCTGGAAAATCCCATGGACAGAGGAACCTGGTAGGCTGCAGTCCATGGGGTTGCTATGAGTCGGACACGGCTAAGCAACTTCACTTTCACTTTTCACTTTCATGCATTGGAGAAGGAAATGGCAACCCACTCCAGTGTTCTTGCCTGGAGAATCCCAGGGATGGGGGAGCCTGGTGGGCTGCTGTCTATGGGGTCGCATAGAGTCGGACACAACTGAAGCGATTTAGTAGCAGCAGCAGTCAGCGCAGACCTATGGCATTGAAATATCTACCCAGTTTGAGAGAGAGGGAAAAAAAAGCCAGGTGTTCTCAGCTGCTTCTTCAGTTCTCAAGTGTCTATCAGCCCATCAGCTGCCAAACAGGAGGAGCTGTTCTAGCTCTTGCTTACACTTGCCACCTTGCATTGCTGTAGGAGTGGGTCCCACACACTGCAGAGAATTTGGGATAGAGACTTCTCCTGCTTTACCAAGTGAGAGAGATTCATCATTAGGCTTCGCTTCCACCAGCCTAGAAGCCCATTCGCACAGTTTGTATATGCTAAAGGTGATTTCCCCAACCTTCACATTTTCTGGTTTAATCCTTTTGCATCTGTGGTTTACACTGGATTGACAATGCTGCTGTCCAGAATTAACTGAACTTCTGATGTGACCTGCCTTGCTCTTCCCCCTTTATTCACCAGAACTGACAACACTTGTTTAGTCTCATGGCCAAGGGGAACCACCTCTTTGCAGCTTTGGGTATTCATGAATCTGTTTCTGTTGAACAACTTTGTATGACAGTCCTAGGGGTACACTTGTGTATTTTGGGTTATTTTGGTGCTAGCAAAATGGAGTGCTCTGGAGGACAAACTTATATTGTTACCTTAGGCTGTTTTATAGGACTTTTTCTAGGAAGGCTGAACTTGTAATGATTTCTCTTTAAAAATTTATTAAAAGATCAATTGTCCCCAATGAGTACTCATGCCAGTGAGAAATAAACAGTGTTAAAGCATCCATGGAAAGGAGAATTGTGTTATAAATATAGCTGGTACTCAGTGAATAGTGTTGACAGACTGGTTTGTGGATGGCTCAAGAGAGTTGAGGTGGGCCAGTGAGAATTGGGATATAAGTCTGATTGAAAATTTAAAAATGCTTGGATCTCATTGTGTTCTTGAAATAATCATATTGATGGGAAAATTTTGATCTGTATACCATAGAGACATGGAAGGTCTAGTTAAAAGAAAGGAAGGGAAGGCACAGAAGACTGGAGTTGGTTTGAAAAAAAAGAGCTAATGTGACTTTGGAAGGTCCTTTAGACTTTATTTTTGAAAATGTAAGTTTTCTGTACACTTCTTGAAAATTTGATTAAAATTTTTCCAGACCCTGTCTATAGTTAACTCTTTTTATACTCTCATTTTATTGTAGTATATTCCCCCATTTTGTTTCATTCTGTTGATTTGATGTTTCTCTTGTAAATTTTATGTTGCAAAATTTAAAAGACCAGAATAGTTTTATTTCCAGAACTTAGCACTAGACCTCAAATGAGCAGTTGCTTAAGAAATGCCTTCTTAGGATAGGCAGTGTAAAGCAGTGGTTAGAAATACCAAACTCTCAGTTCTGCCCTTGACCTGCTTTTCTGACTTGTGGCTTTTGTTGAATGTTTCCCAGCCTTTTCTCACTTGGGTATTATCCAAATCTTGCCAACGTTATAGACAGCTATGATGGTCAAATGCCCTGTTGTATACTAAGTGTTTAAACATTTGGCATAATATATGATATTTAATACTCTGTATACTCTGCCGCTGCTGAGTTGCTTCAGTCGTGTCCGACTCTGTGCGACCCCATAGACGGCAGCCCACCAGGCTCCCCTGTCCCTGGGATCCTCCAGGCAAGAACACTGGTGTGGGTTGCCATTTCCTTCTCCAATGCATGAAAGTGAAAAGTGAAAGGGAAGTCGCTCAGTCGTGTCCGACTCTTAGCGACCCCATGGATTGCAGCCTACCAGGCTCCTCTGTCCATGGGATTTTCCGAGCAAGAGTACTGGAGTGGGGTGCCATTGCCTTCTCCCTGTATACTCTAGCTGTTATTATTCAAAGTAACTTTGCCTTCAATGATCTGTAGTAGATAAAAAGATTAAACTTTCATGCAATAATGTAAGGGTAGGCATAATAAATTATGGCCATTAGAGTTAAGTGTCCAATTTACTGATCCAGGTGTACCTTACCAGAAGTACTAGCTAGACTGGCAAATGAGAAAGTCACAAGCCAGATAAGGAGAGAGTTGTGTTCTTGACTGTGGGGACAATGGAAATCTCCAGCTCCTAATTCATTCTTTCTCCTCATTAGGCTAACACACCATAAGTTTATTTCCATTTACAATTGTTGCCTCAAAAGAAGGGGGATGGAGCTCTCTTTTTCTCTCAGAAAGCACTAGTGTAGAAAGAGGTGCAAGTGGAAATTTGAAAAGTTCTATCCTGTATTTTCCTTCAAAATCTTAACACTTTATCCGCTAGTCATCCTTAGTTGAGAGAGAATTACTGTGTCTGGCATTTAGGAACCTCTCAAAGATTTGAAGGCTCTCCATTTTACTCTACAATTGATGTATTCCTGAGCACAGAATCCCATTGGGCTCCCCAATGTGAAGATGCACTATAGAGGCCCCAGGGGTTCTGCGTAAGAATGGTAATTACTCCCTATCTCATCTGTCTACCTGCAACAGTTGAGCAGGGAATCCATACTTTTCCTAGAAGACCTTTCAGTTTTAAGAACTGGAGTTAATACTGTCATTCCCTTGAGGTGATGTAGTCATATCATCAAAAACGAACAAAAAAAGTTATGAATTGAATTGATTTTAACTAGTTTCATGAATTCATAGTGTAGATAGCTGAGATAATCTCAGAACTTTATCTATACTTTGATCTATATTAAGAACAGACGGGGGATCAGTCATATAAATGTCCTGGTTTAATGGTAATTTCCCTGAAGTAAGTCCAAAAGAAGGCTTTGGAGTGGGGGTGCCATTTTCCCCCAACAGTTCATTAATAGTTAATTAAATCTAATACATGAAGATCATAGTTTAGGAATGGGTTATATTCTATGAATTAGCAAGTTAGTGGTTTGGCATCCCCCCAAACAGTGTTACGTGTGGAAGGTAAGCTAACCCGTAAGAAAATAATAATAGTAAAACATTCTTTGACTCTCTCTAATCAGAGTCTCTTGGCAAGGAAGTCTTGGAACATGCAAGAATGGAGGTAGTCAGAAAGAGCTGAGGTCCTTGAGGATTTCTTTGAGTGTTGTTGCTATTCAGTCATTAAGTCATTTCCGACTCTTTGTGACCCCATGGACTGCAGTATGCCAGGCTTCCCTGTTCTTCACTGTCTTGCAGAGTTTGCTCAAACTTATGTCCATTGAGTCAGTGATGCCAAATCCAACTATCTCATCTTCTGTTGCACCCTTCTCCTCCTGCCCTTACTCTTTCCCAGCAGCAGGGTCTTTTCCAGTGAGTCAGCTCTTCACATCAGGTGGCCAAAGTATTGGAGCTTCAGCAGCAGTCCTTCCAGTGAATATTCAGGGTTAATTTCCTTTAGGATTGACTGGTTTGATCTCATTGCTGTCCAAGGGACTCTCAAGAGTTTTCTCCAGCACCACAGTTTGAAAGCATCAATTCTTAGGTGCTCAGCCTCCTTGATGTTTCAATTCTCACATCTGTACATGACTACTGAAAAAACCATAGCTTTGACTATATGGACCTCTGTCGGC
This sequence comes from Moschus berezovskii, assembly GCF_049115385.1. Classification (NCBI taxonomy): domain Eukaryota; kingdom Metazoa; phylum Chordata; class Mammalia; order Artiodactyla; family Moschidae; genus Moschus; species Moschus berezovskii. The sequence goes on along the minus strand of NC_142480.1, from coordinate 26,612,635 downwards.
ATAGTGAGTATGGAGAGGGAATAGCCAGTTTTGTGGCAATGAAGTTGATGATGGCAGTGAAGAAGGGAAACCATCTGTCCTAGTAGGAGACAGCATCTAAGAACAGTACTGGAGAGCATATGTTGCTTCGTTTGGAAAATCCCTATCAGTACAGTGATGGAAAAGCAAAACAACGATCATGATAGTGTTGGTTTTGGCATAAGATAAGAAAAATATTTGACACTTGCCAGGATATTTCAATGGTGATGAAGCTAAATTTTGCCTTCATCCAGATGGAGCTTGTAGTTCTGGACTTCATTCTTCTGCAGCTCTCCTAGCATAAGCAGAAGTGCAAAGCACAAGTACATGAAAATTATTCTGTGTTACCTTCTCCCTTACCTGATTCTTCAGTGACAAGTCTTTTGAAGTTTGTCTGTTCCAAGATAATTCTTGCATTCCAGTTCTCCTCACTGTTAATGAAGGAGGGCAAGAAAGTTTCACTATTTGAAACTGAGACACATCCTATACAGACAGGAAAGCTTTAAGTAACTAAAATTAGTTCCTTTTTTGCTTATAGTCTCCTTAACCTGTTAGGCTGAAAATGAATTATCTGAAATTTATTCCCTTGAAAGAGCCTATGAGGAGGAGAAAAAATGAGTAATTCTTTATTTGCAATCAGCTAATTAATCTGTAAAGCCTCCTTACCCACTGTGGTGTGATGGTCTCTTCCAAAACAGGAAGGATTCTTTGGTCATTCTTATGAAACAGTGGAATGCATGATTTTTTCCCCCATTTGCATGGGAAAATCTATTCTTCCTTCCCATGGAATGATTCATCCATAGTGGCCCCCAGTGGGCTAGTCGTGTGATTAAACCAAAAGGTTTGTGGATCTTTAATGCAAGCAGAGTCCCTTTTTTTCTAGCAGATTTATGGCATAGAAATTGAACGATTAAAATATTAAGTATGCAGTTTTTCTTGTGAAAAGACATTTTATGTTGATATTGTTTCATTTTTTAATATAGTAAGATACAACAAGCAACACTAGCATGTGAACAGACATTTTTAACTGAATTCATCATCTTTTATTTTAGATTTATGTTGAAGTATTATTACGATTGAGAGTATTATAGTTACTTTCATATGAGTTAAAACTCAGCTGTAACAATTCATTGACTAAATATTATGATAGTAGTCAACTTTCAGTTCGAAGTGTTAATTATTCACCTCATAATGCACTCATAAAAAAGATTTACCAACAGTCTCCCAGGAGTAGAAAGCATATTGTCTCTTGGCATATTTTATAAACATGCTTTCCCTACACTCCCAGTAAAAGGTTATTATAGTTTCTCTTCTGTGACACTTAGGAAGGATAGTGATACTCACATAGGATTGGACGTGTCATTATTTGTGAAAAAGGGATATGTATTTTTCTTCAACTTAATGGTCCTCAAAGAACAGGTTAATTAAGCACTTACACATATTTTCATGTGTGTATATATGATGAAGTATACACATGCTATGTTTTGGTTGGATAGTCAATTCTTTAGTTTCTTCTAATAATTTAAAGGGTCTTCCCAGGTGGCTCAGTGGTAAAGAATCTGCCTGCAAATGAGGAAGACTTGGGTTCAATCCCTGGGTCGGTAAGATCCCCTGGAGAAGGAAATGGCAACCCACTCCAGTATTCTTGCCTGGGAAATCCCATGGTTTCAGAAGCCTGGCAGGCTACAGTCCATGGGGTCGCAAAAGAGTCAGACATGACTTAGCAACTAAACAAAAATAATTTAAAATGAAGTAAAAAAAATTTTTTTTCAAATTTTATTTCTGTAAGATTATTTTTTAGGATAGTAGTATTACATGAGAAAAAACCTGCAAATAAAATACAAATATTTCTAATATTTTGGATACTATTTTGGCTCAGAGACAAGGCCTGGACCTCAATTTGACTTTTCTTGCAGTAGTGAAATCAGGTTGGATATGTGCTAGGGACTCCCAAGTATTTTCAATTTCAGTGTAAAATTTACATTTCCTTATGCCAGCTTTTCCTTTTCTTAACTCTAGAACTTACCATTATTCTTGTGGGGTTTTATTGTTTAGGAACTGCTTTCTAGTTATTTAGTATATCCTTCTAAATCTGTCTTTTTTATTTGTTAATATCCAACAATAATTGTAATGATCCCTTTTAATTTCTTCAAGCATTGCTATCTAATTTACTTTCTTAGATTTCTAATATCAGAGATTATTTCTTCTAAATTAATTTAAAAAACTAATGATGTTTTAAAAGGAGCATATTACCTCATTAAAAGTGTTAATTTTGGCTTGTTTTTCTTCTTTACTCCACTCAGTTGGTCCAGTGTACTTCATCTCTTCCTTGTATTTTCTAACTTTTTAATGTATCTTTCTTTTTGTTTACAACTCATGTCCTAATGTGTCCGAAATCCTCTGTTCTTCCACGTGGTTTACATATCTTGCTTTGTTTTCTTCCCTTCTTTTCTTTCATTAGTAATTACTGTTCATGTTTGTTTGTTTGCTAGTTTTTGTTTTGAGGTTTTCGGCATAGCTACCTTTTATCTGTTAATTAAATTTGTGAATCTCATATTGCTTTACGTGGGACCCTGCCTGCCTGTTTTTTCAGTTACAATGCAACCATCCTGTTTCTCATGAGGCCTCAATGACAGCTATCCAGTCTCACTGCTTCCTGTATCATTTTACAGGATATGGAGATTTGTGGGCCGTTGGATCTTGCTGGGGCTATTCCACCTCACATGCACAACTAAGGGAATAGGGTCTAGTTTAGCTTCCCTAGGACCAAGAAGTAGACAGATCTTGGTTTTTGCTGATGACTGATGTTACTCCATTGTTCTCTTACTGTGATGAGTTCTTCTGATCAGGCTTTGGACATTTCTATGGGAACAGATTGTCTCAAAAAAGTTAACAATTTACTTAGCATCTTTGTTATTGAGTTGGGTTTCTCTGAGTGAGGGTATCAGTTATTTAAAAAGTGGCAGAAATGAACAGATCAGTGATACAAGAAAAAAAAAAAAAAACGAAGGCACATAAATGATGGCAAACCTAATCCTTTAAAATCTGAAATGTAGATTTATAAATCCTTATGCCACTTTGTACCAAGTATCCTTTATTCTGATCTAAAATGAATTCCAGTATTTGACCTTGGAAGATTTCTTGTCATTTTGTTCCAACCTTTTTTAATGATATTCAACCTTCCTGTCTCTCCTCCTTTCCTACCGTGTAACCTTTCCTATTAGTATGGCCTAGTGAATATAGGCATTCATCTGGTGTTATTATAAGAGTTAGAGAAGTTGCAGAGGAGGTTTGTCACTTCTAATTTGCTAATCTTTTGTGCATTGCACAAGATTCTAGCATCACCTGAAAATAGAGCCCCAGGAATGGGGCCAAGGCCTCAATTTGAGTTGTCTCCCAATAGTCATACCATGGTTAGGCCTAGGTCCACAGCCAAGTATTTTCAATTTCAGTTTCAATAAGAGTGGCAAAAATATTAAACATGGCATGGGAGCCTAGATAAAATGGTTATTAAATATAATTCCCTAACATAAAAATATATTTTAATATATATATATACTATCTTAAATATATAAAGTATATATTAATATGTATTAGAGAATTCATGCCTAAAGTCTGTCCCAGAACAATTGGGTTAATTTGATACAGGGTACTGGTTTCTGATACTGTAACTATTAATAATTGGGGTACAAAAAAGCTAATGACTTCTGTGCAGGTGATCACATTAACGCTAGCAGGTAGTTAGTACCTCACCTTACTGCAGTGCAGATTTTTTTAATAGACTTTTGTTTATTAATAGTTAATTGAAAATTCATTCGTATTTGGTTAACTATTTTAAAGTAGAAATAATAAATTTCTGGTAATTATCAGAAATAATTTTTCATAGGACAAGTTTAGAGGAAAGCAGGGCTATGTTGTCAAAGCACATAATTGTTGGGGGGAATGATTTAATGTTATACAGGTATTGAATGATTGTGTACGCATAAATATACCCTTCAAGCAAAGAGGTAAGAGCATTTCATTGAAAAGGGAGTGAAGTTCTAGAAGTTTAAACTGTGTCATTCTAATGAAAACTTAGTGTATCAACACAGATCAGTTTCCTGGCAATAAGAGTACATTTTAATATATCCCTAATGTACTTAGAGTGTAAAATAAGGAATGTGTTTATATTGTCTTCATAATTCAGTGGCACTCATAATGTCATTAATAGGTACCTCACCCTCTGGGGCCCACTGTGTTTAACAGCAGTGAGCATCTCCACAATTTAGGATGGTTTAGAATGTGGCTACCAATTAAAAAAAAAAAACAACACAATTAAACTGGAGATGAGTGGTATAGTTTTAACAAATGCCCCGTAGCTTATAAAGCAAGTCAGCCTCCATTAAAATCACACTTTTGAGAAAAAGTCCATTTAATTTTATTTCTTGATACAACTTACAAATATGTTAAAACTTTTCTCTATCTTCATACCATCAACTATATGGACAATATATAATTACAAGAAAGTGGAAATTTAAAGAGATGCATTCAGTTTTCAAACTAGTCACGTTATGATCTTTAAACTTTTTTTCTGTTTTATGTATGATAAATTAGTATTTTAACAGTTAATTTCAAAGTAAAATCCCTGATTTTCCCTATGTATTAATGGGCACACATTTTACTTGCTTAATTGTATGATGTAGGAAGATTAACAGGTATAATTACTAGCTTCAAATGAAATTAGCAGTGTACAAATTCAATGCAATCACTTTTATATAGTCGGAAGCCTCTGATTTTTGCTTTAAATTTTTTCCCTGTATTGCCGCATATGTATTGTTGTTTTTTTTTGTCATGCAGTTGATACTTTTCTAAAAGTTTTGACTGGTTGTGGTTCTTAGAATATGCAATTACACAGATTTCGTGAAATAGTGTATATGCAGACTTGTGGATTTACCATTTTATTTCAAGCTGGCAGAAAAGTAGTTAATGTAAGTACTGGAACATTAAGCAAGTGACCACAGAGTTCCAGATGACCATCAAAGTGACATTTAAAATATTACTAGTGTGACTTTACACTCCTTTTGAGTTTTAAATCTCTTTAAAGTTGGAGGCTGTACAGTGTATTTCATACCTTTTAGTGGTTGAAAGGTAGGAGTGCAGTGTGTGTGTGTGGTCTGAGGTTTTGCGGACGTGATCTGCATTTAATCTAGGGAAATTAATTCCCTAAGCTGCTGGCAGGCAGCATGTACTTGTTAATTATTCAGGTGGATGACAAATGCAGAGCAGAGGTTCTCGCAAAGACAAAGTTTGTATGATGCATGTTTAGTAACTGATAGACCTGGCATTCCGTGGTGTCTTATTCAGTGCTAATCCTAATAAGCTGCCTGGTGCAATGAACGCCTTTCTCCTATCCTCTGCAGAGAAAACAGAGATCTGAAAGAACTTCATTATGGCAATAAATCCTGTGCTTTGTGGTTTTCTTGGTGAAAAGGTATCTTGTCCAGATGAATAACAACAGAAAGTTAGGGTGCTGGTGTGATATTGAGTCTTAAGGCAAATAAAGCTTTACACTAAGGCATGGCCATTGTCTCTTTTCTGTTGTGAAGGTGATTCCAGATTAATTCTGTGAATCTAGTGTACATAAAGTGTAGATCTTCAAATTAAATCAGTAGCATACCACAGGCAGTGCTATGGTTTTGAGTTTCAAGTGGTAGGAAAACTCCCTTTCTCCCCTGGTCTCATATGGTCAGGTTTCTTTCGTACATCCCTGTGCCAATAGGTTTTATTAGGATGGGAAGATTTCCCATGGGAATCTTGGTGTTCCTTTTTAAAACTTCTAGACCTAGCATCTGCCTTCTTTCTGCCATTGCTAAATAAGCTATGCAAAGAATTGATTAAGCCAGCTATAAAGTACTGCTTGGCCAATTCTTATATCTTGGTTGTTGTGACTATATTTAACTCTTCTAGTTTATTTTCCCTCTTCTTAAATGTTCAGACTTGAGTGATGTAATACCCAAATCAAAGTTTAGCTCAGCCAATTCAGTTTCAAAAACTTCAAGCTAGATTTGGACACTAATGGTGAGAACTGTGAATGGGTTTAGTACTGAACCATGAATCAAGAGCCTAGGCCTCTAGCTCAGGTCTTGTCATTAATCAGAGCTGTGATTTGTGCATGTGATTAAGTCTTTCCTCATATGGGAAATCGGAGAAGGCAAGGGCAAGCCACTCCAGTACTCTTGCCTAGAAAATCCCATGGCCGGAGGATCCTGGTAGGCTGCAGTCCATGGGGTCGCTACAAGTTAGACATGACTGAGTGACTTCACTTTCACTTTTCACTTTCACACATTGGAGAAGGAAATGGCAACCCACTCCAGTGTTCTTGCCTGGAGAATCCCAGGGACGGGGGAGCCTGGTGGGCTGACGTCTATGGGGTCACACAGAGTCAGACACGACTGAAGTGACTTAGCAGCAGCAGCAGCAGCATATGGGAAATGATAGTGTTGAACTAAATGTGTAATCTATATTTCTATGATTATTTTACTCTTTTTATATATAATTTTTTGCATTGTAAACCCATACCCATCATCAGGCACTCTTATTTTTTTTACTTTAAAAAATTTATCTGAGGAAAACAAGCTCATGATGTCATTTTGTAAGGATAACTTTAAATGAATAATACTTGAAAAATTGATTTTTCTTAAAATACATTCAACTCTGACTTTAATAGAAAATGTTTTCAAAACTAGTTTAAACATCTTTACCAGTGATTTTTAGAATATGTTATAAAGCTGTGTATAGATATTAACAGTCTTTCAAAGAGGAAATTCTATGTTAAATCAGCATGTATCAGTCAGTCTTCTAATTTTGTGATTTTTTATCTTGCATGCTCAAATCCTTTTAGTTTAGGAGCAAACTACTTCAAAAACTTTTTATTTTGTTGTTCTTACACAAAATGACACACTCTTAAAATAAGCAGTTTGTAAGATTAACTCTGTTGCTACAAGTCTGCACAGAAGGCAGAAGCCTCCAGTCACCTTCCATAAGGCTGTACGTGACCGTGGACTTCTCCCCGGCATCTCCTCTAAGCTTAGCTCCTCAGCTTGTTCTCTTAGCATTTGACTGATTCACTGCTGAGGAATATTTACATGTCACTTTGATGGTCATCTGGAACTCTGCTGTCACTTGTTTAATGTCCCCAAACTTCTATTAACTGCTTTTCTTCCAGCTTGACATAAAAATGGTAATGCCTGAGTATAATCAACACCTTAATCAAGAAATAAAATTATCAGCACCAGGAAGACATGCTCATGTCCCTTTCAAATAATTTTCCTTTTCCTCTCCAAGAGTACTTCTGTCTCCTAACACCATCTAGATGAGTTTTTCCTGTTCTTGAACCTCATATAAATGGAATCATGTAGGGGGTATTCCTTTATGTTTGGCTTCTTTTGTTCACCGTTATGTATGTGAATTTAGCTTGTTTATCACTGTAGTTTGTTCATTCTCACTGCTGCATAGTGTTTAGTTTTGAGAATGTACCACAGTATATTCATTGTAGTGTTAGAGAGCCTCTGAATTATTAAGAATCTGAGAGTCAGAAGTCGCAGAACTCATAAGTGGACAAACATAGATTCTAGTCAAGGTCTAATTTCAAGCTCTCTTTGTAATTGCTACATTAGTCTAAAAACAAGTTACCAAAGACAACATTTACACAATCTAAACTAAAACTATTTAATCCTTAAAATAAGCAAGAAAGTGAAACTACATCAGAATAGACTTTCTGTATTTTCCCTAACTTGGTAAATTCAGGTTAAGGACTCTCAAGTGAGACTGACTTAGAAATAAAATCAGTGAAGCTGTGTAAGTTTAAGGTGGTCTTCCCGTTCCCTCAAGATTGATGGAATCTGAAAACTGGTGTTAACTGAAGTTTTATCTCATTTTTCAAATTGTCAGAGACCAAAACCAATTGCAAAGTTTGTGTGCTGCACAAAGATGCCCAGTCAAGGGAATTTTAGGAACTGATAGTCCATTTTCTAGGAGCCAAGCCTTGCACTCAGGAAGCTAAGTCTGTGCAAGGGAGAAACTTGGGGGACTTTTCTTCCCAAGTTTACACAAAAGCCCTGGTAGACAAGGTCAGGTCCAGCTTAGTTCAGATCCTGTAAGTTCTCTCCTGGACAATGGTGGGTTCCTGGACAGTTTACTCATGTGTGAGCTTGCAGCATGCACTGCTGGCAGGTGAGCAAGGGCATCTGTGCTCCTGGGTCCCACTGTGACACTGCTCAGCTTTGGTTCTAGTATAAGTAAGTGTCATAATGTGCATGATGTTTTAGTGCCATAATTCATTTGGCACTAAATTTGAGAGCATAGACTCTTAAAATCTGCTGAGAGTTGTGACTATATTAATATCACCACCCTTTGCATGTTTTTTACATACTTGCATAATTCTGCATGTATTTCAGGGGACTGTAAATCCCATGGACCCTGTGAACCCTCGGTTCTTAACCCTGGCTTTAAGATTTTACATAACATATAGTAAAGGAATTGCTTCCCTCATAGCTCAGTCGGTAAAGAATCTGCCTGCAGTGCAGGAGACCGGTGTTTGATCCCTAGGTCCGTAAGATCCCTTGGAGAAAGAAATGGCAACCCACTCCAGTATTCTTACCTGGAGAATTCCATGGACAGAGGATCCTGGCAGGCTACAGCCTGGCAGGCTCATAAGAGTCAGACACAGCTTAGCAACTAAACCACCATAGTAAAGGAAAAATAGAGTTTTAATGTAAAGAAGCAGCACTAGGAAATGGCGATGCTTAGCCTTTGAATGTGCTTTGTATAAAAGAAGCTCTCTTCTCTAAAAGAAATTACTTTAAATTAAACAGTATTTTTTAGCTCAAGAAATATACTTTAATAGGTCAAAGTGTAGTGCAGGTTACAACCAGTTACATAACGTGTTCAATCCAGGGAATAATTGGAAGCCGTATATTGTAGCGAAAAAGCAAAATGGGGAGAACGGGTGTTTTGAAATTGTGTACTTAAGTGTGTACCTACCCAAATGTCTAAGAATAACTAGTTTTTCACTGTTTTAATAAATTTGGAAAACCTCCAACAGGCTAGCTCGGTTTATACTCAGAGTTTTCTATTTGTAGCCTCTGGAGCCCAAACTGGGAGAGGAAAAGGATGAAATAATCCACGAAGGAAATGATTCCGTTCCGTTCCGTTCAGTCACTCAGTCGTGTCCGACTCTTTGTGACCCCGTGGACTGTAGCCTACCAGGCTTCTCCGTCCATGAGATTCTCCAGGCAAGAATACTGGAGTGGGTTACCATCTCCTTCTCCAGGGGAATCTTCCCGACCCAGGGATCGAACCCGGGTCTCCCGCATTGGAGGCAGACGCTTTAACCTCTGAGCCACCAGGGAAGCCCAAGGAAATGATTAGATGTCTAAAATCTACATTTTCCCTACTTGGTTGTCCCTTATAGGAAAATAATTGATAAGTTTTGGTTTACGGGTAACATTCTACTAAGGACTTTTAAATATCAAGTATTTTAAGATAAGTACATATAACCCTGAAAATTGCAGTCGCTTTTTGTGCTTGTGAAATGGTCTGGAGGTGGTCAGTGCTCTTAGTGACTCTTTTCTCAGGGTTAATAGGGGTAATTTTATTTACAAATCAGGTCCCTTCTGATAAGGTGCTTTTAAACATTCTGGATTGAGACTTAAAACGGAGAGGTAGGTTTTCCTATGCTGAATATTCATTTCAGCTTTAAACCACCAGTTTCATTTTGCCTGGAATATGAGATACAAAGTTGAAATAGAGAGGCTTTTTTCTGACCCATTAATTAATTGAGACACTCTTTCTGAAAAATTTTAATTGTGGCTATTTTAAGACAGTTTATCAGGAAAGAAGCATTCTGAGCTATGCAAATAATTGATTTACAGAGTCATTTCTTAAAAAACTTGATACATAATGGTATCTACTGCTATATTCATAATAGGAAAACCTACTTGGACAATTATAGCGTCATTTAAATTACAAGGGCTAAAACAAAACTTTCAGTGCACTGTTATTTTGCTCATTCAATATTAATAAACAATGGTAATGCTGTTACTTTGAGTATTTCATTAAAAAACTTCACAAGTATGAATTATCTGAAAGTTGTGTCAGTCTGAATTAGTGAAAGTTCTGGAACATAAATTACTTTTAATGCATATCATCCCCTGATCTAAATTTTACAGTATAAGCAGTTAGGTTCAGGTTTAATAAATGTGGGAATTATTTTTAATAACACTAGTTAACCAGCCCTGAATTCCGGTCTCTGGTTACATTGTATTTCTGCTGTTGATTATAAATGGGAGCTTCCGAAGTGCCGAAATACATCATTCTGTATAAAGGTAAATATTTACCTCGATGTATTTTTTCACATTATTACATAATGTGGAGCTGAACTTCAAACGACCCTGAATTATCAGTTATTCTGATTGACTGGGTTCTTTATTATGTTTGAAGGGTCATCAGTAAGGTAATAAATTGTAATGCAGTGTTCCTAGTTAGGGAGTATTCAGAATCATATGACTAAATCTTGTGAAATAGCTAGACTCTAGATCACTTTCACCACACTGGCTGTCACCACGCACACACATGCACACACATCTGCAGGCATACACAGGCCCACATGAACACAATGCACCTGCCAAATTCTGATACCTGAACATTTAAACATGTGTACAAATTTTAGCCTGTTCTCCTCCATCTTTTCTCAGTTTATAAGATGCACTTTAATAAACAGCAATGCCCACTTGTTACTGGGACTGTTAGCAGGTTTTACTTAATAATAGAAGCTATAAATTCTTATCTCTAAGATACATGTGTATACACACACACACATACATGAAGATATATCTGTGTGTGTGTGTGACAAAGGGGAGAGAGCGCAGGTATATTTTAAACAAAGACTATGTTGAGGGGACAGCGTATGAATAGCAATGACTGAAAACAGTAAAACCTGAAGAGAGAAATGCAGTACAGGGATAGTATATGGACAGTGTATATAGCAATTGCACAAGTAGTTTTAAAGGTTTTAAAATTAATCTTTAAACCTCTGTGTGCCTTTAGAAATTATCTTCCTAAAGTAATTGCCTCACTAGAAGAAGATGAATGATTCACTGACCAGGTACATGAAACACATTACTGGTTGAGCTGTGTCCGACTCTTTGCGACCCCATGGACTGTAGACCACCAGGCTCCTCTATCCATGGAATATTCTAGGCAAGAGTACTGGAATCGGTTTCCATTTCCTTCTCCAGTATATCTTCCCGACCCAGGGATCTAACCCGGGTCTCCTGCATTGCAGGTAGACGCTTTGCCATCTGAGCCACCAGGGAATCCCAGGTTGACCCTCTTCAGTTCAGTTCAGTTCAGTTCAGTCGCTCAGTCATGTCCAACTCTTTGCGACCCCATGAATCACAGCACACCAGGCCTCCCTCTCATTCACCAACTCCTGGAGTACACTCAAACTCATGTCCATCGAGTCGGTGATGCCATCCAGCCATCTCATTCTCTGTCGTCCCCGTCTCCTCCCACCCCCAATCCTTCCCAGCATCAGAGTCTTTTCCAGTGAGTCAACTCGTCGCATGAGGTGGCCAAAGTATTGCAGTTTCAGCTTTAGCATCAGTCCTTCCAATGAACACCCAGGATTGATCTCCTTTAGAATGGACTGGTTGGATCTCCTTGCAGTCTAAGGGACTCTCAAGAGTCTTCTCCAGCACCACAGTTCAAAAGCATCAATTCTTCGGCGATCAGCTTTCTTCACAGTCCAGCTCTCATATCCATACATGACCATGGGAAAAACCATAGCCTTGACTAGACAGAACTTGGTTGGCAAAGTAATGTCTCTGCTTTATAATATGCTGTCTAGGTTGGTCATAACTTTCCTTCCAAGGAGTAAGCGTCTTTTAATTTCATGGCTGCAATCAGCATCTGCAGTGATTTTGGAGCTCAAGAAAATAAAGTCTGGCACTGTTTCCACTGTTTTTCCATCTATTTCCCATGAAGTGATGGGACCAGATGCCATGATCTTTGTTTTCTGAATGTTGAGCTTCAAGCCAACCTTTTCACTCTCCCCTTTCACTTTCATCAAGAGGCCTTTGAGTTCCTCTTCACTTTCTGCCATAAGGGTGGTGTCATCTGCATATCTGAGGTTATTGATATTTCTCCCAGCAATCTTGATTCCAGCTTGTGCTTCTTCCAGCCCAGCGTTCCTCATGATGTACTCTGCATATAAGTTAAATAAGCAGGGTGACAATATACAACCTTGACGTACTCCTTTTCCTATTTGGAACCAGTCTGTTGTTCCATGTCCAGTTCTAACTGTTGCTTCCTGACCTGCATACAGGTTTCTCAAGAGACAGGTCAGGTGGTCTGGGATTCCCATCTCTTTCAGAATGTTCCACAGTTTATTGTGATCCACACAGTCAAAGGCTTTGGCATAGTCAATGAAGCAGAAATAGATGTTTTTCTGAACTCTCTTGCTTTCTCCATGATCCAGCGGATGTTGGCAATTTGATCGCTGGTGCCTCTTAGTAGAATAAATATCTAAAATGAGAACCAGAGCTACATTATGGGATCTGTGCCAATCCCATTCACTTCTGTTGCTTATGTTGTTATGCTTATTTTGACCTCATTTATGTTATTGTCCCATTTCTCTTTTCTGAGTTTCAGACATACTCATCTAACATCCTGTTCATGAATGTTCCAGAATCACCACCATGATCTTCCCTCCAAGACTAAACTCTTTAGCTCCTGCTGAAACCTGTTCCTTCTTCCCTCTTTACTATTTAATATATGGCATCACCATTACCTCCTATTTATAAGCCACAATGGAGGCATCATTCTTGGTCCCTCAACCCTCATTCTCTTAGCCATATTCAATCAGGCACTGCACCCTGGTGACGCTGTCTTCTAAATAGTTATTAAATCTTCACTGTTCTCCATTTCTTCTGCCTTAACCCATCTCAGGCCACCATTATCTCTAGCCTGAATCAACCTCTTAATTGTCTTCCCTTCCTCCAGTCTTGTCTGCCCCCTCCCCAGTCCATTCTCCATATGGTCATCTGCTTTTAGGACTTCATCATGGATGAGCTTATGAGATTGCTTCCTATTGTGACAATAAGCAAAAACTTGGTAGGGACAGAACATAATACACAAGCAAGGGCTGATTCTTAGAGAGAGAGTGAAGGTGAAAAGGAGAGGACTAGGAGAAACCACTTGCCACATAGAACCACGTACAGTGGTGCTGAAGTTCCAGACTCATTAAAATACCTGGGTTCAAATCATGACTCTCCTGTTCGCCCTGTCAGTTCAGTTCCATCAGTTCAGTCGCTTAGTCGTGTCCGACTCTTTGCGTCCCCGTGGACTGCAGCACACCAGGCTTCCCTGTCTGTCAACAACTCCCGGAGCTTGATCAAACTCATGTCCGTCGAGTTGGTGATGCCATCCAACCATCTCATTTTCTGTTGTCCCCTTCTCATCCTGCCTTCAAACTTTCCCAGCATCAGGGTCTTTTCCAATGAGTCCATTCTTCCTATCAGGTTGCCGAAGTGTTGGAGTTTCAGCTTCAGCATCTGTCCTTCCATTGAATATTCAGGACTGATTTCCTATAGGATGGACTGGTTGGCTCTCCTTTCAGTTCAAGGGACTCTCAAGAGTCTTCTCCAACTCTTAGCCCTGTAACTGTGAACAACTTGCTTAGCCTTTGGAACACTGATCTCTGCATCTGTAAAATGAAGATACAGAAATTAATAGGACTGCATAGAAGACTAAGTGAATCACCTTGTAAGTTCTCAGAAAATGTTAGCTGCTTCTATTACTTTTACGGGGCTTTCCAGGTGGCTCAGTGGTAATGAATCTGCCTGCCAATGCAGGAGGTGCGAGTTCAGTCCCTGAGTTGGGAAGATTCCCTGGAGGAGGACATGGCTACCCACTCCAGCATTCTTGCCTGGGAAATTCCATGGACAGAGGAACTTGGCGGGCTACAGTCCATGGGGTCACAAAGAGTTGGACACAACTAAGCTCTCTCATGTGCGTGAACACACACACATTATTTGCATACCATCTAGGAGGGAGATAGTTGCGGCAATGCCAGGAGACCGTTGACAAGCTAAAGAGGAAGGACACAGCAAGCATGTCATCTAGCTTCTGCTGCTGGCATAGCCAGAAGTGGGAACGGACCTGGGAACAAAGGCACTGAGCTAACTGTGAAGGGCGTGGCTCCTGAGGGTGTGCACTTGACAGTTTATCCTAAGACAGGCTTGGACTCAAATAAAAAAAAAAACAACAACTGATGTCAATTGTATAAATAGCTCTGGTTTCCTTCCCCGCCCCCACATACACTCTCCAAGTCTGATTTGTCCAGATAACAACTTAACTTCTTCCCATTCATCCTTGTGTAAAAGGCTATTTTTGCCTGGTAAATTATCATCGTAACATTTGGTAGTCTGCAGGTATTTATTAAGTGTAGCAATGATACACTTACAAGGAATTGAAGCTGAAAGAAAATCTTAGTACCTGGTAAGGAGCATGTTCTACATATGAAAATTCCGGTAAGGTATTGAGGATAGGATGCAACTTCTGTCTGCCCTGGTTCAGCAGTCAGTCCTACAAATCAAGCATCAGTGACGAATGGGATACTCTTGCACCTGAGCCTAGTTCACTGTTTGGCTACTCCACTGGCCCCCAAAGGTGAGCTTGTTTCCTGTGCACATTGCCAGTGCTGTCTCCCTCTGGGAACTGACTGGCCAAATGTCAATAGAGCTCCCACCCTTCTACTTTCTCAGGAGCTTTTGTAGTCTTAGAGCCTGCTCTGTTCAACCTCTTCTTGGCTATGTTGAGATCTGTCATTGCCCTGTGTAGACTTGCTGTCAACCTTTAATATGGCGCTACTTAGTCCATTATTCTGATGCTCAATTTACTTAAGTGCAGTTATTGCAAAGTTGAATTTATCCGATATGTTTAGGCTTTCACAAGCTTTCGTGTCCTTGGGGCTAAAGGCTGCTAACTTCCATTTATAGTGATAATCAGTTGTAGAGAAATAGCATCTTTGAAGATATTGCCAGAGAGCAACAGGCAAGATTTATTTGCACAGTGAAATTTTAATTGCTTTAACTTTAGACTTTAAAGTTTTATTTTGAGGTCAGCCCTGCTCAGTCCTGGAAGAGCAGAGATTTGGCTCTGTTGAAAGTGCGCAGTAAGAAGGGAATTGCAGTTGCATAAACCAAAGTTTAGCCCTAGCACATGTGGGCAAAACTGAAGGATGACTTTGTCCAGAGACCCTTGTCCGTTGGAGGGGGAGCAGTAACAGTGACTGCCATATTTACATATCCTTTGAGAGAAGCTGTGACTTTTGAAATCCACAAGGGAAGAGTTTATAGCAGAATCAGTATGGAGCAAATGGCCCCTATGTGGCAGAAATGATGAAGGGAAGAACTTTAGAGAAAAAGGAGAGAAAAAACTCTAAACTTTAAATATACTGTTAGCAGAATAACTCAGATTTACCCCTAAAACCTTATGAAATCTGCCTTCAACAAGGAGCACAAAAGGAAAAAGGCAAAACTACAGAATTTTTTTTTTTTTAAATAGATATGGCTATCCAGCTACCTTGTAGACTTACTATAGTGTGGACCATTGCATCTCAGTGTTTGGTGAGTTCATTTCTGTAAATATCAGAAGGACCTTGTTCTAACACTTTCAGTTATAACAAGGTCCTTGAGCGTCAAGTAGAGTTGAGCATTATGGTATGGCTTTCATATCATTGCAGAAATTTATAGAAGTGTCATAGTGATTTTTAAAAGCCTGTTTTTATTTTCCTTCCA
Organism: Moschus berezovskii; assembly: GCF_049115385.1. Lineage (NCBI taxonomy): Eukaryota > Metazoa > Chordata > Mammalia > Artiodactyla > Moschidae > Moschus > Moschus berezovskii. The sequence continues at coordinate 26,596,778 of NC_142480.1, read as the reverse complement.
TGCTCCTTTTACTGCCAAGAATGATTCCATTTTAGTTCTTGTGGGTAAAAGTCCAAAAGTTACTGCCTTTGTGATTAATCTTATTTGAGAATCCTCTTCAACTATCCTGTCGTGAGTTGTAGAAAATTTGTGTGCAGTGAACTTGTCAAAAACAAACCACAGATTACATCCGTGGCTCTTTTTGTTTCTAAAAACTGCTGAGTACTTTAGTGCAAACATCTTACATTTAGAGAAAACATGAAATAAAAATGCATTAGCCAGAGGCCAGAATGGAACCTTAGTGCTGCTGTGCCTCTGCTGAGATAGTGTTGGATGCCAGTTGGCCAGACTCAGGAACATTTAGATTTTGTTTCTGAGAGGAAGCAGTGCATAGCCATAAGCCACATTAAGTTCATTAGGTGCAAATGCTACATGACACGGTTAATATGGTGACAGAAATAAACTCTTCAGTGACTCAATTCTAGTGGCACCAATTTTAACCAATTTATCAGACAATTGAGTATGTTCTGCACTTGGGATGGGTTTTAAAAATATGGTGTCCATTTTCTTGTTTGGCGTATTTGACTTTGCAGACCCAGTTTAGTTTATGAAGATGCAGACATGTATTCACTAAGCATGTCAGTATTGATAGTTGGGGTTGCTCTCTTGCTAGTGTTTAAGGGAGGTTTTACTAACCAACCTAGGAATGCATCTAGAAGGGGGTTTATGATGTGGTAAAGCCTCTAATGTGTCTTAGAGAAGAGTGTACGTGTGAGTATATGCATGTGTGTTTGCTTTCAGTAACCTGTATGTTTGTGTAAGAAACATAAAGGTTAAAAATTTCCAGGCATAGCATCATACAAATTGAATTACAGTCATGTTTGTTAAGTGCTGAGATAAAAGTGTAATTTGTTTTGCAAATAATCACAGCACCCGTGTAACTAAGTAACACTACATTCTGTCACTTAAAGTTAATGCTCCTTAGAAGAAATATCAAAAGAAATCCCTGAAGTATGGTCCTTTTACTTCATTTTAAAGATGAGAAAACAGGAAGAAAGTACCATAATGGTGGCGTTCACACAGTCTGGCTTTTTGAATGACTTCCTTTATGACTTAGGAAGCAAAGTGTTTAGTTCTCAACCACTCATTACTTACTTTTCTCTGGTTTTAACTGAATCTTTTGACTAGCTGATGTCGATTACCAAGGCAGAGCAAAAACTACTCGTGGTGGAGCAACTCAGACAATACTAGATCAATATGTGGATAAATTACAGCACTAGGCAATAACTAGGGTTAATTAGTCCTGACTTAGCACTAGTTGAAGAGTCAGATGCGACTGAGCGACTTCACTTTCACTTTTCACTTTCACACATTGGAGAAGGAAATGGCAACCCACTCCAGTGTTCTTGCCTGGAGAATCCCAGGGACGGGGGAGCCTGGTGGGCTGCTGTCTGTGGGGTCGCACAGAGTCGGACACAACTGAAGCGACTTAGCAGCAGCAGCAGCACTAGTTGTAGCAATTGATGCTGTGTTAAAAAATGCAGGGGTACTTATTGAACATAGATTGTTAAAAGGAAAAAAGAATGATCAAACTTATAGTTCTAAAACAAAATCTTGGTTAAAAAATAGTTTTGTAATGATATGGGTCACACTGGCGTGTCTTTGCTAGTTTACATGACTACTGTCAAGATTATTTCTATTAGGAAATAGGTTAGATGGAGAGACTTGTCTGTTCCTTCTTGGAAACCTAGATATTAAAGATACATGGATTCTCCTGACTGTGATTTTGGAATTGTTACATGAAATAAAGTCAACCAAAGGTAGCAACCAGCTTTAAGTATAATAGAAAGGCCAAGACTGTATGACCTGTTTTGTCCTGGCTATGTTCAAAGTTTCAAATTCTTGTTGAAGGTATTTCCTTATACTGATATGTAAACACGCTCATCCAAGATTGACTTTTCCTCCCCCTCTTCATAAAACTTTGGAAATTATTTTGTAAGAAAAACTAGTATCAATTTCTAAAGCTAATGGACACTATTTTGAGGGAAGTAAGCATATCCTTACCTGTAGCATATGAATTGACTACCAAAATATTTCCACAAATAACAGCAGGAATTCAGAAGAGAGATTTTTTTCGCTGAACTTCTTGCCAAAGGCTAATTTGCCAATTCAGTTCCACATTTGTAATTCAGTGCAAGTTCATCCCATATTTGTGAGTCAGGCTGATCCTAACTGGATTATAGTGAAATTTTTAGGATTGCTATGTATCAGATGTTTGTCAATCAAAATAAATAAAAAGAAGAAATAAATCATTTGGTTAAGAAGTTGAACCTTTTGAAAAATTCGAAATATACCTCTTACTGCCACAGGATATTGTTATTAAAAGAGGAGAAAAGCTGTTACTTAAGCACAAGGTAATGATAATAATCTGTAATTCTTAAAGATCATTTTATCTTCGGGAAATTATTTGAAAAGGTAGATCTTAATGATCATCTTGCCTCAGGACTCACACACAGAAGTCTAAACAGTGTGCCTCAGTTTGCCTAATAAAATATTATAAAACCAAGAATACCAGAGAATTTCCTGATACTTTAATTCAGAATGCTACCAGAACCACATATTCTTTCTCCCTTAACACTGTGAATAAAATGAATATCTTAAATGATCCATCTGAAAATGAACACGCATGTGAACATATATGTATGCATGCACAGTTGTGTACCTGCTTTCACCTTTAGGAGTGGGTTGGGGGTGCTTGGCTGTCACTTCCATTTGAATGGCACTGGCTCTTGTGTCGTCAGTTTCTCTGGTGCCTCTGGATAGAGTTAAAGATTGCAGGTGTGGATTTACCCAGGCCCACTTTCACCTGGACTCTTCACTATGGGATCCCCTTTGACTCCTTCCTGTCCATCACGGGGCTGGGCAATTCAGAGATCAAGTTAGATACCCAGCTGTGGCTTCATGCAGTTGAAAAAATATATTTTCTACAAAGTATTAGAAGTTTAAAATGATGTATTTATAAATTAGCAAACTGGCTTTCCATTTTATATCTCACTTTCCTTATGTTAACACTTCTTGAGATTTAACATTCTTTGCCGGAAGCACAGTACTGGTACTGTGTAAAGTAGCAAACTGCAGGAGCAATGGCAAAAATATAGATGCATGCACAATTGTTTTCTTAATTCTTAGATAAAATAGAATAAATTCAAGATTGAATTGTTTGGTAAATTACTGGTTTCAGGACTTCCATCCAGTGAAAAATGCCTGTCCTCCTGTCAGAACTAGCGGAGGGAGCTAAGCCATCTCCCCTTTCACCGACGGCTAATTAGACTCCCAGGGCAACTGGTTGTGCATTGCTGGAAATCACTTAAGACAATTTTATGTGCAAAACACAAAGCGAAAAAGTAGTTTTGAGAAACCCAGGCCTTTTAATACCTAGTGATATCAACCACCTGTTTACTGTGCTGATGTGCTTAAAAAAAATAAAAGAAACATTTTGGGCAAATATTATAGCATCATATCCAAACAAGCTATTGAATCATAAAGTAAAGCCTGTGTGTTTTCTCTTAAGAAACAAATACATTTAAGAATCTGCTGTGACAAATCAGTATCAAAATGTGCACAAAATTACAAGGACAAATAGAATGTTGTTTTTGACTGGTTTGTTTATATTGAAACTATATTATTTTATGTGAAGTATGTGTAATAGAGCATTAGATTTGAAAACTCTGTGTTGAATATCATTTCTGACAGCCTTTTCTAGGGTCACTAAAATTCCAATAATTCAGTCTAGAATTGAAGTCGATTCCAGAGAAAAATTTAATATAGTCTGCTTGCCTGCCAGCTTCAACATAGTCTCTGAGCATTGAAATGGTTTGACACATTGAAATATAAAGTGCATTTGTCATATCTATTGGTGGAGTATTTTATGTGATCGCATCTAACAAAGATCAAGTTAGAGTAAAACTTACACTATTTTTTATGTGTTTGTGAAGAGGATTTTGTTTTATCTTGTTTTCTTTACAGTCCTGATTTGATTTATTACAAAGTCCAATAAACTATTCCTAGTGATAATAAAGAAACACATTGCCTGAACTGATTTTGAATTGCAGTGGAACATCTCTATGTTACCATAGTCATTTGGTGTTTCAAAGACCCATGTGAGTTCAGGATTGTGTCATAGGAAGGACCTATTCTCTAGCAAAGAGAGATTGTGTAATTAGAGGAAAGCCTTTAAATCTCTCGAACCTCAGTTTTCTCATCTGTAAATAGGAGTGATATTAATAACTTTGCAAAGTTTCAGGAACGATTCAAGATGTTACATGTATAACCCTACCTCTGTGCCTACTACAGAGCACTTACTCTCTAAAAAACATTCTTATATACATATGGCTTCTGGAAATTATATTCGTAGAATGAATAGAATGAAATATGCAGTATATATATATATACACACACACACACACATATATATATCAGTATTACAGGAAATATTGAAATGAGATTCCAGTACAATTTATTTTTGTAAAATACTACATTCAGTTCAGTTCAGTTCAGTCGCTCAGTCGTGTCCGACTCTTTGCGACCCCATGAATCACAGCACGCCAGGCCTCCCTGTCCTTCACCAACTCCCAGAGTTCACTCAAACTCATGTCCATCGAGTCGGTGATGCCATCCAGCCATCTCATTCTCTGTTGTCCTCTTCTCCTCCCGCCCCCAATCCCTCCTAGCATCAGACTCTTTTCCAGTGAGTCAACTCGTCGCATGAGGTGGCCAAAGAATTGGAGTTTCAGCTTTAGCATCAGTCCTTCCAGTGAACACCCAGGATTGATCTCCTTTAGAATGGACTGGTTGGATCTCCTTGCAGTCTAAGGGACTCTCAAGAGTCTTCTCCAGCACCACAATTCAAAAGCATCAATTCTTCGGCGCTCAGCTTTCTTCACAGTCCAACTCTCACATCCATACATGACCACGGGAAAAACTACTACATTAGTTATTGCTAAAATAATTTGCTTTTCTAGTATGTATTCAATCATGGATGCTTGTTTATATATTTGAGTATTCTGGGATTTCTTGTGGTGAGGGTGTAATGATAAAGTTGACTCTGTTTTAGATTATTTTACTGAACACAGCTTAAACTGGGATGGACCTTCCTGTTATGCAGCAATGCTGTTTATGAAAGTATGAAAATCTCATGTTTACGTTCAGTCATGTACACAGAACCTTTATCTGTAGTTCAGATGTCAATTTTATTTATTATTTTTTTAAATTTATTTTATTGGAGGCAAATTACCTTACATTAATATATTGGTTGGTTTTGCCATACATTGACATGAATCCGCCCCGGGTATACATGTGTTCCCTTTCTTGAACCCCCCTCCCACCTCCCTCTTCCCCATATCCTCCCTCCAGGTCATCCCCGTGCACCAGCCCCAAGCATCCTGTATCATGCGTTGAACCTGGACTGGTGATCCATTTCATATATGATAATATACATGCTACAATGCCATTCTCCCCAATCATCCCACCTTCACCCTCTCCCACAGAGTCCCAAAGACTGTTCTATATACCTGTGTCTCTTTTGCAGTCTCATATACAGGTTTAAGGTTACCATCTTTCTAAATTCCATATATATCAGATGTCAATTTTAATAGTGATAAATACAAGTAGGCAAATGTATAAATACAACTTGAACAGAAGACTATTTCTGTGTCTTGGCTAAGAGTTCCTAGTTGTAGTGTTTGCCTGAAACTGTTAAACAATATACTGTGTTGAGTGAGGAGTCCTGTTAAGCAGAACTGATTTCAAGACCCTAATCATTTAATATTCAATTTATTTAACAAATATCTGTTATGTGGAAACATATATGTTAAGATTACACAAATGTATATATTTATTTGAATACTTAAAGATATTAAATATTTTCATATTCAGCCTATAGGTTTTAATGTATGACAGATGTTTTATGATCTGCCTATGTCATATAAAATGATTCGACAGGGTTGTAAGTTAAACATTCAATGAGTAGCCAAGACTGACAAGTCCCAGTGTGTGTTCTGCTGAACTCAAGTTCAACAGTGTTAATAAAAATTATGTAAAGAAGGTTTCCAGGTTGAAATAAGTTTGGAAAACTTTGAGTTAAGCCATTTTTTCAGTAGGATTTCTGAAAGCACTTAATTTTCTTGACATATTACAAAGTAATAGACCATGGGAGGGTTGTGATGTGCTATTTCCACCACCAGGACGAGGGGAGACAAGAGAAGAGGTTGAAATTAGTAATACTTAGAAGCTTAGAGAGAGACCTCATAAAGTTGAAACTCAGAACTCTGAGGAGGGGACGTGGACCATTTTGTGCTGGTGTCTCTGGGGAGGCAGATTAGAAAAAGAGCAAACTGTGTTCAGCTACCGCCATTGGAAGGAATTGCCTGTGTTGGGGGTGGAGAGACGCTGCTGGGGGTTAATACTAACAGAACCAGCCAGGAAGCCCACAAAGAGCATCTCCATTCCCCTTTCAGCCCTGCAGTCTCCCCTTAATGCCTCCTATGACATTGCCTTCCACGGAGCATCTGGCTGAGCAGAAATGGGGTTTGCGGAGACCCAGTCCCTCAGGGCAGAGTGTAGAAGGAAGGTTCTGAAGCAGATAAAACAGCTTAATTGGCACAGCTGCTCTGTAAGAATCCAGACTTTTATAAAGAAATGTTAGAATTATTTTCAAAATGGTCCTGTTTTCATCTTAGACTGAATTGACTGTAGTAATTTGCAGAGCAACTCACTTTGTAATTTGTATCTCCAGGAGCAGTCTTGTATTACTGCACTACTATTCTATTAATGTACAGGTTTTCTGAAACAAAACAAGAGGGTTAGTTTAAACTTACTTTGAAACATGAGAAAATACATTGCTGAAGGCCTGCACAGTCCCTAACTTTGTAAAGCTATTCAGTTCATTTCTTCTAAAACTTCTTGGGATTCATATGCAGAGAGGCATTTGAAATCAAATGCACATAGATTCAAGCAGAAAGATGCTCTGCTACTGAAAATAATAGGGTGATAAGGTGACTGCCTTACAGAAAGCTTGGGTATTTGACAAACTTTGTGGGTTATTCAAAGGGTGCACCTCGTAAGAGTTGTCAGTAATGACTGAGAAATGCAATCACACAAATGCAATCAACAGATGAGAACTTCCTTCTTCTGAGCCTTACATTTCCTTAATGCTGCAGCAGTAAGAGTTTTAGCTATTTTGGGTTTATCATACATATGTGGTGTTCATGTTAAATTCTACTTACAGAATCCACTTTTACATTTGTAATAGCCTAGGGGAAAGCTAAGCAGGATTATAAGTCAAGAAATTGAGGAAGCAACTTCTATGAAAGAGATCTCAGCAAAAGAATATGCAACATCTAGAGATTATACATGTATTAGGTTATAGTGCTGTAATTAAAAGATGCAAAAAATTTGTAACAAAATGAAGAGAAACCTGAGGATACAGGCTGTAGAAAAGTTGACTTTAGGAGATGGGAGGGGAGGGTGGCCATAACCACAACAAACCAGTCAGAGATGCTGGAGAATAAGATTCCTCTGTCAAGGACTTGAGAGAATAGAATTCGTACAATGAACGATAGTAGTGACTTTACTAACATTATAGAGTGCTCACCATGGTTCAGTCTTGGTTCAGAGTGCTCTGGGTATATTAAGGTAAAGGTTAATATTGTAAAGGGATTGGAGAAATGCCCTGAAGACTGGACTGAGAAAGAGCTGTTGGCTTTGACCTTTGGTGGGTTGTTTGGAACTTCTGGTAGATCCATTTTAACATAGGGAAAGTATTAGAAACGAGGTTTCAAATGTTTAAAGAGAGAAGAATCAGTAAGAAGGAAGATACAGCAAATTTAGGTTGCTCTTCCCGTAGCTTTGTCAGCTGCTTTGGGAGAATAAAGCAATGTGATGATGAAGGGACAGTGTATTGTCCTATAAGGCGTTAGGTCTTAGCAAACAGATGTTGAGTGTCGTAAATAACTAAGAAATGCATGCTATTTAACAGTCATCCATTTGAGTTTTTAAAATGTGAAAATATATTTTGAAAGCATTTTTTTTTTTTTTTTTTGCTGTTTTCTGTAAGATGGTCATCCTTCTGTCTTGGTTATTTTAACATGTAGTCTATCAAGTTTTGTTTTGGTAGAAACTTATTAGTTTCCCTGACATTTTTGAGTAGTGGCTTATAACTAAGACCTATATGGAAAATGTTATGAAGGTGACCTGCTTCTGTCTAATGGAGTAGTCTTAACTTACAGTTTGGAACAAATCTTTCTTTTAACTCCTTGATTTGTAAGTTAAAGTAAATTTCATAGACTTCAAAAGGTCTCTGTTCTTTGTCACTCAGTCCTGTCCAACTCTTTTTGATCCCATGGACTGTAGCCCGTCAGGCTCCTCTGTCCATGGGGATTCTCCAGGCAAGAACACTGGAGTGGGTTGCCATGCCCTTCTCCGGGGGAATCTTCCCAACCCAGGGATCAAACCCAGGTCTCTAAATGGTATTTTCTAGCAAAAGGACCTCTTTATTTTTAGTAGGCTTAAAGGTCTGTCTCAAATACTTGAATAGGTCAGTATCCATTATTTTTAATACACAGATAAGAACCACCTCCAAACTGTCATTTCCCCTTAAAACAATGAAAAAGTTCAAATTTCAATTTTTTGTAAGCTACTAGGGTGCCTTTCCATCGATTTTTGGAGGAACTCATTCCAAATGCCAGTCTGCTCAGTAAGGGTAGCCTTCTCGTTGAGTCACAAAAGGTTACATCTAAACACTTTACTGAACCATCTCCGTATAGACTTAGTTAATATTTTAGAAGTTAAACAAAATACATGAAACTTTATGCTCAATGTGAAGCTACCTTTGGTTGATTTTATAACAAGAGCTAACCCTTGTTAGAAATTGTGTTTAGTAATTTGCATAATTCCTCAAGCACTTTCCCAGATGAACGTGTGTTGTGGTTTAAATAGGAATCAAATATAAATAACTTCTGAAATAAATAAGCAAATAAATATATATATGTACGTGCATATACACATATGCACATATAATTATGTATATATGCACATAAATCTGTTTTCATATGTAATCTCCCCTAATTTATTTGATGGACTGTTTATGAACGTCTTCCTTTAAAATAACTTACAATACATGACTAAGATAAGTTAAGGTGATGCTAGCTGCTTTAACAAATCCTAAAATTTCAACTTAGTGCCATAATTTCTTAGTTTAGAATTTTTCAACATGTGTTTTCCTGGTGGACAGGAAGTTACTTCTTCTACCAGTAACTTCAGAGACCCAAACTGACAGAAGCTATGCCAGGCGTCCAAAATCATTCTGAGTGTTATCTCTGTCCCAATTTGCTAGGAGCAAGAAGAGCAAGTAGCATCATCTGAGGAAGCTTCTGATGGGCCAGGCCCATAAGTAGCACACAGTCACTTCTGCTCATAGTCTGTGGATTGGAACATAGGCACATGGCCACATTCAATTGCAAGTGAATCTGGAACATATAATTCAACTGCACGCCCAAGAAGAGAAAGAGACCTCATAGGTAGTGGCCAAAATAATTAATACTGACTTTTGGAAAGTTTTAATAAGTCATTGCTTTGTAATATAAAATCATATAAAATAGGCTCTTTATAATTATTACTTCCCTAATTTATATAAATAATGTATAGTGATATATATTAGTATCGCAGCACTATTTTTATATTGTAATGTGGAATGGAGTGGAGACGAGGTTCAAGGCTTGAGGGTATTTTGACTAGTTTACATGGGTTCCAGGCAGAAAATATTTGAGAGATATTGTTATACATCTAGATTTACCTGAAACTGAGAAGTACCTCTGAGGACTTACTTCTTTTTTTGGGGGGGATGGTTCTCTTATGATTTTTAGTATCTACCGTCACAAAAGAGAAATGGCCTTGCTGTTGAAAAGCTTGTATTAATGAGGATGACAAGAGTTGGCTGTGGACTGAGTCTGGTGTTACTGGTGGTTTTTTGTATTATGGTGCTGGGGTTATTTAGATTTGATTGTGTTATGGAGTAGCCAAATTTGTGTTTTGCAGAAATCAAGGGCTTTTTGAAGACTTGCTCATTCCTTAGACAGCAATGGAGAAAGCCACCTGTAAAAGGCTGTATGTTTCTGAGAACAAATAAAATCCTATTGAAATTTAAACCTTCTTATTTAAAGTAAATTTACATATTTTTATTAAGCAAAATCATAATTAACACTTTCATTGATATTACATACCAGAAATATTTGTGGTTGTAATCAATACATGCCTCCAGAGATGAGTGAAAGCAGCAAATTGATTGGTTAGTATCAGAATCTTGCTTGACATTTTTGTCTGTCAGTTGACTTACCATTTTTCCCTTTCACTTCCGTATCAACCAGAAAGAAGCTAAGTTTATGCTCCCAATATCTACACGATTTAGTCACAGTTGAGGAATAGATAAAAGTTAGTTAGGATTATTTACGGGTGAGAACTCTGTCATTATTTCTTTAAGGGCAACATTTATATCAGAGTTAAAGTAGGCCTTAAATTTAGAGTTGCATTTTCTAGTCCACTCCCTCATTTTCTTGCAGAGAAATCATCCTGAATGACTCCCACATAGTGAGTTTTTGTCTTTTTTTCTCCCCCAGTTCAAGTATTAATGGTCTGTGTCACATTTTATTTTCACATATTCAAAAATTCTTAAAAGTTATTGATATATCATATTACAGTATTGTCAACATAAAGATGCAGTATTATCAACAAGTATCTTCAGATATGGTAATTAGAGTAGGAAACTGTACTCTGAAGAAAAAAATAATGGACATTTTTCAAATAATTATTTTTGGATTAACTGATTTAATAAGACCTCTATAATAAAATCCTAGAATGTTTATAGCCCCCACTGTCATTCAGGAAGGGAGGGACTATAAATATTTCACCTGTAAGATTCACAGAAAATGTTAATCTTGCTCTCTTATTCCCTTTCATCCATCTTCTTTGAAACTTCCTCATCAACCACTGTTTTTCTTCCATACCAGTTTACCTTATGTGGAAGAAGGCAAGATATATATTTCAGCTTTTTAAAAAACTTTACAGAATCTACAAATTAAAAAAAAAGCAAAACCTTTTTATTATACATATGCTTGTTATTTCAGTAAGATCAACAAAATGTTTAGGAGCCCAAACAAATTCATTAATTATCTTTTGTATTCAGGGCGAAATATAGCAGGCAAGTTGAAAAATGAATTGTTTATTTTTGGAGGGGCTGGGAATGAAGAACAATGAAACTTCCAAATAAAAGTAGTGTTGGACCTTTTTGCTGTGGATTTGAAAATAAGTCCAGAAGGCTGAGCTTAATATAACATGTGGCAGGTGGCCTGCGTTTGCCTGGAGAATTCCTTTAGGGCAAGACAGCTCAGCAAACACATAAATCCTTTTTTCTCTGTTATCTAGTAGCACATTTAGTTGCCATGGGGATTTTATTTATGCAGCAGATCCTCTGCAGTTCAGTTTGTGCCTAAAGTTTAACCATACAGCTGTTACCGTAAATGCTACATGGCAATATTTTCCAAACACAGACCCTAGAACAAAAAGAACATTTTTTTTCCAGCATTGATTTTGCTTTTTATGTCATGAAACATCTTAGTAAAGGATTACTATATACCATGAAAACTTCTCAAGTTCCAGCCTAGCAGTTGATATCATTTAATATTACTTAAATTGTTCGATTGCAAATACATTATATGAAAATGTGGCAAATATATTTTTGGTTAGGATAAAATTTTGCAAATTTAACTAGATAGCTATTATTTTTCTGTATAGTTAAGGTGATTTTATTTTTTATTTTTCTTCAGTTCTATGACTTCTTGAAGTAGTTTATATCAAATGGAAAGACAGAAATAACTTGCTACTGTATAATTTCTCACTTCCACAGCTCTTTGAACACTTTTTTGCCTACTATTTTTAGTGGAGGAGAAAGGAAAACAAGATAGAAAAATAGTCATTGCTTTCACAACAGTCAAGGGATATCTAAGTTTCTCTAGCTCGGGGCTAGGTCCTGATTTGAATGAATTGCTTTTGTTTAGTCTTGATTTGTACTACACCAGATAGATCACCAGTATGTCTCCTTTGTGTGAACAGCATGGATTGGTCAATGGAAAGGGGAGCTGATGCTTTTAAATGGAGTACATAAAATTATCTCACACCATCTGTGAGGCAGTGCACCAGGAAAATGATGAAAGGAGAACTTGAAATCCAGGTAAAGTTGCTTCCTTACAAGGAAAGTAAAACACTCAGAATCAAGACATATTGTTTGCATATGGTTCAACTCTCCCATCTGTACATGACTACTGGAAAAACCATAGTTTAGACACAGTGAACCTTTGTCGACAAAAAGATGTCTCTGCTTTTTAATGTGCTGTCTAGGTTTGTTATAGCTTTTCTTCCAAGGAGCAAGCATCTTTTAATTTCATGGCTGCAATCACCACCCACAGTGATTTTGGTGCCCAAGAAAGTTAAATCTGCCACTGTTTACAGTTTTCCCCCATCTATTTGCATGAACTAATGGGACTGCAATACTTTGGCCACCTCATGCGACGAGTTGACTCACTGGAAAAGACTCTGATGCTAGGAAAAGTTGGGGGCGGGAGGAGAAGGGGACGACAGAGAATGAGATGGCTGGATGGCATCACCGACTCTGTGGACATGAGTTTGAGTGAACTCCGGGAGTTGGTGATGGACAGGGAGGCCTGGCGTGCTGTGGTTCATGGAGTCGCGGAGAGTCGGACACAACTGAGCGACTGAACTGAACTGAATGGGACTGGATGGCATGATCTTCATTTTTTGGAATGTTGAGTTTTAAGCCAGCTTTTTCACTCTGCTCTTTCACCCTCATCAAGAGGTTCTTTTAGTTCCTTTTCTCTTTCTGCCATAAGGGTGATGTCATATGCATATCTGAGGTTGTTGACATTTCTCTTGGTAATCTTGATTCCAGCTTGTGATTCATCCAACCTGGCATTTCACATGACGTACTCTGCATAGAAGTTAAATAAGCAGGAGTACTGGAGACAATATACTTACCATTTTACTTGTGTATTCCCACCACCTCAGAAAGTTACCTAGTCCGTAGTAGGTGCTTGTTAATGTGCTTGTTAAATGAATGTGTCAAATCCATTTAAAAGGACACCTTTTAACATTTTAGCAGTCAGAATTGCTAATAAACTGAGACTTCAGGAAAATCTTCCACTTTCTCTCTGCTATAACCTCTTTTAAAGAAAAATGTCTTCTAGAGTCGGACACGACTGAAGTGACTTAGCAGCAGCAGTTCTGTGAGGGTCACGTAAGATATTGTAGAAATAGGAAGGATAATAGAGGGCCATATATAAAGTAGAGTATGAAAAATAAAAGGGTCTGAATTGAAAAATTACCGAAGCTTGAATGGCCAATTGCAGAGAAACCAATATACTGGAGAAAAACCAAGAGTGAAATAAAAATGGATTCCAAGGATTTGATTATACTTGATGTGAAAATTGAATCACCTCTTATTAGAGGTGGAAAATCCATTAGTCATCACTTTGCTACTTGGATAAGGAATAGAAGTTTATCTTTGAGATAACATCTACCTTTCGTTGTGTACATTAAGAGTATATTTATTAGGTAAGATTTCCATATTCACAAATGATATTACAATGTAAATATATGATTATTAACATAGGGGAGAAACAAACACATTGGATTTTTCTTCAAATGTAATTGGTAGCAATTTGTATTGAGCTATGATTGGATTATTTTATTTGTATAAACATTTGCATAGGAACAGCACAGGCTATAAAGAAATGTACTTATGTTTCTGGCCTAAACAAACTATTGTACAGTTTCCCCTTGCTTGCTTTATACCAACTGCTACAGTTTGAATTTATGATGGTATTTCTAAGTTGCATTGTAAATACGTACAATGAATAGTTTCTGCAGTTTTTCAGTAAAGGTGAAAAACTTAACTACATGATCACCACCTTTCCCTCGACAAGGGAAAAATTAGATGGACTTATGAAATTTAATTTGAATAACTAACAAAAATAAGGCTCATAGTGTCTGGGATGAGACATTACCATGGAAATCAGTGCCATTTAATTTCTACTCAATTCAAAAGCCTTTCATTTTTAATTGATCTACATTTTGCAAAACAGAGGTCACTAAAATGCGAGTTTGGGGTTTTGGTTCTAACAGTGCTATTTTCAGTGATGCTGGACAGGTGTTCTGAGGCGCTTTGGTTTGTCTAGTTCTCAACCTGATGCTCTAGACTACTTAGTGTGTAATAGCCTACAAATTTCACTCTTACCACGAAGCTTAGATCAGAAATCCTTACAGTTACTAAGGAGATTGAGATGTTATGAGTCAGCAAGAGAAAGGCTGAAGGGAAGAAGTTCCAGAATAAAACAATTTAAGGGCCTGTTTACCATGGATAAATATTTTATTGAAGTCAGTAAGAAGTCATGTACATATTTTTATTGTATAACTCTTGATTATAAAAATCACTAGAATGAAAGGTTTGTTTTCAGTTATTAAAAGCTAAAGAAAACAAAGCAGTCCTTTTACTAATTGATACTTTGGGACTTTGATTTTATTTTTGAGGAAGTATTTAGGGAAAACCTAAGAATCCTGTCTGGACTGTCACTGCTGCACAGGATAAGGATATACTTCTTATGCTTCCATTGTAATATAAAGAACTGTCAGAAATAGCACTGTAAATAGTCAGTGACGACGTGTTTTAGCAATTACTTTAGGAAATCACTAGACATATTTGGGACACAGACTGGAGTAATGGAGAGTTTGGGGGAAATACGGAAAATCAGGAAATACCAGAGAAAAATGGTAAGTTTAAAACATATTGCTGCTGCTAAGTCACTTCAGTCGTGTCCAACTCTGTGTGACCCCATAGACGGAAGCCCAACAGGCTCCCCCGTCCCTGGGATTCTCCAGGCAAGAACACTGGAGTGGGTTGCCATTTCCTTCTCCAATGTGTGAAAGTGAAAAGTGAAGTCGCTCAGTCGTGTCCGACCCTTAGCGACCCCATGGACTGCAGCCTACCAGGCTTCTCCATCCATGGGATTTTCTAGGCAAGAGTACTGGAGTGGCTTGCCATTGCAAACATATTAGATAAATACAAAATGGATGAGAGAGAAAGATTAAATAATTGTAATTACATTTTGCTACTGGGTGTCTTTTTTGGCAGCCTTAAGAGGATCAATTAGTATTAATATGCTCAAATCTGTAAGGCTATAGTGTTTCCTGTGAAGTTCTATGGGGAAAGATTGTGTCTGTTTTTTTGAGAAACTAGATTTTTACTTAGACCATTTCTGAAACTTTTTTTTTAACCCCTAATACTACCATACTTTGGCTACTTCATGCGACGAGCTGACTCACTGGAAAAGTCCCTGATGCTGGGAGGGATTGGGGGCGGGCAGAGAAGGGGACGACAGAGAATGAGATGGCTGAATGGCATCACCAACTCGATGGACATGAGTTTGAGTGAACTCCGGGAGTTGGTGATGGACAGGGATGTCTGGCGTGCTGTGATTCATGGGGTCGCAAAGAGTCAGACATGACTGAGCGACTGAACTGAACTGAACTGAATACTGCAGGGTAGATGTTGGACACTAAAAGATTTCCTTGGAAAACCTTGAATAAGAAAGGGGACCTCTTCTATAAGGTAGAGCAGTGGAATGTAAGGGATAAGGGAAGGCATAGATTCTAAAACTAGACCACTAGGGTCTGTTTCCTGGCTCCGTTTTTAACTAGTCAAGGATACTTGTCACATCATTGCTCAGCGTCTCAATGTCCTCTTCTGTAAAATGCGGATAATAATGCTCTTTACCTCTAAACTGTTGTGAAAATAAAATTGAATATCATATAGAACAAAGCACTTATAACAACTATTTGATAAAAAAAATGAGAGAACCATGAGGTTGATAAATATCTGTATCATCAACAATAACATATGCTATTTGAAGATTAATGTTTGGAGGAAACCTTAACATAGCAGAAAAAATTCATAGGGTGAGACTGTTCCAAGGCAGAGTATATAAATTAGAGGGCAAGACAGTGTCTTTTAAGCAAATTTTGTAATGCAGTGTGAAATAAGAAAGATGTTTAAACATAGTAATTTGTTTTGGAAAGGAAGAGAAGATGTTGCAGGTAGAAAAGGGCAAAGATGAGTTGCATAACAAGAATAAAGGCCTGGGCTACCCTGGCAGTCCAGTGGTTAAGAATATGCCTTGCAATGAAAGGGACACTGGTTCGATCCCTGGTCTGGTAATATCTCACGTGTCTCGGGGCAACTAAGCCAGTGCGCCGCAACTACTGAGCCCAGGTCACAGAGCCCATGCTCCGCAACAAAAGAAGCCACCTCAATGAGAAGCCCATCCTCAGAAACCAGAGAATGACCCTTGCTCCCAACAGGAGAAAGCCTTTGATCAGCAGCAAAGACCCAGTACAGCCAAAAAAAAAAAAAAAAGTAGTAGTAAAGGCCCATGGCAAGGAAAGTACCTTAGGGAACTGATAGGAGAGAAACAACGGAAGGTAAGTCTGGAAAAGAATTATTGCCAGAAGCTAAAGAGTGAGCTTCATGGACAGAATGGAGGGGAAGGAAGGGAGAGGTACGTAAAGGATGAAGAAAAAGGATGTACTGTTTCTCCCAGTTAACTGGTAGCTTCTTGAGAGCAAGGACTTTAGCTTCTTTGACTTTTTATTGCCTAGCCCTATGCTTATCATACAATGGATACTTAATAAGCATTTAATGAATTTATGAATGAGCTAATGTAATTATTGGATTAATTAATAAACCTAATTCCTTGATTAATTAAATTAGCAAATAACTTTTTATGAGCACTAGAAGGAAATAGGTCGTGTATGAGATATCATTTAGCTCTTAAATATAAAAGAATAAGGAGAAGTGAAATTTATTTCCAGGGAACAGAAAAGTGAAGAGTCAAATTAAGGAAATAATGAAATTTTTCAGGATTGCTAAAATACAATTTTGTAAGAAAATATGGGAATGTGTTTTCTCCTTGAAATGCTTTTAAATTCAGAGGTATTAAGAATGTAGAGGCAAAAATGGCTGGTAGAGAGGTCAAAGTATCATCAATCAGTGAGAAAAGGTAGATTTTTAAGTGGAAATGTTACTTATCTCTGGATTTTATAAAGAACTATTTCACTAAAACATTTTCAGAGGTTCCTAGTATGTTTTCTTTAAATGAGGAAAGAGAAATGTCTGTGAGACATAGTTGCTTTCTGTTTCATAAATTAAAGACCCTAGACATGTTCAAACCCAACATATAAAATAAATGTGGCACTATTATGACAACAACTAGAAGTAGGGATTAGAAGAAAAAACACAGAAATTCTTAAACTAGAATTGTTAGGAAAGAAGATTATAGCTTTTGTTTAATTGAACAAAAATAGTACAGAGTTGTTAGATAATCGGGTTATTTACTTTTAATTAAGAAAGTATAGTATATTAGATATCATAAAGTATTTGGGGGCAACATAATTCATTCAGATCATCACTGATTTGAGCAACATGTCCTGTAAAGGCATAGAACACAAATGGCAACTAGTGTTGCTAGTGAATTAGAAGATGAAGGTCGTGGGTAAAGTCATCATTTAGCCTTCAGCTGTAGATACTTCAGCCGTAGATACTCCTTGAGAAAGTAACTGACAGACTTAAAGAGTCCCATGGCCTGAAAGTTTTCAACTAGAGTCTTCTAGTGGTGGTCAGCTGTTAAAATTTAAAAGTGAATGGCAAGTTTTTCAATTTCTCAAGTATAAAATATCCCCTAATATTTGTTTTCTTGAATGTTGATATCAAGTCCCCTTATCTACTTGCAAATAATAGTGGAGGACAGAAAAGGATAAACAATAAACAGTGAACTGTATATACTTTTTGATTCACTTGACAAATCTTTATTGAGTGTCTACTGCTTGCAAGACAAAGGCTTAACAAAGAACAAAACGGATGCTGCCCCTGTTTTCTAAGCTTAATTTAACTGTGGTCTCCTGGATTTGCTGTGCTCAAAATTCCTAGAAATGTTAGAGATGTAGTTTCTCAGATCTTACCCTTGAGATGGTTTTTATTAGCTCTGTGTATGTGTGTAGGAGGGTGGTGGTGGCCCAGAATCTGTATTTTATCAACCACTCTGGTGAGGGTGGTGCATGTGTTTGAGAAACACACGTTGAGACTCGTTGGGCTGGAGGAAGACTGACCATTATTGCTGTGCTGGGCAAGAGTGTGGTAGGAGGGCAGAGCAGAGGTAGCTAACAAGCAGGGTGGAATGGAGAGGCCGGGGGAGCTGCACAAAAGGATTCGCCAGAGCAGCGTGGTTGAATGATGGAAGGGAATGGCATGGCCAGGATGGAAGGATTGGGGGGCAGAGCCTTAGGGAGGGAGGAGTAGCAGACTGCTACAGAGGATGAGCCGGGGTAAAGACTCTGTTTGACATCTCTTCTTCCACTTAATGTACCAAGGTTCAACAAGCATGTGTGGATTGGATTCCACTTATCCCTGAAGATAAGACTTGTTTCCACCCTCTGAAGAAGCTTGTGGTTGGGGACATAAGTAAATTATGTGGTTTAAATGATTCAAATTTGTGAAATGCTTACTGGTTATAAAAATACATGTAACAAGTATGAACTGTGCAATTTATAAATTAGATCCCTTTGATTTCACCTCCCAGTTTAAAGCACCAAAACCTTAGCCTTACTATTGAAACTGCCTGAATTTCCCCAGCTCACAAACCCTACTGAGGGATCCTGATTTTTTAATTTGTTGTTCCCTCTTGTTGATTTTAACTCTAAATAATTTGGGGCCAGTTCTTTATTAACAACACATCCTCCATGAATCATAGCTTGTTGCTTTTCTTTGTTTCAGCTTTTAAATGTGATTCTTCTGATGCTTAACTGCCAAGGTTTCCTGTAGTTTTTCTTTTTTTTTTTAATGGACCTGTGTTTACTAAATTAATTAAAATGGGGTTCTAGCCTTATTGGTGGCGAGAGAAAGAGGTGAAATTTTGCTTTTTAATATTTCTGAGAAATATTCAAAGCTGTCATGGTTTAATGTTAGTAATAAAATTTTGGAGTGATTAGAATGCTAAAAAAACATAAAAATTAGTGAACTGAAAAACCTCATCTAAGTCCCAGTGGTACTGTATTTTGGTGGAAGATTGGGGACACCTAAAACAATTGAGTGAGCAGAAGTAAAGAAAACGAGAAGCATAATTAGTCAGATTGGTTATACATACTTTAAAATGTAAATTACATCTGTCTACCAAGATACGGATGTGGGATCTATGTGGGAAACAATTTTTTGTTTCTTGATTAACAAGGTAAAGCCCATTAAAGGAAACCTCAAGAAGTTTTTTTTTTTTCATTCTTCTCATATATTAGAATTTTGTTGTAGTAAATATTGCTTAATAAGGTATTATGAATGGATTGCAAACAGTTATTATTTTATAAATATAACCATTTCATGATTTTAAAGAGTAATTGATAAGAATAAGATACTTCAAAGAAAATTATTTGGAATTATAATGGTTGTGCTATTTTTCTTAAGTGTCATGGAGGGATGTAGATTTAATATTTACATTAAAAGTATTTCCATTAGATTTCATATCCAAAGGGAATGAGAGTATGAGTTTCTAAATACTACATTCCCACAGCTAAACAGGTAACTGGCCATTGTGGGATCCTCAATAAATATTTGAAATGAATAAATTGAATAAACCATGCCACTTTTAAAGATACTGTGTCTGTAAGGCAATGTCATTCTTGACTGTGATGTTAATTACTTTCAGGCAGAATGACTTTATCAACTAGAAAAGTTAGGCGTACTCATGTGTACATGATATACCATGTCAGAAGGGCCATCTTTGCCTGCATTCATAACTAAGCCTGGAAGATGGTTAACCATCATCTTCCATGTATTCTTCTCTTGCAATGATTGTCTCCTTGTAAATCTCCTTCAGCCTCATTCCAAACAATCACAGTCCTGGTGGAAATATTCCATGGGATTTTTCTTCAGGTCTTTGTATCCTGAAAAAAGTACCATGACAAGAAGCAGGGGCCAGGGTCTCTAGCCTCTGTTGCTCAACTCCTTTGCTGGCTATGGTTATAGAAAAGTCACTGTGGCATAAGCCCAAGTATGCTTTGTGTCAGTGCATTGATTGGGCCAGATCATCTTTTGGGTACTTCCCATTTAAGATCCTGTGAATCTAAACTAAAGGATATAACTTAATAATTCTTCTGCCTAATAATGAAAGTGTGGCAGGCACAGAAATGGCCAAGTCATGGAATTGATATTTAGGGGAATCTTGGCTCAACAAGTATAAAATATTACTTGACAGTTTTAGTTTAGTCTCTCTGTTGTGTCCGACTCTTTGAAACCCCATGGATTGCAGCACCCCAGGCTTCCCTGTCCATCACGAACTCCCAGAGCTTGCTCAAACTCACGTCCATTGAGTTGGTGATGCCATCCAACCATCTCATCCTCTGTCGTCCCCTTCTACTTCTGCCTTCAACTTTACCAGCATCAGGGTCTTTTCTAAGAAATCAATTCTTTGTATAACATAGCCACAGTATTGGAGTTTTAGCTTCAGCATCAATCCTTTCAATAGTAAGGACTGATTTCCTTTACAATTGACTGCTTTGATCTCCTTGCTGCCCAAGGGACTCTCAAGAGTCTTCTCCAACATCACAGTTCAAAAGCATCAGTTCTTTGGTGCTCAGCTTTCTTTATAGTCCAGCTCTTATATCCATACATGACTACTTGAAAAACCATAGCTTTGACTAGATAGACCTTTGTTGGCAAAGTGATGTCTCTGATTTTTAATATGCTGTCTAGGTTGCTCATAGCTTTTCTTTCAAGGAGCAAGCATCTTTTAATTTCATGGCTGCATTCACCATCTGCAGAGATTTTCGAGTCCAAGAAAATAAAGTCTCTCACTGTTTCCCCATTTATTTGCCATAAAGTGATGGGACTGGATGCTATGGTCTTAGTTTTCTGAATGTTGAGTTTTAAGCCAGCCTTTTCACTCTCCTCTTTCACTTTCTTCAAGAGGCTCTTTAGTTCCTCTTCGCTTTCTGACTTGAGGGTGGTGTCATCTGCTTATTTGAGGTTATTGATATTTCTCCCTGTAATCTTGATTCCAGCTTGTGCTTCATCGAGCCTGGCATTTCACATGATGTACTTTGTATATAAATCAAATAAGCAGGGTGACAATATACAGCCTTGACATACTCCTTTCCTAATTAGGAACCAGTTTGTTGTTCCATGTCCAGTTCTAACGGTTGCTTACAGATCTTGGTTTGTATACAGATTTCTCAGGAAGCAGGTAAGGTAGTCTGGTATTCCCATCTTTTTAAGAATTTTCCACAATTTGTTGTGATCCACACAGTCGAAGGCTTTGGCATAGTCAATAAAGCAGAAGTAGATGTTTTTCTGGAATTTTCTTGCTTTTTCTGTGATCCAGTGCATGTTGACAATTTGATCTCTGATTCCTCTGCCTTTTCTAAATCCAGCTTAAACATCTGGAAGTTCATGGTTCACATACTCTTGAAGCCTTGCTTGGAGAATTTTCAGCATTAGTTTAGTAGCATGTGAGATGAGTGCAATTATGTGGTAGTTTGAACATTCTTTGGCATTGCATTTCTTTGAGATTGGAATGAAAATTGACCTTTTCCAGTCCTGTGGCCACTGCTGAGTTTTCCAAATTTGCTGGTATATTGAGTGCAGCACTTTCAGAGCATCATCTTTTAGGATCTGAAATAGCTCAGCTGGAATTCCATCACCTTCACTAGCTTTGTATGTAGTGATGCCTCTTAAGGGCCAACCTGACTTTGCACTCCAGGATGTCTGGCTCTAAGTGAATGATCACACCATCGTGGTTATCTGAGTCATTAATACTTTTTTTGTACCAAAAAAGTATTCTTGCCACCTCTTCTTAATCTCTTCTGCTTCTGTTAGGTCCATATCATATCTGTCCTTTGTATGAAATGTTCCCTTGATATCCTTGTTTCTTGAAGAGATCTCTAGTCTTTCTCATTCTATTATTTTCCTCTATTTCTTTGCATTGATCACTTAGGTAGGCTTTCCTATCTTTCCGTGCTATTCTTTGGAACATTGCATTCAGATGGGTATATCTTTCCTTTTCTCCTATGCCTTTAGTGTCTCTTCTTTTCTCAGCTATTTGTAAGGCCTCCTCAGACAACTCTTTTGCTTTTTTGCATTTCTTTTTCTTGGGGATGGTCTTGATCACTGCTTCCCATACAATGTCACGAACCTCCGTCCATAGTTCTTCAGGCACTCTTATCAGATCTAATCCCTTGAATCTGTTTGTCACTTCCACTGTATAATTTTAAGGGATTTGATTGAGGTCATATCTGAACAGTCTAGTGGTTTTCCCAACTTTCTTCAATTTAAGCCTGAATTTGGCAATAGGGAGTTCATAATCTGAGCTCCAGGCAGCTCCTGGTCCCGTTTTTGCTGACTGGTGTTTGCTATGATCAGAGTGTTCTCTTGGCAAAACTCTGTTAGCCTTTGCCCTTCTTCATTTTGTACTTTTCCCTGCTTTATTTTGTATTCCAAGGCCACATTTGCCTGTTAACCCAGGTCTCTCTTTAATTCTTACTTTTGTATTTTTTTCCCTTATGGTGAGAAGGACTTCTTTTTTTTTTGGTGTTAGTTCTAGAAGTTCTTATAGGTCTCATAGAACCATTCAGCTTCAGTTTCTTTGGCATTAGTGGGTTGGAGCATAGACTTGGATTACTGTAATATTGAATGGTTTGCCTTGGTAAACACATGATTTTAAAAATACCCAAGTGATTTTAGTCCATTTTTAAAAAAATTTTTATTGGAGGCTAATTATTTTGCAATATTATATTGGTTGGTTTTGCCATACATTGACATGAATCCGCCCCGGGTGTACATGAGTTCCCCTGCCTGAACCCCCCTCCCACCTCCGTCCTCCCCTTATCCTCCCTTGGGGTCATCCCCATGCACCAGCCGCGAGCATCCTGTATCATGCATCGAACCTGGACTGGTGATTTGTTTCACATATGATAATATACATGTTTCAATGCCATTCTCCCAAATCATGCCACCCTCGCCCTCTCCCACAGAGTCCAATTGTAGTAGTTCTGAAATCCAGTACAGTTACAGCACAGTATCTGTATGCATGCTAAGTCGCTTTCGTCATGTCTAACTCTTTGCAACCCTGTGGACTGTAGTGCACCAGGTTTCCCTGTCCATTGGATTCTCCAGGCAAGAAGATTGGAGTTGGTTGCCATGCCCTTCTCCAAGATATTCCCAAGCCAGGGATGAACTGGAGTCTCTTAAATCTCCGACATTGGCAACCGGGTTCTTTGCCACTAGCGCCACCTGGGAGGCCCCATGGCAGTAGCATATAACTAGCAAATTCAGGGGTGTAATAGACATTCTTAGTTACAGATGGGGATATCATGTGTCCAGGGGAATTATTTACCCTTAAAAAGCAAGGACCTTAGTTACTTTTTTTGCTGAAATAACGTGTGAATGATTAATCGGCGTAAAAAGAATAAGCAATTATAATTTTTAAAGATATTTTAAAAATAACATTGGGATTTAAAACTCCTTGAGCTAAAGAGTGATACATTTTATTCAGTTTTATAGTCAAACAACAACCGTCTGTGTTTACCATGGCTCCCAAATAGTGTATTACATGTACTTTTGTCACTTCTAATTTAGGATATTTTCCACACTTGACAAAGAACCACTATGTTTACTCAGTAGTTCCTATGTGTTACATTTTTTTCTGGTGTAGCAATTATAGTTGATAAAGTAATGGAAGTATATTGAATTCATGAAATTTCTTTAATTGTCAATTGCTTCTTTAAGACTGTAACAGATCATAGGAGGAAGATTTGTTTTACCTTTTTTTTAAAGTGAAGATTTTTTTCAGTTGATAGTCTTCTGAAATCTTCTTTAAAAAAGTTAATGATATCCTCTCATTTAGTCTCTTACAGCCTTAGAGCCATACACCATCTCAGCAGGTTTAAGCTATTCTTATTGCAATGTTGAGCTTGCCAGTGCAAGCGAAGAGGAGAAAGTGAAGGGGAAACAGGAATAGTCTTTGAACTGCAAGATTATTTTTCCTTTTCCTTGATATAAAATAAATACATGAATGTGTAAATTAACAGAAATAAGTTAAGCTTTTTTTGTGGGCTTAAAAATCATCAGTATTGCATCTTAAACTGCTTTTGAAATCAGTTACACTTCATGGAGGTATCACCATTCTTATTTTGTAATCACATGATGCATTTTGAGTCTTTATGCCCCTGTGCAAAAAAAAACCCAAAAAAGGTAAAAATAATTTTATGACAATTGAAAGGGGGAAATATAATTGTTTTATGCTTTTTATGTTTGTCCTAGTAAATTTAGAAAAAGAAGTTTAAACTAATGACAGATTTTCCTTGTATTACTCAGTTTTCTTTGGTTTTAATCCCTATATTTAGAAATAGAGCCTCGGTGTCAGTAAGTAGCATTCTTCACATCCACTCTTTATAGAGCATTTCTTCCTTCCTGAAATTCTTACAGCGTCTCTGACAAGTGGAAGCTTATGTTATAAGAAACCTTAAGAAATTCATCCAGTGCAGCCTTTCACCTTGAGGAAGGATAGCTAAAGCCTTCTCCACACCTGGGTATTTATTCTACTCTTAAAGAGGTACAGAGAAGTTAAACCATACCAGGGTCAATCTGTGCTCACTTCTCAGATAAGCTTTATTGTCTGGCCCAAAGCCCACATATTTGAGTTTCCTTGTTTTCCTCTTTACTGCTCAGTGACTCTTGGATCAAGTCTCCATGCTAGATGCCTTGGGAGTTTAGAGTGCAAAGATATTTTTTCCCTCAAGGAAAAATTAGGTTTTCTCTATCTCTTGTGTAATGATGTTTTATGTGCTGAAGACTAATTAGGTCATCCATTTGTAATTAGGCCACTTTGTCTTCTAGACTAAATAATCCAAATATTAGCTTTATTATAGGCCCATTGATAATCTTTTAAATGCTTGGCTTACATAGTTTCTTTTGACCCTCTCCAAGTTTTCCAGCAAGGTCTTGAATTGGGCCACCAGTTGTACCCAGCCATATGTTCATCTGACTTCTAAGTGGTCAACCTGTTATTTCCCAAAATTTAAACAGCTATTTATGAACTCTCTCAGGTGGTGCAGTGGTAAAGAATCTGCCTGCCAGTGCAGGAGACATAGAGATGTCGGTTTGATCCCTGGGTTGGGAAGATCGCCTGGAGAAGGAAATGGCAACCCACTCCAGTATTCTTGCCTGGAGAATCCCATGGACAGAGGAACCTGGCAGGCTACAGTCCATGCATGGCAAAGAGACATGACTGAAGCGACTTATCATGTATGCACTCCAAAAAAAACCAAAACCATGAAATTATAACTGTTATTAGTTTTATGTGTATTTAATGTGAGTGATAGATTTGGGAGTTTGTACATCTGTCTCTAACACTAGATACAACATTATTAGAGAACAATTCCTATAAATTTGCAGTTCCTTTTCATTACCTGATGCTTATAATAAAAATGATAAAATATACTGAATTCACCATAGCCCTGGTGCATGTACATACGTACACACATGCACAAATGTAACTTATTCTGTCATTATTTGTTAAATACCTATTATGGATTTGAATAAGCTAAAAATCTCCTGCCTAGTTGGTAAAGCAAGGTGTCAAAAAGTCACAGTAAACTGTTATCTGTCATTAGAGGAGTGAACTGGGAATATAATGTTTGAGCTGTGACTTGCAGGATCAGTTTGGTTTGATCACACAGACAGAGTGGGAAGAGTCATGCTGGGAGCTGGCTCCTTAGGAAATTGTGGTTGGTTGTAAGAGTGGGATCCATGTGCTGGGGCACAGAGCTGAATAGGTTGACTGAGAAGAACTGGTCTAAGGAGCTAAAACCACAGGGAAGAAAGTCGTTAAAGAATTTCAAGTGGTTTGTATCTTAGATTGAACTGTAAATGATATGGCAATTGGATTGGAGGCTGGTGAGAAAAGAAGTCTGAGAAACTGATAAGTTGATTTAAACCTTGGATAAGGCAGTGGGAGTGGGAATGAATAGGAGGTATAGATTCTAAATACTCAGTGACCATTTTGATAGGGGCAAGTAAAAAGGCCGCTCCAGTGTGCCTCTTATCTTTTGAGCTTGGGCTCCTGAGGCCCCAAGAGCTAAGTTTAGGGCAGTGAAGGGTGTGAGGTGGTGAGATGGAAAATGACTTTGATTTTTGAATTTCCTGTGGACCTGTGGGAAGTGACTAAAAATTTTGGAGTAGAACTCAGGAGAGATGTTAGAGATGGAT
The DNA here is from genome assembly GCF_049115385.1 of Moschus berezovskii. NCBI lineage: Eukaryota > Metazoa > Chordata > Mammalia > Artiodactyla > Moschidae > Moschus > Moschus berezovskii. Next base: position 26,570,374 of record NC_142480.1, on the reverse strand, counting down.
GGAGTTTGGTGGTTGAAATCATCAAGAGGTCATGTGAAATAGGAAGATGAGGGCATAGATGGAGCCCTTGAGGAAGAATAGTGAGAGGAGGGAAAAACCAGGCAGCAAGTAATTCAGGCAACCCAAGTATGACAAACAGAGCCTTAGCAGCCTAGGAAACATGGTTATGAGGCAAAGGACAATTGAGATGTCTCATTGCCACAGAAGGCTGAAAAGTGACAAGTGAGATGATTGGAAAACTGAGGGTGCTTTCAGAGAAGTGTCGGTGTCCAAAGCCATATGACAGTGGCTTTAGGAGCAAACAAGGACATGGAAGTAGCTAGCATTTGCTGGTAACTATTTTGCTGGAGGTATTTTATTAGGTATTTCTTGATTAAAAATAATTTTTTTTTGCTTTATTCTCATTTGAACCCAGTGAAGGAGGTGTTTGGTGGATGAGAAATTGTCTCAAAAAAATATTGCCCAAATTGTACAACAAATAAGTTAAAGAGCCAAAATTCAATCTCTAGTTCATCATTAGTCTTAAATTAGTGCTATGAATGTAATAAGATAGGTAGGATTGATCATTATTTTCTCAATAATGAAATAAGATATGACCCTAAAAGGATCAGTATTCATGTATATTTTATGAAAAAAGATTGATAACCTTTGTATTCTATTTATTATCTTAAAAACCCTAATTCCGGTGTTACTCAGATCATCATCAGGCAACTGCATGGTAACCTAGTGACATGGAATCAAATATGTGTATATAATAAAGTGTATCATAGGCATTGCTTCCCTGGTAGTTCAGTGGTAGAGAATTTGCCTGACAAGCAGGAGACGAAGGTTTTATCCTTGGGTCAGGAAGATCTCCTGGAGGAGGAAATCACTCTAGTATTCATGCCTGGAAAATCCCGTGGACAGAGGAGCCTAGCAGGGTACAGTCCATGGAGTCACAAAGGAGTTGGATAGGACTTAGTGACTAAACACACATGCACACATGTGGGCATTAGATTTAAGATTGTTGTGATGAAGACAAGCATATACACACACTACATAAACACACAAAGGTGGCTCTACCTTAAAGCAAATTTCATAGCAATGAAATGGTTTTACTTACTATGTAAAACAACTGATAAATGTTTTACATGGGATAGATTTGTGAAGTCTTTCCTCTGTTAATGTGTTACCAAGGTCTAAGTTGACTAAACTATGATTGCTGTCTAAGGAATATCTAGAAGTCAGTAACTAACTATTAAATAATTAATGGTAAATAGTAAAATAGCATTATGTCCATAATAGTAAATGGTATAAAATATTATACATGTCTATGGTTTGTAGAGAAGCGACAAGGCCAAGCATTTTCCATGCAAATAATGAGGAGTGCAACTAAAAGAGAATTTTGCAAGAAGATAGTTCTTGTCCTCATGTGACTCTCTCCCAGAGGTTTCCAAGTTTTGAAGCTGATCCTTGGTGACATAATATGGCATTCAAGGGAAGAATGCCTTTGAATGTGTATAGTCGACTTCAAAAACATTTGGGAACAAGTAGGATGGCGTTACAGATCATTATAATAATAGGAAAAGTTTTAAGTAGAAAAAAAAAAGAAAGTTGTTTCTGAGAGCTGCGAAAAAAGATCGTGGAGGTGGTGGAATTCCAGTTGAGATATGTCAAATCCCAAAAGATGATGCTCTGAAAGTGCTGCACTCAGTATGCCAGTAAATTTGGAAAACTCAGCAGTGCCACAGGACTGGAAAAGGTCAGTTTTCATTCCAATCCCAAAGAAAGGCAATGCCAAAAAATGCTCAAACTATTGCACAATTGCACTCATCTCACACACTAGCAAAGTATTGCTCAAAATTCTCCAAGCCAAGCTTCAATAAGTACATGAACCGTGAACTTCCGGATGTTCAAGCTGGATTTAGAAAAGTCAGAGGAACCAGAGATCAAATTGCCAACATCTGTTGGATCATCGAAAAAGAGAGTTCCAGAAAACAACTGCTTTATTGACTATGTGAAAGTTTTTGACTTGTGGATCACAACAAACTGTGGAAAATTCTGAAAGACATGGCAATACCAGACCATCTGACCTGCCTCTTGAGAAATCTGTATGCAGATCAAGAAGAAAGAGTTAGAACTGAATATGGAAAAACAAACTGGTTCCAAATAGGAAAAGGAGTACGTCAAGGCTGCATATTGTCACCCTGCTTATTTAACTTAGATAGAGAGTACATCATGAGGAACGCTGGGCTGGATGAAGCACAAGCTGGAATTGAGATTGCCAGGAGAAATATCATTAACCTCAGATATGTAGATAACACCGATGTGGTGTCAACCTTATGGCAGAAAGTGAGGAAGAACTAAAGAGCCTCTTGATGAACATGAAAGAGTTAGCTTAAAACTCAACATTCAGAAAACTAAGATCATGGCATCTTGGTCCCATCACTTCATGGGAAATAGATGGGGAAACAGTGGAAACAGTGTCAGACTTTATTTTCTTGGGCTTGAAAATCACTGTAGATGGTGACTGCAGTCATGAAATTAAAAGACTGTTACTCCTTGAAAGGAAAGTTATGACCAACCTAGAGCATATTAAAAAGCAGAGACATCACTTTGCCAACAAAGGTCCATCTATCAAGATTATGGTTTTTCCAGTGGTCATGTATGGATGTGAGAGTTGGACTGTGAAGAATGCTGAGCACCAAAGAATTGATGCTTTTGAACTGTGGTGTTGGAGAAGACTCTTGAGAGTCCCTTGGACCGCAAGGAGATCCAATCAGTCCATCCTAAAGGAGATCAGTCCCGGGTGTTCATTGGAAGGACTGATGCTGAAGCTGAAACTCCAATACTTTTGCCACCTCATGCAAAGAGTTGACTCACTGGAAAAGACTCTGATGCTGGGAGGGATTGGGGGCAGGAGGAGAAGGGGATGACAGAGGATGAGATGGCTGGATGGCATCACTGACTTAATGGACCTGAGTTTGAGTAAACTCCAGGGATTGATAATGGACAGGGAGGCCTGGCATGCTGCAGTCCATGTGGTTGCAAAGAGTTGGACACAACTACACGACTGAACTGAACTGAACAGTTAAATACTGAAGTTTGCTTTTTGTCTGAAAATGAGGGTAAATCTCTTCTTTTAAAAACTCATTGGTAATATTAAATTGCATTTTTCAATCTAGGAAATGCAAATGGACTAGAATCTGACAATTGAACTTTTTCCTAGACATTCTAGGTTTTTTTAAATTTTTGACTGGTTTTCTTCTTTTGGTTTATGATGGAAACCTATTTTTTTTGTTGAAATTCTAGTCATGTTTGAGTTTATAAGATAGCAAAGAGCTTTTAAATGACCTCTTTATGAATGCAGTGGCTGCTACTCCCATTCTCATTTCCCTTGATCTCAGCATGGCTTTTGACACTGTCAACCTGCTATCGTTTCAGAGGGCTTGAGGGAATTTCTATCCTTAAACACTCAATTTTACATCAAAATAACACTTGAGAAACAGTTTCATAGGCAGATATTTTATCTAAGTGGTGTTTTAAAAAATACTGAAAATTCTACTTAGTTAAAACAATAGCATTTAGAGGTCTGATTATTTTAATTTAGTTTTGGGGACAGTTTCCACTTTCTCCGGCTACCTGAAGATATTTTTAAGGAGATATTTGACCTCAGGTCTGTCTGGTTTGCCAATGAGCATAGGTGGATGCATGTGTAAGTAGGCGCTGAGTGAGTAACATGATGAACCAGTGGAGTTTGGTTTTTGAATCACAACTTGGGTGGCTCTGTAACTGTGGTGTCTTCTTGACATGAAATTAGTAATTTTCATACCCAGCACTCTATTATGAAATTAATCTATTAGTTCTTCACATGGAAGATGTAATGTCTGACATACCTGATGGTTCTTCTGGTAAGGGTACTTAAAGACTGATTTTTTTTCTCTTACAATATGCTCATTACAGAGGGGTGTCCATAGGTAAATTCTGGTTTTGAGCTCTTAGGCACCCCAACCTTGAATTTCAATTTTATACTACAAATAGAGCTCTTGTTCCAGAATTATCAGTAATAAAGCTGGTGCCAGCTTTTGGCCCTTAAAATTTTCCCTCTTTGATATATTATGTTAAGCTCATTATTAAGACTTGAAACTATCTTGCAAAAAATATATATCTTGCAATTTACAGATTTCTGGATTTATTTTTGAAATGTCTTGGCCACTATAATTTTTTGGAGCCCATTGCTACATGTTTAAGTTAGAAAACTGCATGTTTTCAACAGTGGTAGAGAATGTATTTAAAAATATATGTTAAAAGCATTTACCATAAAATATTTTGTTTATTCATAATAAGTCTTATACCAAATGCATATTTCTTTGTCATAAAACAAGTCTAATATTTTTGAAGAAATAAGCTAAAAAAACTGAGCTGCTTCTGGGAATTCTGATTGTGAAAAGCAAATGTGATTATCTTGGACTCGGGTCATTGGTTACAAACATAGCAGCCTGAATTTTTTAGAGGGGGGAAATAGATCTGAGATATTTCCCTTTAGACTTTTTTGGATTTCTGAAGAAGAAAAGAGGGAGGAAAAGACCAAAAGAAACTTAATAAAATATTGGCACTAAAATGAGGCAAGGTTAAGTCATTTTTAAATGAATGAACACAACTAGTTCCAGCAGCCAGTGTTTCATTTAGAAAAAGCCATTGGTAGCCCATTGCCCTAGACTCTGAATGGACGTGGCAGGCAATTTTTCAGTGAAATGGACCTGATATAATTGGAATGGATCCAGCAAAGTTTTCTACTGGACAAATATGATGCATTATGAAGTAAAGACAGTACAAATAGACATAGTCTAAGTGGACCTGAAAGCTGTAATCATTGATATGCAATGCTACCTTTTTTAAAGGAAAAGTTTCTCGGCTCTGGGGAAGAAGAAGGACATCATGGTTGACTTTCCTGTAAAATATTTAACACAACGATAATAAGAGGCTATGATTGACTTTATATTGTTTCCTGAAATTTATGACTAATGTACAGTGGTAATTATACTGGTAATTCAATTTTATGTAATCCCTTCAACTACTTCCATGAGATAAGTGATAGGATCCTCATTTTCCAAATGAGATAACTGAAAGGCAGGAATGGTGAGACTTGCCCTAGGTCCTATAGTGCAGAGGTCTGCAACCTCCGAGATCTAATGCCGAATGATCTGCAGTGGAGCTGGTATCATTATGGAAATATGGTACACAATAAATGTAATGCTCTCTTGAATCGTTCTGAACCATTCCTCTTCTCCCCCGTTGTGGAAAAATTGTCTTCCATGAAACCAGTCCCTAAGCCAGGAAGGTTGGGGACCACTGAAGTAGACCTGAGATTTGAACTCAAGTCAGCCTCGTTTCAGTCTGTGCTGTGTTGCTGATGTTCTCTAGTTGTGCCAGTCACACAGCCTTTTCTATCTCCGGCACTTCTTGATCTGAGGGCACTTGTGAGGGTTACTTGTTAGCTGCTGTTGCTCCTGCAAATCTAGTACCAGTGACCTTTGTATACTTTATATACCTGTTACAAAGATGATGGGAGCAGTTTATAAATGCCACCTTTGCCTTATCTGTGGAAGGAGGTACTTTTAATTCATTCTTTTCCTATGTTGTAATCGGTCCCCCAAAGTAGTAGGCTTAACTCTATAAAAGTAAATTTTTGCTTATTTTTCTTTATGTCCATTGATAGAAAACTGAGATGTATAAATATGTCAAAGCTTCTTGACTTTTTCTGCTCCCTTGAAAAATTTAAGAAGTTATGGAATCTCAAAAAAAAAAAAAAAAAGAAGTTATGGACTCTCAGTGTAATTAATGCAAAAATAGAGCAAATTGTTAAATCTTATGTATTATTTGCTAGAAGGATTCAAGTGAAAATTCAACGGTATGGATGCTAAAGTAGCACTTTAGATATAAAATGTAGACTGAAATAAACATAATTGAATTAGCATGAGGACATTAAGTGATAAAATGGATGTTTTTATTGACTAAGGGTGAGTAGTTGGACTATTATAATCAAAATCTCAATCAAAGCATCTAAGATGTTTAAGACTTAAATGTGACTTTGATATAGCCTCTGGCAACATTTGAGGAGTTTCCAGACAAAACTGAATCATTTACATGGCATCTTATTATGGAAGAAATTTTACTTGATTCACCGTCAACCCAGATTATTATTTTTTTCTTAAAGCAAGTGATGCGCCAGTATTTATAATGTCTGTTGTATTTTTTAAAGTAAATTATAACTGGTTCTATTTTAAATGAAGTTAATTTCCAATTCAATATATGTATGAGTACAAATGGATACATACACACAGCTATTTGAGCCTTCAGCTAAAATCAAAATTAGTGGGACATTTTAACATAAATTAAAAAAAGCCTAATCCATGTTACATATTATAACAATTAGGCCAGAGTTTATAATACTGTCAATATGTTCTAGAGTTTGTTTAAATTTAACACATCAGTAATGATCCAATATCTTATATAATTGTCCAACAAAAAAAAATGTGTGGGTTTGTGATATCTTAAATATGATAGTGCGAACTGCAAGGTTGGGAAGAATCTTAATCTACATTCAAGTTTGGATGTCTGATGTCAAAAAGTCTGGTGACTCTTAGTAGGTTGTAGAGAGAAAGAGGAGGTACAAATCTCTGAGCAGAATGATCTGGTAGGTGCCGAGGGCTTTTTTATATAAGCTTCCCTTCTTCAGAAGATCAGGTATGGTGGGACATTTCTTTCATCTGAGTCATGGAGAAGCAGGCATAAACCATCACTTTTCTTAATATCAGTTTGTCATATCTCTAAAGTTCTGGTAATGAAACAAGACTGACTACATCCTAATCACTTCTCATCAATATCTGTAGCGTTGCATCAGATATCATAGTCATGATATTATTTCTTGGATATATGCACAGTCATATAGAGAGACTATGCATAAATTGTTACAAAGGACTAGGTTTATTTATCTTTAGGGTTGCTGCTGCTGCTAAGTCACTTCAGTCGTGTCCGACTCTGTGTGACCCCATAGACGGAAGCCCACCAGGCTCCCCCGTCCCTGGGTTAGAAAGTGTTGAAATAGTCTTTAGCCAATTAAGAACTGAAAGGACATCTGTCCACCAGCTGCACGTTCAATCACTATTCTTCCTTGAGTTCTGTTTTCTCTTTGGGTCAGAGAGATACAAAGCATATATATATAGTGTTTAAATTCGGTTTTTCTGGAATTTTCTTATCAGTTTCAAATCTAAGGGAAAATAATGGTGGCTACAGAAGAGGGACTAAAACAGGTAGTTACTAAAAATATTTTAAGCATTGGGTGTGTGATCACATTGGAGAATTAAACTCCTCAGACTTTTTTTTTTTCATAATTTGTTTCACCTTGTTTCTTTTCTAATACAAGCTTCCTATAGTACTGCACACTGTCTATAGTATAGTAGCCACTACCTCCATGTAGCTATTTAAATTTAATTAATAAAGTGAAATCAAATTAAAACATTTCTCAGTAGCACTCACCATATTTCAAAGGCTCAGTAGCCACATGGAGCTAGTCACATCTATTCTGAACAATGCAGCCCATAGAAGGTTTCTATCATGCAACATAGATAGTTCTATTGGACATCACCGATTAACTGGGACCTCAGGTATCCAGATGCTTTCTGTGTCTGAACCTCCGGTCCTGATCTTTCAGCCCCAGAATGTTCGGCCTGCATGATTGTCTTTGCCTTTGAAAAGAGCAAATTGCTGAGTTTTAAGTGGTTTTCATCTTTTTAGTGTCCTTTGCGTGTGATTTGCTGTAGGTACTCTTTAATAATTACAGTAATTCTCCCATAGTCTGAATATATATTATAACATTTTTCAGTTAGGCTGTGATGAAGTGTACTTTCACCACTCCTCTTTGGTGATGTGGTTCAGTGCCTGGATTTTATTTCATAGAAACACCACCGTTGCACAATAAATTATATTGAAATAAGTGTGGCGTATCATGACATAAATATCCCCTGAAAATGAGGAAAAACAAGTTTGACACTCAGGTGGCTAATATATCACCCAGATATTAGGAAATGGATTGTACTGTTGTTGATAGGAAACAAGAGGATGGAAGATGATTTCACTAAAATATAAGAAGGGAAAAGAAAAGAGAAAAAATAATAGGGCTTATTATTTTTAGCTCCTCTGCCTTGTTTTGCTGTTTATAGGGGTGAAAATGTAGACCGTGAGCAGGTGACCATTGCCTAAGAGTGTTACCTTTTCTTGTTACTCTGACTAGTGTGTCTTATCTTTTTTCAAGTGTTGGTGTTGGCAGTATTTATGTCTGCTCTTCTGTGGATTCTCTCATTTGCATTGCATTCATTTATTGAATTCATGCATCCTCCACTGTGTCATTTCCCTGTCATACTTCAGTTTTGTTTTGCTTTTTCCATCAATGCAGGATTATAATTCTTAACTTTCAATGCATTGGATATTCGATAGAGAAGAGTCACTAAAAAAAAGTACCCCCACCACCACCTTTTTTAAAGTGGCAGAAATTTCTCCTTTCCTGCTGTGGAACACCACAGAAAACAGAGGTCATTCTTGAAGGTGAAAGGTATAGGGTGAACTGGAACGTGTCGTGGGTGGGCAGCGGTGGTAGCGTCAAGAGAGCTGTCAGGACTGGCTGCATTTGAAAGTAGATGATGGCGTTAAGAAAGCTGAATGAGGCACTCTGTGCTCTGAAAAAACAACAAACTGGCAGGACAGGCCTCCAGATAGTCAGATCTTTTCAGAAAAAGGTTTTATGAGTTCCCATTCTTGCATCGTCTCATACCTAGAGAAACACTGACGTCATTAATGGTGACATCTGCTTTGGCTATTAAAAAAACATTTTTTTTTTTTACAATTAAAAGTCAAACTAGAGTAGCTATGGTTCAGACATCCTGGGAAATAACTATTTCCCAGATATCCTGAAAAATGATATTATGGGTGTGATTTCAGATTAGACGCTGTGACCTAATGTAGAACTTAATGCTCCTGTAATGCATTTTTGCTTCTGTACTTTGCTTGCTGCTCATAAAACCAAAGTTACTCCATTTTAAGATAAGGTTGTTTTTAAGTAAAGATTCCTAAAATTGAAAAAAATAAAAACACAAAGAAGAGAACAGAGGGAAATAAAGGAAAGTGTCTTATAACTATCAAGTGTTGGACCTAATATTTAACAGAGTAAGACCTGGTGAATAAAGAATTGAAAAAAAAAAAAGAAAGAAAATCTGTTGACTATAGCCAGCCATAACTAGGAATTTCTAAAGTTTTCTGCTATCAACCCATCAATCGAAAAGCAGTCTGTGTGTTTGCCTCGACTTTTTGGCCAGAGATTGGCAGAGCATCGGAACAGCGGATTCCCAAGAGGAGGAGTGAGTAATTTCTTAACAGTTTGCTGTATTTGGGATGCTATCATAATTTAATCATTAACACCAAAAAGTGTACAATGGAATGCATTGTGAGACAGTGATTGGCACCTAGAGTCACTTATTATTTTGTCAAGAATTTGACGTGCCAATCAATTGCATGAGCAATGTATGCTTGCTTGAAATTGATCATGAAATACCTCTTGTTAAGCATCTTGATATTCTTTGCTAATGTACATCATTTCTGGGCTTTAGAGCTTTTACTCATGCTTCCTATTTCATAACTAAGGGAGGGGGTTGATAAAAGGTATGAGCTAATAAAATCATTTACAGCAGAATAATACTTTTTATAATGTACTCCAGGGTGAGTTGTCACACTGACCTCATTATTTATTTCCTACATGATTATCAAAGTAAAATGAGCTCACTGTGGAGAATTTTTAAATTACAAGGAAATACAAAGATATTCTCCCAATCATAGCAATACTATTTATAATTCAGAACTATTTCCTTCCATATTTTAAAATTATCTGAGTATACTTTGAAAGACTATCTTTAAAAATTTTGTTTACCATATCTCATATCATTAAATATTATTTAAAAGCATGGTTTAAATAATGTACAATGAGTTTGAGTGAACTCCGGGAGTTGGTGATGGACAGGGAGGCCTGGCGTGCTGTGATTCATGGAGTTGCCGAAAGTCGGCCACGGCTGAGCGACTGAACTGAACTGAACTGAATCTAGCTAACAAATCCTCTATGACTGGATATTTAGTTTCCTGTGTGTTTACTGTTACACATGAACCTGTGATGATTTTAGGTATATTTTATTAAAAAATTCTTATATAAATAATTCTTCTGATTATTATATGAGGAAGAATTATGATGTAGATATATACATCAAAAAAATTTGACATGCAGTTGACTATTGATCAAATGCATGGGTTGGGGTACCAAACTCTAGGCATTTGAAAACTAACATTACATTTGTTGACTCTCTTAGAGTCAGGATGACTCTCTCAGCCTACTGCTGAATCTTTATTGAAAATATAAACAGTCGATCAACATAATTTTTTGTGTCATATGTGCATCTATTTTATGCATTCATGACATACCTAGATTTTTCTAAAATTTTTTCACTTTTCTAGGCAGTGTAGTTCATCTGTAAGTTTTTCCAAATTGCTGCAAACCTTCCCCCACATTTCCAATATATTTATTGAAAAAAATCTGCTTATAAGGATACCCATGCGGTTCAAACTTGTGTTGTTCAAGGATCAACTGTATATCGACAGATTGATTTCTAGCAAGTGTGCCAATGTTCCTATCAGCATTGTATAAAGGTAATATCATTTGATTATGTTTTTGTTAATATTAATAGATTTCTTAAAGCATTTAATTTGATAGTGAAAGTTAATCTTCCATTGAAAATTGTGTATCTGTATCTCATTACTGAATAAATAATTTTGTTATCGCATTCTTCTGTCATTTAGTGGACTCTGCCTATTTTTACATTAGAACTTTAGTGATTTTAATTGATTGCTGTAAACTGTTTGTTAGTGGTATGACCATTTATACCCTTAATAATTTCTGAAGTTTTACTTTTGCTCTATAATTGTTTTTATTTTAGGATAGAAGCATTTTTCTTTCTCTATGTTTTAACTTTGTACATGATTCCTTTTGAAATTTTTTCATTATTTTTCCAATGGAGAAGTAAGTCTTCCCTACAGAAGACAAGACATACACTAACAGTTTAAAATATGTTGGAACATTTTATTTTTTACTCCTACTTTTGCCATAGTGCTGAAGTTATATCCATGTCTAATGAGATGTGGGTTTGACTCTAATCCTTAGGACAATATGTGGGATGTAGTGGGTGCTAAAGAGAAAACTGAACATTCCAAATGATTACGTAGCATATACTAGGATTCAGGCTTTGTTTTTTTGGATTGCCATATGTCAGTGTTTGTATTTGAATCATACTGCTTTAATTACTATACTTGTATAATAGTATCTGGTATGAGGGGGGGCTTTACTTTTCTAAATTTTCTTTGAACTTGTGACCAATTTACTTCTCTCAGTAAATTTTGTCATCACTAGTCAACTTACTGAATATCCACTTCAAATTTTATTATGATTTAGGAAGGATTGCTATTTCTAAAATACCTCATCTTCCCATTGAGAACTATTAATGTATAGTTCTCTTAGATACGTGTGTGTGTGTGTGTATCTGTCTGTATATATTCAGGCATTCTTTTATGTCCCTGAGAAAAATTTAGCAATTCTCTTAAGATTTAATGAAAATGCCTCTTAAATCTTACTTGCTCCTTTAAGCATATGATACTTAATGTTTTTTCCACTTAGTTAGGTTAAAAAAACTATCCTTCTGTTCCCTACTTTGCTTTCAGTTTGTTTTATTAAAACCTGTTTTTCATTAAGACAGACTTCACACAACATAAAATTAACTATTTAAAAAATTTAACTGTTTGAAAGGGAACAGTTTAGTGGCATTTAGTATATTCACAATGTTGTACAGCTAGCCTCTATCCAATTCTAAGATATGTTCATCTCTCCATTAAAAAAAATCCTTTTGGTTAAGCAATCGCTTCCCATTTCTCTTGCCCCCACCCTTGGCAACCACCAATCTATATTATGTCTCTGTAGATTTAGCTTATTCTGGATATTTCCTACAAATAGAATCATACCACGTACCACCTTTTGTAACGTAGTTTATTTTTCCTCTTGCATGTTATTTTCTTTCTTTGCAGTCTCTCAACTCTGTCTTTACTTGTCTTCTTAAAGTTGTTTCAAACACTGCGTGGCTCAGAAATGGGAGGAACAGAGTGTAACCCCAGACCTACATGACGGCACACTGTGCTCTTGTAGTTTTTAGGTTATTTTTAAAGAAAAATAATGTTTATAAAAATAAGAATGATAGAATGTTCTTGCATGAAAATCTTGGTTATCAAAGGCTTTATCTTATAAATGACTCACAAAGTAGAGTCATAGATGCTTTACAATTTCATATAGCAAATTCTGTGTACCTATTAAAGTGTCGTCTTGTACATAGATATATAATGTATCTTTCCAGAAAACAGATGAAGTAATAAAGACAGGGAAATTTCACTTTTTGCCTACCTCTTTTCTGGGTTTGTGATTAATACATTTGCTTGTATTTTTTGAGTTCCACGGGCATCTTATTTTGCTAGTTTGTAAAGTGGGGAAAGCATGAGCTTCAGAATGTTTTACAGATGTGTTTGCATAGCTGCTTGATCACTTTTGAATTGTGTGAGCTTCACCAACTTATGTAACTTTGGAGCCTGAGTGTCACACTCTGTACCAGTAACATCTCTAGGGAGCTTGAAGGTGGAATGAGATGAGGATACATTTATGAATGCAGAACAGTAGTAAGAATATGGTAGCCCTGAGAAATCATACTTCTTACTGAGTATTCCTCCACTGAATGCTGTGAATCATGTACCGCATTAGGTCCTGGAGACTCAGCTTTGAATAAGACATACCTTGCCTTTAAGGAATGCAAAATTTAGGAGAATACACACTGATCATAGCAAACACCCTCTTCCAACAACACAAGAGAAAACTCTACATGTGGACATCACCAGATGGTCAACACCAAAATCAGATTGATTATATTCTTTGAAGCCAAAGATGGAGAAGCTCTATACAGTCAGCAAAGACAAGACTGGGAGCTGACTGTGGCTCAGATGATGAACTCCTTGTTGCCTAATTCAGACTTAAATTGAAGAAATTAGGGAAAAACTACTAGACCATTCAGGTATGCCCTCAATCAAATCCCTTATGATTATACAGTGGAAGTGACAAATAGATTCAAGGGAGTAGATCTGATAGAGTTCCTGAAGAACTATGGACGGAGGTTCATGACATTGTACAGGAGGCAGTGATCAAGACCAGCCCCAAGATAAAGAAATGCAAAAAGGCAAAACAGTTGTCTGAGGAGGCCTTACTAATAGTTGAGAAAAGAAGACATGCTAAAGACAAAGGACAAAAGGAAAGATATATTCATTTGAATGCAGAGTTACAAAGAATAGCAAAGAGATAAAACAAAGTCTTCCTCAGTTATCAATACAAAGAAACAGAGGAAAATAATAGAACGGGAAAGACTAGAGATGTTTTCAAGAAAATTAGATACCAAAGGAACATTTTATGTAAAGATAGGCACAATAAAGGACAGAAATGGTATGTACCTAACAGAAGCAGAGATATTAACAAGAGGTGGCGAGAAAACACAGAGGAACTACATAAAAAAGGTCTTCATAACCCAGATAATCACGATGATGTGAATGTGAAGTCAAGTGGACCTTAGGAAATATTACTATAAACAAAGCTGGTGGAGGTGATGGAATTCCAGTTGAGCTATTTCAAATCCTAAAAGATGATGCTGTGAAAGTGCTGCAGTCAATATGCCAGCAAATTTGGAAAACTCAGCAGTGCCACAGGACTAGAAAAGGTCAGTTTTCATTCCAGTCCCAAAGAAAGGCAATGCCAAAGAATGTTTAAACTACCTCACAATTACACTCATCTCACACGCTAGTAAAGTCATGCTCAAAATTCTCCAAGCCAGGCTTCAGCAGTACGTAAACTGTGAACTTTCATAAATTCAAGCTGGATTTAGAAAAGGAAGAGGAACCAGAGATCAAATTGCCAACATCTGTTGGATCATTGAAAAAGCAAGAAAGTTCCAGGAAAACATCTGCTTTATTGACTATGCCAAAGCCTTTGACTGTGTGGATCACAACAAACTGTGGAAAATTCTGAAAGACATGGGAATACCAGACCACCTGAGCTGCCTCTTGAGAAACTTGTATGCAGGTCAGGAAGCAACAGTTAGAACTGGACATGGAGCAACAGACTGGTCCATATTGGGAAAGGAGTACATCAAGGCTGTATATTGTCACTCTGCTTATTTAACTTATATGCAGAGTACATCATGCGAAATGCTGGGCTGGATGAAGCACAAGCTGGAATTGAGATTGCCAGGAGAAATATAAATAACCTCAGATAGGCAGATGACACCACCCTCAAGGCAAAAAGCAAAGAAGAACTGAAGAGCCTCTTGATAAATGTAAAAGAGGAGAGTGAAAAAGTTGGCTTAAAACTCAACATTCAGAAAACTAAGATCATGACATCTGGTCCCATCACTTCATGGCAGATAGATGGGGAAACAATGGAAACAGTGACAGACTTTATTTTCTTGGCTCCAAGATCACTGTAGGTGGTGACTGTGGCCATGAAATTGAAAGACGTTTACTCCTTGGAAGTAAACCCATGACCAACCTAGACAGCATATTAAAAAGCAAAGACATTACTTACTGTATCGTTTTTCCAGTAGTCATGTATGAATGTGAGAGCTGGATTATAAAGAAAGCTGAGCGCTGAAGAATTGATGTTTTTGAGCTATGGTTTTGGAGAAGACTCTTGAGAGTCCCTTGGACTGCAAGGAGATACAACCAGTCTATCCTAAATAAAATCAGTCCTGAATATTCATTGGAAGAACTGAAGCTGAAGCTCCAATACTTTGGCCACCTGATGCGGAGAACTGACTCACTGGAAAAGACCCTGATGCTGGGAAAGACTGAAGGCAGGAGGAGAAGGGGACGACAAAGGATGAGATGGTTGGATGGCATAACTGACTCGATGGACATGAGTTTCAGCAAGCTCTGTTGGACTGGGAAGCCTGGCGTGCTGCAGTCCATGGGGTTGCAAAATGTTGGACACAACTGAGCGACTGAACTGAGCCTGAGAGTTACACTCTGTACAAGTGCCATCTCTAGGGAACTTGAGGGTTGAATGAGATGAGGATACATTATGAACCTAGAAAAGTACTTGGAATATGGCAGCAGTCATTTTACTTACTCAGTATTCATCTACTGAATGCTGTGAATCAGGTACCATATTATGTCCTGGAGACTCAGCTGTTAATAAGACGTATCTTGCCTCCAAGGAATGCAAATTTTAGGAGGGTATGCAGAACAGGAAATTAGCAATAATGATAATATCCTGTAATAAGACTGTACTAGAGACTCTCCTTCTCTTATTTACCTTTTTACTCCAGTACTTGGCATGGTTCCTGACCTCCGAATGCCCCTTAACTGTGGTTGAATCAGCAATTTATTCTATGAATACCAGGATGCATTAAGTGAGAAGCCGCCAGGTAAGAGGTTAAACAGACGGCAGGTAGGAGGAGCACAAAAGAAGACCATTATTTTGTCAGGGAAGGTTTTTAAGCAGAAGTTATACTCAAGCTAAAGTTTTTGCCTCCCTCTTCCCTCTGTAAATTGGATTAAATTTGTGCTCCACCAAGAGACTTGATATTTCAAGGAAACTTACTACAATATCTTTTTGGTAAAATGAAATCTTTTGTAATGCAAATAATTACTTCCTAATTTATATGTGGAACAAGTTAAGATTTTTGTATCTCACATTTTTTTTTCTTTTCTTTTTTCAAACGATGGTCACAATGGTCTATCTTTGCAATAAGTGAAAACATCCTTACAGTAATTGAATAAGAAATTGATTGAATTTAATCTTTCATTCTTCCACATTCTATAGAGAATAAAGAAGCATTTTTAAATGTATGAATGCCCTTACTGAAGTGAGTAAAGAAGGCATATTCATGTACATTTCATTGGAAATTAAGACTTGTCTGAGTCATTATGAAGTCAGTTGATCTTTTCAAGTCATTTCTCCAGTACTCAGTTTCCCCATATGCAAAATGTGGAATTAAGACTAAAGTATTTCTAACTTCTATTACAGCTTTAAAATTCTCTGGGAGGAAAGGAAAAAGAAATATTAATGACAAATTTATCTTATAATTAGGCTTCAGTTCAGTCAGTTCAGTTCAGTCGCTCAGTCGTGTCCAACTCTCTGCGACCCCATGAATCACAGCACGCCAGGCCTCCCTGTCCATCACCAACTCCCGGAGTTCACTCAAACTCACCTCCATCGAGTTGGTGTTGCCATCCAGCCATCTCATTCTCTGTCATCCCCTTCTCCTCCCGCCCCCAACCTTTCCCAGCATCAGAGTCTTTTCCAGTGAGTCAACTCGTCGCATGAGGTGGCCAAAGTATTGCAGTTTCAGCTTTAGCATCAGTCCTTCCAGTGAACACCCAGGACTGATCTCCTTTAGAATGGACTGGTTGGATCTCCTTGCAGTCCAAGGGACTCTCAAGAGTCTTCTCCAACACCACAGTTCAAAAGCATCAATTCTTCGGTGATCAGCTTTCTTCACAGTTCAGCTCTCACATCCATACATGACCATAGGAAAAACCATAGCCTTGACTAGACGGACCTTTGTTGGCAAAGTAATGTCTCTGCTTTTTAATATACTATCAAGGTTGGTCATAACTTTCCTTCCAAGGAGTAAGCGTCTTTTAATTTCATGGCTGCAATCAGCATCTGCAGTGATTTTGGAGCCCAAAAAAATAAAGTCTGACACTGTTTCCACTGTTTTTCCATCTATTTCCCATGAAGTGATGGGACCAGATGCCATGATCTTTGGTTTCTGAATGTTGAGCTTCAAGCCAACCTTTTCACTCTCCTCTTTCACTTTCATCAAGAGGCTTTTGAGTTCCTCTTCACTTTCTGCCGTAAGGGTAGTGTCATCTGCATATCTGAGGTTATTGATATTTCTCCCAGCAATCTTGATTCCAGCTTGTGCTTCTTCCAGCCCAGCGTTCCTCATTATGTACTCAGTAAGTTACAAATAGTATGCTGAGATAGAAATAAAAATGACTCTTAAGATTTTTTAATTATAGATAATTATAACTCTGTTAGGCTTTTTGAAGGTGCTAGGCAGCCATTTAAAAAAAAATGAAATTCAGGATTGGTTCCTTTGTACAAATACTATTGATTGGCCCTTTTATATAGATACCCATCCTGTTGGATTGAAGGCCTATGCTACTCCATTATGACCTTATTTCAACTTAGCAAATAATATCTATAGGACTCTATCTCCAAATAAGACCACATTCTGAAGTCCTGGGTGTTAAGACTACAACACACGAATTTAGAAGGCTGAGAGGTGATGTAATCAACCCATAACAGCTTCTGTGAATACCCTGTTTATTCCTGTCCTTTCTAACAGGTTAGCCAGGACACAAATATGGTGCATGAACTGGGAGAATGCTCTCCTGTACCCATGACAAACATCACTAATTGATCCTGGCAAACTCCCCCACTAATTGCAGAAGCAGACTCAAAATAGTTCGTCAAAGTGGGTCATAAAATAACACCTATTTCTATACAGATAGATTTATATAGCCAAATAGAAAAACAATTATTATATAAATACATTAAGAAAAATTTCACTTCACAATAATGTAATATTTAATCATTTTAATGAATCAGATAAAGCTTGTGTATATTGGTACACCCTAAATAAATTGTAATTCAAAATTGGGTCATAATATAAGAATATGTTTAGTTAGAATAAATAGCAAGAGGCAAAGTTCTTAAGAAAAAAATTGAAATGTGAATGAACAGTAGAAATTCTATTTTTTATTAATCTGCGCTTGCCACTTTTCTTCTCTGAAGGGTTTTTTCAATAATATGAGTAGCCCAAGGTGTATTATTTAGTATTAAATTTTGTTTCAGCATTACATAGAATATACTTTTATCAAAATTTGTATTTTTTATTTATCAATTTGGGGAGATTTTGTGTATTGTCTCATCTTTGTTTAGAAATATATTAAAATGGTTTAACCTAAGGAAAAAAGAGTTTGTAAGAGTATTATATCACTTTGCCATTCATCTATTCTTCAATCACATGTTTATTGTGAGCTAGCCTTATGGACACTATTTTGATGTATCAATAATAACTTAGAACCACGTGTCACTAGACACAAGTGCCTCTTGACCACTCTGTGTGCACCTAGTCAGAAGTAAGATATGCTGCAAAGACAAAAATACGTGCTAGATTTCAAAAATTAAGAAAAGAATACAAACTATCTTCAGTATTTTCCTATTGATTCCATATTGAAATAATGTTTTGAATAGATTCAAAGAAATATATTTAAAAATTTAAACTCAGCTAGTCCTTTAAAATTTTTAATATGGCTAATATAAATTTTAAAATGTCTTATGTGACTTGCATTGTGTTTCTTTTTAAAATTTTACTGAATTATTATTGACTTACAATGTTGTGGTTTTCTGCTACACAGCAGAGTAATTCAGTTACACATATATTTTTTTGTTCATTTTCTTTTCCATTATGGTTTATCACAGGCTACTGTATATAGTTCCCTGTGCTCTACAACTGGAGAAGGCAATGGTATGCCACTCCAGTACTCTTGCCTGGAAAATCCCATGGATGGAGGAGCCTGGTAGGCTGCAGTCCGTGGGATTGCTAAGGGTCGGACACGACTGAGCGACTTCACTTTCACTTTTCACTTTCACACATTGGAGAAGGAAATGGCAACCCACTCCAGTGTTCTTGCCTGGAGAATCCCAGGGACCGGGGAGCCTGGTGGGCTTCCGTCTATGGGGTCACACAGAGTTGGACACGACTGAAGTGACTTAGCAGCAGCAGCAGCAGCTCTACAACAGGACCTTGTTGTTCATTCATCTTATATCTTATAGTTTGAGTCTGCTAATCCTAAATTCCTAATCCTTTCCTCCTTCACAACAATAAGCCTATTCTCTATGAGTCTGCTTCTCTTTTGTAGATAAGTTCATTTGTGCCATATTTTAGAGTCCACATATAAGTAATATTATATGGTATTTGTCTTTCTTTTTATGACTTACTTCACTTAGTATGATAATCTCTAGGTTCATCCATATTGCTGCAAACAGCATTACTTCATTTTTTATGACTGAGTTGTATTCCATTGTGTGCATATACACACATCATATCTTCTTTATCCATTCATCTGTTGATGGACATGTCTGATGGACATATATGGTTGTTTCCATGTCTTGGTCATTGTGTGTATTGTTTGCGTTAGATTTCTGAGGGACAGGGCTACTGTAGAATTAACCAAGCAAGTCACTTAAGTACTGATGTGCCAGTTCTGACACTGTACATAAATGCACTGATGGTGATGGTTCATTGATAGCTCTTATCTGTGAGTCATCTGTGGCATATATGAAACAACACACTTTTATTTATTTATCTTTAGCCATCAACATAAGAATATATGCAGACATATAAAGAAAGGAACAGTCTATGCTTTCAGTGACTTTGGAAACTTGATATCCTTTGTGACTTTCCTTCTTATGCTGAAGTATTAGAATGTATTTGTACTTCCTGTAAATGAGAAGGACCAAGATTCATAAATACTTTTAAAACCTTGTTTTTCTAGAAAGTTGTCACTCAAAGACATGCTTAATTATACCTTCTTCTAGCTACCTTCTCAAATGTCTACAGATGTAAACAGTGTATTTCGTTAGGTCTTTGGATGCACATGACTTGCTTCTTCTTGTAGTTTTTATCATAATTTGCTTTAATGTGTTATTTCTTTTCCTTTGGTCTGCCTTTCCTTTTAAATTATATCTCTAGCCTGTAAATACCTTGGCTCCATCTCGTTGGTCTAGTTGTGTCTTAACATAGAGGGCACTCTAAAAATATTGAATTAAAAGGACACCTGCTGAGGTTTAAGAGATTAACAGTACTTCCTCCATCCTCATCCTTTATCAGAGTTATTTTGACTTTATGGTGTCACATATCAGAATTCACCTAAAGACTCGAGCAAACCATTGGGGATGCTTGTATCAGCAATAAATTGGTTGATTGATTAGACTGCATCATTTTGTTTTACAATTTAAACATTATTCTTATTATAAAATAAACTCATCAAATATGACCGTTTAGTTAGTAGTTTGACAATGCTCCACAGTCTCCCATACATTTAGTTCTTTAGAGAATGCCTCTGAATTCATGAACTCAATATTTAAAGTTAGAAAATTTTGTTTTCTCAGCTTTAATCCTCACATACCCTTTGTTGTTGGTTTCTTGCTTGTTAATCCTCCCCACATTTCTGCATTCAGGGATTGTCCCCTTTTGACAATAGCTTAAATGATTTCCCCAAGATTACACTGTGAGTACAGCTAAGCCACAACTCACTGCCCCTGTCTTTGATCTCATGCTCTTTTCTTCAGTTTAACCTAAGAGCAGTCTAAGTGAGAAGTCGAATTTTGGATTATGAAGTCCTATTCCCACCTCCCTGCTGGTCCTTTCTTCTCTGAGTCAATTTCATTGCTGGCTTTCTGCTCAAAAGCAGAGACTATTCACTCTTATAAAAATGACTTCTATAGCCGAGTGATCAGGGCAAAACTTTTCCTTTTATTAAATCTAGTTCTATTATAATATTCATTTGTAGTAATGGTAGGTTTTTTTTTTTTGCATTATGTTCATTTTTTTCCTGACATTTAATAATTAGGAACCTGAATCTCTGTTGGGGGTAAAAGGACGAATGATAACTGTTTCATTCTATTCAGCCTAAAATGCCATTCAGAGGCATAGTGGGCCTCTTTGTCAAGTTTCCTTGAAGCATATCCTTGTAGGAACAACATTTTCTACATGATAGCAGTGGGGCTTCAACTGCTTCCCCAAGGATGCCTTCTGAGACACTGGTTGCTAGTTACATCTTAAGACAGTAATCCAAGAGTACTGCTGGAGCACAAAAATTCACATGGTGCAAATTTTTATTGTATTTTAATGTGAATAAGATATTTATGTGATTAAAATTCAAAAGGTACAAAAGAACATATCAATTCCCCCCAACGCTGACCTTCTGCAACTAGGTTCCCCATTTGTGAGTCAACCACTTCCATCAATTTGTATAAAAGAAAAGGGAGTGGGAAGAATGAATTTGTTTGTGTGTGCATGAAGTACGTATACTGCTTTACTTTTTACCTTTTTAACATCATGGTTTCTTTTGGAAATCATTCCATGTTAGTATATAATGAATTTACTCTTTTTTGTAATGGCTGCTTGCCATTAATTTATGATATGACATAGTTGATTTCCCATGAGTGCTCAGTTGTGTCCAACTTCCTGCAACCCTGTGGACTGTAGCCTGCCAGGTTACTCTGTCCATGGGATTCTCCAGGCAAGAACACTGGAGTGGCGTCCTCCAGGGGATCTTCCTGACCCAGGGATTGAACCTGTGTCTCCTGCATTGACAGGCAGATCCTTTACCACCAAGCCATCTGGGAAGTCCAGTTGATTTCACAGTATTCTATTATTGATCACTTAGATTACTTCTTGCTGTTAAAATCAATGTCACAAATGATAACTTTGAATACATAATTTTATGTGTGTGGGAGCATACTTTAGGAGGTCAGATTCCTAGAAGTATAATTGTATATGAGGATGTGCTCACTTATAGTTTTGAGTGTGTACTTTCATCAGTTTTTTGGAGAAAGGATCCATGTTCATGATACAAAATTCTTTTAAAATGAGGAAAGAGTGAAGGTAGTATCTCAATGATCAGTAGAAATAGAGCTGATTGTAATCTTTTGCAAGTATAGGCATGTGGGATACGAGTGTTGGATAGATATATTACATAGATACCTTTTATTAGGAATATTTTTATCTTATTCTTCATTTACTCTTTAGCACTAGTTCCTACTCAGGAGCAATTTAGCTGCCTCCAAAAGACATCTGATATTGTCTGTAGGTATTTGTGGTTGTCACAAGTGTGTGTGTGGCTTTGTTACATTTAGCAGGTAGAAGCTAGAGATTCTGCCAGATATCCTGCAATACTCAGGAACACCTCTATTCTGCCCAGTAAAATGACTTCATTGGTCCCAAGTCAGTGATGCCAAGATTGGGAAACTGGTCCATAAGGTTCAGAAGGCTTTTCTAAGTTGTTGATTTCCCTAGAGATGCCAGGCTTTAATGCTGCCATTTGTATGAGAAGCATCACAATTTTTCCTCCTCAGTCTCCATGCTGAACTGTAGTTATTATGTATCTCACCAGCAAAAGTGATGGTTCCACTGACAGCCATTGTACTTAGCTGGCCTCTTTAGCATGACTACAAATATGGTGCTCGTCAGTTCAGTTCAGTCTCTCATTCGTGTCTGATTCTTTGCAACCACATGAACCACAACATGCCAGGCCTCCCTGTCCATCACCAACTCCCAGAGTCTACCCAAACCCATGTCCCTTGAGTCGGTGATGCTATCCAACCATCTCATCCTCTGTCATCCCCTTCTCCTCCTGCTCTCAATCTTTCCCAGCATCAGGGTCTTTTCAAATGAGGCAGCTCTCACATCAGGTGGCCAAACTATTGGAGTTTCAACTTCAGCATCAGTCCTTCCAATGAACACCCAGGGCTGATCTCCTTTAGGACGGACTGATTGGATCTCCTTGCAGTCCAAGGGACTCTCAAGAGTCTTCTCCAACACCACAGTTCAAAAGCATCATTTCTTCTGCACTCAGCTTTCTTTATAGTCCAACTCTCACATCCATATATGACCACTGGAAAAACCATAGCCTTAACTAGATGGACCTTTGTTGATAAAGTAATGTCTCTGCTTTTCAAATGCTGTCCAGATTGGTCATAACTTTCCTTACAAGGAGTGTCTTTTAATTTCATGGCTGCAGTCACCAACTGCAGTGAATTTGGAGCCCAGAAAAATAAAATCTCTCACCGTTTCCACTGTTTCCCCATCTGTTTGCCATGAAATTATGGGACCAGCTGGCATGATCTTAGTTTTCTGAATGTTGAGCATTAAGCCAGCTTTTTCACTCTCCTCTTACACTTTCATCAAGAGGCTCTTTAGTTCTTCTTCACCTTCTGCCATATGGGTGGTGTCATCTGTATATCTGAGGTTATTGATATTTCTCCTGGCAATCTTGATTCCAGCTTGTGCTTCCTCCAGCCCAGTGTTTCTCATGATGTGCTCTGCATATAAGTTAAATAAGTAGGGTGACAATATATAGCCTTGATGTACTCCTTTCCCTATTTGAAACCAAGCTGTTGTTCCATGTCCAGTTCTAACTGTTGCTCTTTGACCTGCATATAGGTTTCTCAAGAGGCAGGTCAAGTGGTCTGGTATTCCCATCTCTTTCAGAATTTTCCAGAGTTTGTTGTGATCCACACAGTCAAAGACTTCAGCATAGTCAATAAAGCAGAAATAGATGTTTTTCTGGAACTCTCTTGCTTTTTCCATGATCCAGTGAATGGTGGCAATTTGATCTCTGGTTCCTCTGCCCTTTCTAAAACCAGCTTGAACATCTGGAAGTTCACGGTTCATGTATTGATGAAGCCTGGCTTGGAGAATTTTAAGCATTACTTTACTAGCGTGTGAGATGAGTGTAATTGTGCGGTAGTTTGAGCATTCTTTGGCATTGCCTTTCTTTGGGATTGGAATGAAAACTGACCTTTTCCAGTCCTGTGGCTGCTGAGTTTTCCAAATTTGCTGGCATATGTAAGGTAAGGAGCAGCAGCTGTGCTTTGCTGGAGTAGCCGTGAAGAGATACCCCACGTCCAAGGTAAGAGAAACCCAAGTAAGATGGTAGGCACTGAGATAGGGCATCAGAGGGCAGACAGACTGAAACCACAATCAGACAACTAGCCAGTCTGATCACATGGACCACAACCTAGTCTAACTCAATGAAACTAACTCATGCCGTGTGGGGCACCCAAGACAAATGGATCATGGTGGAGAGGTCTGACAGAATGTGGTCCACTGGAGAGGAGACCGGAAAACCACTTCATTATTCTTGCCTTGAGAACCCCATGAACAGTATGAAAAGGCAAAAAGATAGGACACTGAAAGATGAACTCCCCAGATTGGTAGGTGCCCAATAGGCTACTGGAGATCAGTGGAGAAATACTGGAGGGATGGAACCAAAGCAAAAACAACACCCAGTTTTGGATGGGACTGGTGATAGAAGCAAGGTTCGATACTGTAAAGAGCAATATTGCACAGGAACCTGGAACGTTAGGTCCATGAATCAAGGCAAATTGAAAGTGGTCAAACAGGAGATGACAAGATGGTACTCATAGTTTGTCAGTATTGCCTCATGTGTTCTAAATTTTTTGGTTTATTTTCTCATTTTGATGGAGCACATTCTGTGGTAATCTGCTGAGAATGGGTGTATGAAAAGTAAACTTGGGGCAACCTTGACTTTTTAAATATGTTTTTTTTTTTTTATTTCACCTTCCCATCTTGTTGATATTTTGTGTGTAATTTTAGGGAGGAAATAATTTTACTTCAGAATTTTAGGTTATTTCTCCATCGTCATACAGCTTCTATTTTCAATTTTCAGAGATACTGAGACATTTTGATGATAGTTTGTATGTAGATTTTTCCCTGGATGTTCTGAAATTTCCCACTGATCTGTGTGTCATGGTTTGTATCTACTTTTTTTCAGTGTGTTGGAATCTTAGTGGACTCTTAATCATAAAACTTATCCTACAGTTCTGGAAAATCTTCTTAAATAACTTCATCGAATTCTTTCCTGTTGTTCCATTTGGGGATGCCTATTTGAATTTTGGAATTTGTGAAACATTTGTTTTCTTATATTTTTACTTTATCTTTTTGTTGTCTAGGAGATTGCTTCAAAATTTAACCATTAATTTTATTGATTTTTTTCTCATTTATATTATAGTTTTAATTTTTAAGAACTTTTTGTTCTCTTAAGTGTTCTTTTTATTCTCTTCCAATTTCTAGATGCAATTTCTGATTTTTTATGACAGCTAATAACAAGAAAGGATTCATTTTTCACTTTTCTTCTCTTTGATTATCCTGCTTCTTCCAAGTTACCATTTTCTGTGTGTTTCATCTAGTATCTGTCTTCCATGTTAGAGACTTCGTCAGCTGTCTTGTAACCTTTGCTTGTCAATTTCTGGTTAAGTGGATTGGACCTTCTGAATGAATGAATTGGGCTTGTTGACTTTGAAATTCATCATTGAGTTGTCGAGGTGAACCCTATAGGGAACTTTTTCTCTTCTTGGATTGGTCAGCTTCCTCAAAGAGAGAACTGTCCACCTCTTGTCTTGTAGGGCTGCAGGTGTTCTGGAATCCCCCTGGGGAAAGGGGTGGAGTTTCCAGAGTGTGTATGGTCACTTAACCTCCCTGTTTGGGGTCCTCAACTGCTTCTGGTTATCCCCTAGTTTATCCATCTCCAGAGAATAAACCTCCAAGACCTCCCACTCCTAATTCCCCAGAAGTAGTCCTGGCAACTGGACTGGCATCTGATTGCTTCTCAAGCAGCTTTCATACAGTCCTGCTTACTTTAACTACATGCTTCCCTGCAGCAGCACGCTCTCCCAGTTCATTAGGTCACTGGGACTCCGAGTCCTAAATCCTGTGTGACTTCTGTGGTAGACTGGCTTAGGTCAGCTTTCTCTCCTATTGGCTTCAGTTCCTTTGTCTCAGTAGTACTCGATCAGTTGCTGCTAATCCATTTTCTAACTACCTAGAAAAACTTTATGGCTGATAGCTCTTCTCTTCTCCCTATCCTCATGGGTTTATGGCTTTTGAAAACTAATCTTTCCTGTACTTTTAGTGTGGTGTCAAGAGAGCATTCAGTGTTGGTCCAGGCTTCCATCTTAGCTGCGTGAATCTTAGAGATTCCATTATGGTAGGATATTGTAGAGTTGGCCTTTTCTCTTCATGGTTTGCTGCTGCTACTTTCTGGTTTGGATGTCCACTCTGGCTCCCAGAGCCTTGGTTGTAAGCTGCTAGAGCTTTTCTAAAGCAAAGCCAGGTCTCCAGTTCACTGCACTGACAACTCTGTTGATGGCTGTGACACTAGCTATATGAAATTAATTGGCCTTGCATGAGTTTGCCCTTACTTTATGCTCCTGACTACACTTTTCATTAACTCACCTTTGATCCTAAAGGACATGTGCATAATCTTTTTGAAAATGTTTGCTGTGCCAATAACCTAGGTTAATGTCTGTGAGCATTTGGTGGTCAGAGGCTGGGAGTTGAAACCCGTAGACCAGATGTCTCCTCTTCGTGGTTTATAGACCCACCTTTAAACAGGGACACGTGCTCATTGACTTCTCTTTACCACTGAGGCGACGCTGTATTTGTGAAGCTACTTTCATTCACTGATTCTGAAGGCTTTTACAAATCTCAAACCATTCATCTTTTCAAGGTGTTAAAGGTGTTGGTCCCATAAAGAGATCATACATGCTGGAAAAGGTACCTAAAATACAGTGACATCAGTTATTTCAGTTAATTGTAGAAAAACATTCTAGGACTCTTGATTCTTACCCTGCTTCCCAACTAACCAAGAGGACAACTAGTAACATGCAAGATGTTGACTGAATTATTTTGTACTGTTTTCAAATTGATTTTGATACTGTTGTTCTAAGGAGAACTCTTAAGATCTGGCTGGAAACAGACCTTTTAAAGCCTCTACCCAGGATTTTCTGTCCGGAATTTTGCCTTGTGGGTTAGTACAGTCAGATTGGGTATGGGCAGTTGATTTGTGTTTCTGATCAAGGTTTCTGTGTTCCAATAAAACTTTATTTCTGGATATTGCAATTTGAATTTCATGCAGTTTTCACATGCCATAAAATATACTTCTGACTTTTAAAAACTATTTTAAAAATGTAAAAGCTGTTTTTAGCTCATGCATCTATAAAAGCTGGTGGTGAGCTAGGTTTGCCCACAGATAGTTGTTTGCTGACCCCAGTTTAAAAGTTTAGAGTGCTCTTCCCTTGTTGCCAGATTTCATCCCTGTGATGATAAACTGAATGTCTGTTGGTGTAGAAACGCTGTTTGGAATCGAGGTAGTCATGCTCAGGTTTCTGCTTTGATGGAAGAATTTTTCAAAGCCAGTTCAAGCCACTTCTTTGTACCTCTTTTGACAACCTTTTTCTCTCCTTCCCAACCATTTTTCTTCTATTATTTTACATTTCTCCTGTGAATTTTCATATAATTTTAGTTTTTTTTTTTTTAGTAAAGGCTATATATTACACACTGTGCTAGTTGCTTAAGAGATAGGAATATAAACCAGAGACATAGCTCCTTTATAGATGAAACACAGTCACGGAAGAGATTTTTTCTTTCTGCCAAAAGTCAGCAAGGTAGTCCTAGGTATAGGGTTAAGGAATGTGATCTACAGAAGTTGTGTCAGCAGAAATTGTGCAGGTATTTCCCCCGACCTGATATTGTAGATGACAAATACACACACTTTCTTTTGCTTGTGTTTATTTCCATTTGGGGGATGCCAGCAACATCAAAATAGTGAGTACTAACCCACTTCAGTACTCTTGCCTGGAAAATCCCATGGACGGAGGAGCCTGGTGGGCTGCAGTCCATGGGGTTGCTAGGAGTCAGACACAACTGAGCAACTTCACTTTCACTTTCATGCATTGGAGAAGGAAATGGCAACCCACTGTAGTATTCTTGCCTGGAGAATCCCAGGGACGGGGGAGCCTGGTGGGCTGCCGTCTATGGGGTCTCCCAGAGTCAGACACGATTGAAGCAACTTAGCAGCAGCAGTAGCAGCAGTGCTTGGTTTTAAATTTTTAATATTACCATATTTTCACTACTGTAAAGAGACTTCTGTCTCTTTAGATATCTTCTGATAATTTATTCATTAACTTAAACTTCTTTAAAAACTTCTTCTTTGGCAAAGATCTCTACTTAGTAAAGATTTATGATTGAATGAACAGAGTACAAGGAGGAGGCCTAGTGATGCACTCTGTGCACTGAAAATAATAAAACAGGAACATTAAAAATGAAGAAAACCAGTCAAAGGCTGTAGAATCCAAGAACAACACAATTATAGATTTCATGGTAGTTACAGTAAGTAATATAGTCTCAAATGAATACTCCTTTATTTGATAGAGGGGATTGGCATTTGTGCAATATTCTTTAGTTAAATTTCAATTTATTGGATTTTTGCATCACTGCAGATTGATCTATTGAATTTGTCACAGTGGCCTTGTTTTTACCTTGATGTGTTTAATACCTGCTGGATCAGAATGCCAATCAATTTAGGTTAATTTCATTAAGTTTGCTAAAGCTTTTTAAATTAAAGTCACTTCTGACATTACCAAGAACAAAATGTAGGCAACATACACCCATATATTATTGTTCTAGAAAAAAGAGATTGGTAATATATATTCTCTCTAACATTTCCTTACTTGGATTTTTAAATTCTCTTAATTATTTACTAGATGATAAATCATTTAACATTTTAAATTTTAATTATCTGCCTGATCATTGCTTAGTATTCTGTGCCAAACTTTAAACTCAGCATAGATTTAAGTTCTCACTAAATAGATTTCAATTAAATTCCTCCCAGCTTTACTAGGAAAGAAATGGATTGTGTTTAATAAATTGTATTATACTTTTCATTGACAAATATAAACTGGGGAGTGGTTCATGGCAAATAGCCCTTTAATTCATGTGCATTTTAGTTTTCAGAGAAGTCACAATGCACTAGGCATTTATATGAAGTATAATCATGGTTATGATTTTTTGAGTAATATATTTTGCAGTGAGCTCTGTAATATGCAATTATGGAACTCAGCTTGCATTATTAACTGATTTTATTAACTATCATTAATGCCGTATTTATAAATATTGCTGGGAGAACTGTAGTTACATTTACTAAAGATAGACTTAAGAAGAAAACTGATAAACTACTACTATATTGGAACTCTTTAAGGCAAGCAGACTGCATTGTTTCTAAAACCACTAGTAATTCACAAAAGGGAAAAAACCCCAAACCATAAAAAATTAGTTATTTGATTACTTTCTATTCCTTCATGTCAGTGGCATGGAGGCATCATTGTAGTTTTCTTTGGGGAAATGGAGCAAGCTAAAGTTTGTCCTGACATATGCTATTCTAGAATTCAAGAGATTTTGGTTATGTAAGGGTTCAAGTTATCTTTGACACATTTTGCAGGTTACTTACAAATTCTTGCCTAAACATAGGTATCTTCTTTATCAGAGAGCCTAACATCAGATTTTAATCATATCTTAGACCCACAGGATTTTAGGTTTCCAACAGGCCACCTGTCTCAGACATTTAAAAATTCACAGGACAGATGGGAAGTTGAAAGAACTTGTCCTTGGATAAAGAAATTCTTACATTGCAGGAACGTTCACAAGCAGAGCTAGCCGATACCTCACACACGTAAACTGTATTTGTCTAGTGTTAAGGTATCATAATTGCATTTTTCCCTTTGGTAGTATAAATATAGAATTCATTATTTTTCTCCTATTCTGTTGATGGACAAGAGAAAAAAATCATAGCTTGTTAAAAAAACTTTTGTTCAGGTGATCCATGAATCAGAAAAGAAAATATTTATGTTAACTTTCCCATATCTACTATTGGTAGAATGTATATCTTATGTAAGACTGAACTATCATATTTAAGAATTGAGATCTGGAGCTGGTTTGCTTGGTTTTAAATTTCTTCCTGTCCACTTGCAAATAACCAAGGCAAGTTAGCTGGTATCTCTGTGCTTCAGTCATCTCATCTGTAAGATGGGGATATGTAGTTCTTTGTAGAATAGTTGTTGTTGTTTTTGAGAAGATGACTGCAGGATAATACAAAAAATGTGCTTCGGATAGTGTTTGACACTGGGAATCAGTATGCAGTAAATGTTAGGTATTAAAAATGATACTAATCACATGTAAAATGTGAAAGAAAGACTTAAAGCTTATACTTGGAAATTAAATTTTTAAAATTTCATAGTCACATTTATCTCTTTGGGAGAGAATCTGTTACTTGGCTGAAGCTTAGTATTCAAAATCATCAAGCAGTTGGAGCATCAGTGGATTATGCTATGAACTGTGGTTTATGAATTACTTACACAAACATTATTTAGGAACATGTTACAAAATTGAATTCTCAGGCCCAACCTCAGAACTACTCGTTCAGAAACTTTGGGTGGGACTGAGAAATCTTCAGCATCCCTCTAGATGATGCTATGATGCACAATGAAGTTTGAGGGCCCCTGGCTTATGCTTGTATTTGTTGAGGGCCCACTGTACTTATTCTGGGTAATAGGGAGAGAACCTGAACACAATAGACTAGATGCTCTAGAGGACATCCCATATGGGGACAGGCACATAAGAAATATAGGAAGAAGCACTAAAAAACAAAAATTTCTGGTGATAAAAGTGTGAAAAAACCAAAACAAGTAAGTGTTGCTGGTGAATGATTCGGGGGTACAAGGGAACCCTTTGGAGAGGGTGTTCTTATCTGTGGATATGACACTGGAGGTTAAACTTAATTTTGAGAACCATAAATAATAACGAGATGAATGGGCAGTCCTAGAAGATGAAACACTTAGTTCAAAGGCCGTCTGATGGAGAGGCCTTAAATAAGGCTCTACTCCTATCCTTCTATTCTATTCTATTATACAATTACAGAATTGTAATTACAATACTGACTTACAATTTTATGTGCAAGGGGCAAGTTTTCCTAAGTTTAAAACAAGTTAATCATTTTAGATTTCTAAAAGTGAAACTACATTATTTCAATATTGTGTATGTTATAAAATAATTGTAAATAATTAAATTTAACTTACACTGTGGCAAGACTAATAATAATATGTATAAAGCTTTCCTTTTTTAATCTTTCCATAATAAAGTGGATAAATAACAGGTAAGGAAAAGCATGTTTAAGGTGACTATATAATAGGTAAGGAAAAGCATATTTTTGGAAGAACTTATGCTCAAATCTCAGCTTCTCCACTTCTTAGTTTTACCAGAATTGAGGCAGTCACATTTTCTGGGCCTTAATTTTAATGTCTATAAAATGGTAATATAAAATCTATCTTTCTAGGTTTAGTAACCCAGTTTTGAAGTAGTGAAACCATTTAAACAGGTGAACAGGTGATCAAAAAGTAGTAATTTTTATTATTTCATATTTAGTTTTTAAAAAGTCTGAATTAATAGTCTGTGAGCCAAAGAAAAGTCTGTGGTTCCATCCATCATAAATATAGACTCTTACTATTTTAAAATGTCATGACTTTTTGAAAACTTAAAGCATTTGTTTATTTATTTATTTTTCTCTTTATTTTTTTTTTTGTTTTGTTTTTTCCTCTCAGTTTTATTGAGACATAATTAATATACAGTACTATACAAGTTCAAGGTGTACAGTACAATCATTTGATCCACATACATCATGAAGTGATTATCACCAGTCCAGTCACCATTTCACATAGGCACAAAATTAAAGAAATAGAAAAATAATTTTTTTCTTGTGATGAGAACTTCCAGAACATACTCTCCCCAAAGACTTCACACATAACATACAGCAGTGTTATTAATAATTACATTTAACATGTTGAATATTATATTTCTGGTACTCATTTATCTTACAGCTAGAAGTTTGTACTTTTCATTTTTTTAAATTTTTTTTTCAACTTTTTATTTTGTTTTATTTTTTTAAAATAATTTTAGGAATCTTTACTTAGAAACAACCTTATCTTAAAATGGAGTAACTTTGGTTTTACGAGCAGCAAGCAAAGTACAGAAGTAAAAATGCATTACAGGAGCATTAAGTTCTACATTAGGTCACAGTGTCTAATCTGAAATCACACCCATAATATCATTTTTCAGGATATCTGGGAAATAGTTATTTCCCAGGATGTCTGAACCATAGCTACTCTATTTTGACTTTTAATTGTAAAAAAAATTTTTTTTTAATAGCCAAAGCAGATGTCACCATTAATGACGTCAGTGTTTTTCTAGGTATGAGAAGATGCAAGAATTGGAACTCATAAAACCTTTTTCTGAAAAGATCTAACTATCTGAAGGCCTGTTCTACCAGTTTTTTTTTTTTTTTTTTCAGAGCACAGAGTGCCTCATTCCTGATTTTCACCCTGAATTTCTTTCAGGGGGTGTTGAAGGTCAGCAGCTTGCAATGGTCATGATGTAATCTTTGTAGAGGCAGCTGGCAAGTACCAACTTCTAGTCAGCAGGGTCCCTTCATAGCCACATATCTGACCATGTGACACTATTTCATGGCCATTGTGTCGCGCGGTGCTGGGAAGGCTCATTCCCAGGTCTAGGGAAGTGAAGGGTCACTCAGTGTGCTAAAATTGGACCAGGCCTTGCAAGTAGCAAAAATCTCTGGACCACTGTCTTACTAGCCTCCTGTTCCAGGAAAATATTTAAAACATTTTTTTAAAAAGTCATGGAGGGAATAGTTTAAGATGGCGGAGGAATAGGACGGCGAGACCACTCTCTCCTCCACAAATTCATCAAAAGAACATTTGAACGCGAGTAAAGTCCACAAAACAACTTCTGAATGCTGGCAGAGGACGTCAGGCACCCAGAAAAGCAGCCCATTGTCTTCGAAAGGAGGTAGGAAAAAACATAAAAGATAAAAAGCGAGACAAAAGAAGTAAGGACGGAGCTCCGTTCCGGGAAGGGAGGCTTTAAAAAGAGAGAAGTTTCCAAACACCAGGAAACACTCTCACTGGTGAATCTGTGGCGAGCCTTGGAAGCTCAGAGGGCCACATAACCCTCTTTTTTTTTTAAGATTTTTTAAAAACCCACAGACTACCCGCCAAACGGTAACTCCCAGCGGAGAAGCAGCGCAGACGCCTGCATACGCCATTAGCAGCGGGGGCTGGGCAGGGAGGAGCCGGCTGAACTGCTTAGAGAGAGGACTGGGCTTGAATGCCGCGAGAACAATCTGAGAGAACTGGGGAGAGCAAAGCAGACTGTGGGATAGCTTCCCCACGAAAAGGCGGAGAGCTCTAACCTATGACTCGGCCAGCCCCGCTCACAGAATAAAGGACTGAGCAGAGTGAGCCAGCTGCGGTCGGCCCATCCCCCATCCCCCGCTGAGACAGGCAGGGAGTGCAGCCAGAGCCGGAGCGGGCAACCGCGGCCCCAGAAAGGCATCTGATACAAACTGCAGACAGGCTTGTTGCTAATCAGGACTTCTTGGGCTCGGGCCGGTCGATATCCCCCTGAGAAGGTGCGCCGGTTGTACACCCAGAAAACTGAGTGGCGGGGACTGGGGAGGCGATAAGTCGCAGAGACCACGCTCGCCAAACACTGGGTCCCCTGAGCTGCTCGGACCGGGGAAGGCACAAAACGCAGGCCCAACCAAGTCTGCGCCTTTGTGGAGTACCTGAGAACCTGAACTTGAGCCGCTCAGACCTGGGAAGTGCATACAACCCGGTGCCGGCCTCAGATCATTCCCGGCAGAGCAACCTAGTTCTGTGCAGTATAGACTGGGACAGCATATGTGCTGTGAGCGGGGGCAAACCCAGTGTGGCCAAGACGCTGCGAGCACTCCCCACAGACGCCAGAGATAATCGACTGCAGCATTCCTCCCTTCCCAGAACAGGACTGAACAACTGAGCCTTAAAAAGTGTCCACCCACCCCCTAGTATCAGGGCGGAAATTAGACACTGAAGAGACCAGCAGACAGAAGCTAAAACAGAGGGAACCACATTGGAAATGACAGATAGAGACGTCTAGAGACTACTCCAAGAATAAGACCAAAAACCAGAGGCAAGAGGCTTAAGCCCGAATCCTGAGAACACCAGAGAAGTCCTGACTCCAGGGAACATTAATCGATAGGAGCTCATCAAACGTCTCCATACCTACGCTAAACCCAAGGGTCAACAAGTTCCAGAGCAAGACATACCACGCAAATTCTCCAGTAACACAGGAAACTAGCCCTGAGCTTCAATATACAGGCTGCCCAAAGTCACTCCAAACCCACTGACATCTCATAACTCATTACTGGACACTTCATTGCACTCCAGAGAGAAGATATCCAGCTGCACCCACCAGAACACCGACACAGGCTTCCATAACCAGGGAACCTTGACAAGTCACCTGTCCAACCCCACACACAGCAAGGAAACTACATAATAAAGAGAACTCCACAAACGGCCAGAAGAGGGAAAGGCCACCCCAAGCAAAGCATTATAAGCAAGATGAAGAAGCAGAGAAATACCCAGCAAGTAAAGGAACAAGATAAATGCCCACCAACACAAACAAAAGAGGAAGATATAGGGAATCTACATGAAAAAGAATTTCGAATTTTGGTGGTGAAAATGATTCAAAATCTTGAAAGCAAAATGGAGTTACAGATAAATAACCTGGAGAAAAGGATTGAGAAGATGGAAGAAAGGTTTAATAAGGACTTAGAGGAAATAAAAAAGAGTCAATATACAATGAATAATACAATAGATGAGATCAGAAACACTCTGGAGGGAACAAACAGTAGAATAACAGAGGCAGAAGACAGGATAAGCGAGCTAGAAGATAGAATTGTAGAAATAAATGAAACAGAGAGGAAAAAAGAAAAACAAATTAGAAGAAATGAGAACAATATTAGAGACCTCTGGGACAATGGTAAACGCTCCAACATTCGAATCATAGGAATCCCAGAAGAAGAAGACAAAAAGAAAGACCATGAAAGAATACTTGAGGAGATAATAGTTGAAAACTTCCCTAAAATAGGGAAAGAAATAATCACCCAAGTCCAAGAAACCCAGAGAGTCCCCAACAGGATAAACCCAAGGCGAAATACTCCTAGACACATATTAATCAAATTAACAAAGATCAAACACAAAGAACAAATATTAAAAGCAGCAAGGGAAAAGCAGCAAATAACACACAAGGGGATTCCCATAAGGATAACAGCTGATCTTTCAACAGAAACTCTTCAGGCCAGGAGGGAATGGCAAGACATACTTAAAGTGATGAAAGAAAATAACCTACAGCCCAGACTACTGTACCCAGCAAGGATCTCATTCAAATATGAAGGAGAAATCAAAAGCTTTACAGACAAGCAAAAGCTGAGAGAATTCAGCATTACCAAACCAGCTCTCCAACAAATGCTAAAGGATCTTTTCTAGACAGGAAACACAGAAAGGGTGTATAAACTCGAACCCAAAGCAATAAAGAAAATGGCTACGGGATCGTACTTATCAATAATTACCTTAAACGTAAATGGGTTGAATGCCCCAACCAAAAGACAAAGGCTGGCTGAATGGATACAAAAACAAAACCCCCATATATGTTGTCTGCAAGAGACCCACCTCAAAACGAGGGACACATACAGACTGAAAGTGAAGGGCTGGAAAAAGATATTCCATGCAAATAGAGACCAAAAGAAAGCAGGAGTAGCAATACTCATATCAGATAAAATAGACTTTAAAACAAAGGCTGTGAAAAGAGACAAAGAAGGAAACTACATAATGATCAAAGGATCAATCCAAGATGAAGATATAACAATTATAAATATTTATGCACCCAACATAGGAGCACCGCAATATGTAAGACAATTACTAACAAGTATGAAAGGGGAAATTAACAATAATGCAATAATAGTGGGAGATTTTAATACCCCACTTACATCTATGGATAGATCAACTAAACAGAAAATTAACAAGGAAACACAATCTTTAAATGATACAATAGACCAGTTAGACCTAATTGATATCTATAGGACATTTCACCCCAAAACAATGAATTTCATCTTTTTCTCAAGTGCACATGGAACCTTTTCCAGGATAGATCACATCCTGGGCCATAAATCTAGCCTTGGTAAATTCAAAAAAGCTGAAATCATTCCATGCATCTTTTCTGACCACAATGCAGTAAAATTAGATCTCAATTATGGGAGAAAAACTATTAAACATGCCAACATGTGGAGGCTGAACAACATGTTGCTGAACAACGAACAAATCATAGAAGAAATCAAAAGAGAAATCAAAATATGCATAGAAATGAATGAAAATGAAAACACAACAACCCAAAACCTCTGGGACACTGTAAAAGCAGTGCTAAGGGGGAAGTTCATAGCAATACAGGCACACCTCAAGAAACAAGAAAAAAGTCAACTAAATAACCTAACTCTACATCTAAAGCAACTAGAAAAGGAAGAAATGAAGAACCCCAGGGTCAGTAGAAGGAAAGAAATTGTAAAAATTAGGGCAGAGATAAATGCAAAAGAAACAAAAGAGACCATAGCAAAAATCAACAAAGCCAAAAGCTGGTTCTTTGAGAAGGTAAATAAAATTGACAAACCACTAGCCAGACTTATCAAGAAACAAAGGGAGAAGAACCAAATCAATAAAATTAGAAATGAAAATGGAGAGATCACAACTGACAACACAGAAATACAAAGGATTATTAGAGAATACTATCAGCAATTATATGGCAATAAAATGAATAACCTGGAAGAAATGGACAAATTCCTAGAAAAATACAACTTTCCAAAACTGAACCAGGAAGAAATAGAAAATCTGAACAGACCCATCACAAGCACGGAAATTGAAACTGTAATCAAAAATCTCCCAGCAAACAAAAGCCCAGGTCCAGACGGCTTCACAGCTGAATTCTACCAAAAATTTAGAGAAGAGCTAACACCTATTCTACTCAAACTCTTCCAGAAAATTGCTGAGGAAGGGAAACTTCCAAACTCATTCTATGAGGCCACCATCACCCTAATCCCAAAACCTGGTAAAGACCCCACAAAAAAAGAAAACTACAGGCCAATATCACTGATGAACATAGATGCAAAAATCCTTAACAAAATTCTAGCAATCAGAATCCAACAGCATATTAAGAAGATCATACATCATGACCAAGTGGGCTTTATCCCAGGAATGCAAGGATTCTTCAATATCCGCAAATCAGTCAACGTAATACACCACATTAACAAACTGAAAAATAAAAATCATATGATTATCTCAATAGATGCAGAGAAAGCCTTCGACAAAATTCAACATCCATTTATGATAAAAACCCTCCAGAAAGTGGGAATAGAAGGGACATACCTCAACATAATAAAAGCTATATATGACAAACCCACAGCAAACATTATCCTCAATGGTGAAAAACTGAAAGCATTTCCCCTAAAGTCAGGAACAAGACAAGGGTGCCCACTCTCACCACTACTATTCAACATAGTTCTGGAAGTTTTGGCTACAGCAATCAGAGCAGAAAAAGACATAAAAGGAATACAAATTGGAAAAGAAGAAGTAAAACTTTCACTGTTCGCTGATGACATGATCCTCTACACAGAAAACCCTAGAGACTCTTACCAGAAAACTACTAGAGCTAATCAATGATTACAGTAACGCTGCAGGATATAAAATCAACACACAGAAATCCCTTGCATTCCTATACACTAATAATGAGAAAATAGAAAGAGAAATTAAGGAAACTATTCCATTCACTGTTGCAACGAAAAGAATTAAATACTTAGGAATATATCTACCTAAGGAAATAAAAGACTTGTACATAGAAAACTATAAAACACTACTGAAAGCAATCAAAGAGGACACTAATAGATGGAGAAATATACCATGCTCATGGATTGGAAGAATAAATATTGTAAAAATGAGTATACTACCCAAAGTGATTTATACATTCAATGCAATCCCTATCAAGCTACCAACGATCTTTTTCACAGAACTAGAACAAATAATCTCACAATTTGTATGGAAATACAAAAAACCTCGAATAGCCAAAGCAATCTTGAGGAAGAAAAATGGAACTGGGGGAATTAACCTGCCGGACTTCAGGCTCTACTACAAAGCCACAGTCATCAAGACAGTATGGTACTGGCATAAAGACAGAAATATAGATCAATGGAACAAAATAGAAAGCCCAGAGATAAATCCACGCACCTATGGACACCTCATCTTTGACAAAGGAGGCAAGAATATAAAATGGAGAAAAGACAGTCTCTTTAACAAGTGGTGCTGGGAAAACTGGTCAGCCACTTGTAAAAGAATGAAACTAGAACACTTCCTAACACCATACACAAAAATAAACTCAAAATGGATTAGAGAGCTAAATGTAAGACCAGAAACTATAAAACTCCTAGAGGAGAACGTAGGCAAAACACTCTCCGACATAAATCACAGCAGGATCCTC
Source organism: Moschus berezovskii (assembly GCF_049115385.1). Taxonomy (NCBI): domain Eukaryota; kingdom Metazoa; phylum Chordata; class Mammalia; order Artiodactyla; family Moschidae; genus Moschus; species Moschus berezovskii. Next base: position 26,532,155 of record NC_142480.1, on the reverse strand, counting down.
CATGACCCACCTCCCAGAATATTGGAAATAAAAGCAAAAATAAACAAATGGGACCTAATTAAAATCAAAAGCTTCTGCACAGCAAAGGAAACTATAAGTAAGGTGAAAAGACAGCCTTCAGAATGGGAGAAAATAATAGCAAATGAAGCAACTGATAAAGGATTAATCTCCAAAATATACAAGCAGCTCCTGCAGCTCAATTCCAGAAAAATAAATGACCCAATCAAAAAATGGGCCAAAGAACTAAACAGACAATTCGCCAAAGAAGACATAAAAATGGCTAACAAACACATGAAAAAATGCTCAACATCCCTCATAATCAGAGAGATGCAAATCAAAACCACAATGAGATACCATTTCACACCAGTCAGAATGGCTGCTATCCAAAAGTCTACATGCAATAAATGCTGGAGAGGATGTGGAGAGAAAGGAACCCTCTTACACTGTTGGTGGGAATGCAAACTAGTACAGTCATTATGGAGAACAGTGTGGAGATTCCTCAAAAAATTGGAAATAGAACTGCCATATGATCCAGCAATCGCACTCCTGGGCATACACACCGAGGAAACCAGAATTGAAAGAGACACGTGTACTCCAATGTTCATTGCAGCACTGTTTATAATAGCCAGGACATGGAAGCAACCTAGATGTCCATCTGCAGACGAATGGATAAGAAAGCTTTGGTACATATACACAATGGAGTATTATTCAGCCATTAAAAAGAATACATTTGAATCAGTTCTAATGAGGTGGATGAAACTGGAGCCTATTATACAGAGTGAAGTAAGCCAGAAAGAAAAACACCAATACAGTATACTAACACATATATATGGAATTTAGAAAGATGCAAATGATAACCCTGTATACGAGACAGCAAAAGAGACACAGATGTATAGAACAGTCTTTGGGACTCTATGGGAGAGGGTGAGGGTGGGATGATTTGGGAGAATGGCATTGAAACACGTATGTTGTCATATGTGAAACAAATCACTAGTTCAGGGTCAATGCATGTTATAGGATGCTCGGGGCTGGCATGCGGGGATGACCCAGAGGGAGGATAAAGGGAGGAGGGAGGTGGGAGGGGGGTTCAGGAGGGGGAACTTATGTAGACCCGGGGCAAATTCATATCAATGTATGGCAAAACCAACCAATATAATATTGTAAAATAATTTGCCTCCAATAAAAAATAATTACATAAAAAAAATAAAAAAAAATAAAAAAAAATAAAAAATAAAAAAAAAATAAAAAGTCATGGAACCATAGGAACTGCTCTTAAAGTCTGCTTCCTACAGTAATTTCCTCCCACAGTTTTGACTTCATCTTGGAAGTCCTGCCATGTGCCCTTGGCAGCCTGTGTGTGCCTTTGAGACATTTCTAGCTTCTCTAACTGACGTGTTTAGTTCATGCATGCTCATGACTAGTCTTTATTGTAGTGCATATTGAAGGAATGTGTCCTCGAGCATATTTTGGAGAGTTTGAGTTAAATACACATAATTCAAAAACAGTGAACACTGGAAGACGACCAACATTTCAGCACTTATTTATACAACTTGGGTGACAGCTTAGCAAGTTAGGGAATGTTAAGATAATTTAAATGTACTCCAGTGTTCTTGCCTGGAGAATCCCAGGGACGGGGGAGCCTGGTGGGCTTCCGTCTATGGGGTCACGCAGAGTCGGACACGACTGAAGTGACAGCAGCAGCAGCAACAGCAACAGATATAAAGATCAAAGTTATCTCCTCAGTTTAAACTTTTAGTATTTCTTATATCAGTTTTCCTGAAAGTATTAGAAGGGGAGAATATTAGGGGCATAAGGCACATGTCGAAGAAGTCAAGGCACCCCACTCCAGTACTCTTGCCTGGAAAATGCCATGGACGGAGGAGCCTGGTAGGCTGCAGTCCATGGGGTTACGAAGAGTCGGACACGACTGAGCAACTTCAATTTCACTTTTCATTTTCATGCATTGGAGAAGGAAATGGCAACCCACTCTGGTGTTCTTACCTGGAGAATCCCAAGGGCGGGGGAGCCTGGTGGACTGCCGTCTGTGGGGTCACACAGAGTTGGACACAACTGAAGAGACTTGGCAGCAGCAGCAACAACAAGGCACATGTTCGGCTTCCCTGGTGACTCAGACGGTAAAGAATCTGCCTGCAATGCAGGAGACGTGGGTTCGATCCCTGGGTTGGGAAGATCCTCTGGAGAAGGGCATGGCAACCCACTCCAGTATTCTTGCCTGGAGAACTACGTGCACAGAGGAGGAGCTTGACATAGTCCATAGGGTTGCAAAGAGTTGGGCCCAACTGAGTGACTAACATGCATACCCACAAGACATATATTGGGGTTTCCCAGGTGGCACTAGTGGTGACGGACCCACCTGCCTGTGCAGGAGACTTAGGAGCAGTGGGTTCAATCTCTGAGTCAAGATTATCCCCTGGCCAAGGGCATGGCAACTCTTTCCGGTATTCTTGCCTGGAGAATCCCATGGGCAGAGGAGCCTGGTGGGCTATGGTCCATAGGATCACAAAGAGTTGGTCACGATTAAAGCATCTTAGGACACACACACAAGGCACATTAATTGAATGCTTATTATGTACCAAGCACTATCCTAAGTGTTACATATATGACTATATGTTCAGTTCAGTCGCTCAGTCATGTCCGACTCCTCGCGACCCCATGAATCACAGCACGCCAGGCCTCCCTGTCTATCACCAACTCCTGGAGTTCACTCAGACTCATGTCCATCGAGTCGGTGACGCCATCCAGCCATCTCATTCTCTGTCGTCCCCGTCTCCTCCCACCCTCAATCCCTCCTAGCATCAGAGTCTTTTCCAGTGAGTCAACTCGTCGCATGAGGTGGCCAGAGTATTGGAGTTTCAGCTTTAGCATCAGTCCTTCCAATGAACACCCAGGATTGATCTCCTTTAGAATGGACTGGTTGGATTATATGTTACTCTGATGCATATATGATTTTTGACTTCTCAAAACCCTGTGAGTTATGTACTCTCCATTTAATAGATGAAGGTAGCAAGGATGAGAGATGCTGAATAACTTCCCCAAATTTACAGCTCATAGACTTTAAAACCCAAGTATGTCTGATTCAAAAGCTCCAGTTCACTGTCTTCTAGTTAGTAAATGCTGTATACTTAAGGAAATTAAAATTGAGATTGAGGAAACTGTTACTAACATATTGGTGTGTCACTCTATTTGGCACGCTTATTCTGTTTCACATGCTGGTTCTGTGGTCTTAAGGAGTATAGGTTCTTGGGAATAGAAGTTTATGTTGGACTCCACAGTGTACCTGGGAGATGCTGGAGAGGGATCAATGGTTGCTAACCCTTTAGCCAAAAATGTGGGGGAGAACAGGAAAGGCAGAGTTCCTGTTTGCTCTGTAGTGGCAGATGGAGACAATGAAGGGCTTGAAAAATTAAAGTAATTATAAAGTGCTTAGGTACTCTAAAGGAAACAGCCCGGGGTTGGGTAGAGGCCAATAGGGTGAAGGGATAAGATGCAGGAAATAGAAATGGCTGCTGTGAAGAGGTGACATTTAACCTGAGCCTGAAAATCTGCAGAGCAGGTCCTAGAGCTGACGGTTTGATTATCAGGGCAAGCCTGAGCTGGCCACTCTTCTGCAGAGATGGGCAACGAGCCCCACGCTTTCTCATCACTGCAACAGAATGGGCACCGTGGTTGGCTCAGAGTGGACCCTTCAAGTGACTAAATTCTGCAAAGCCTTGAAGAGAGAATTTTCTCATGTATCAACTTATGTACAATCTAGAACTCTCTGTCAATCTAGAACTATAAGGCACTTATACTTAATTTCTGAAAAGTAAGCTTTTTACTATAGAAAATGTCAAATACACAACAAGCAAGAATATAGAGTAATGGATCTCCATGTTCTCATATCTGGAGTCAACAAATATTAAGATTTTTCCAATATTATTTTATCAAAAGTTATGACCAACCTAGACAGCATATTAAAAAGCAGAGACATTAATTTGCCAACAAAGGTCCGTCTAGTCAAGGCTATGGTTTTTCCAGTGGTCATGTATGGATGTGAGAGTTGGACTATAAAGAAAGCTGAGCGCCGAAGAATTGATGCTTTTGAACTGTGGTGTTGGAGAAGATTCTTGAGAGTCCCTTGACTGCAAGGAGATCCAACCAGTCCATCCTAAAGGAGATCAGTCCTGGGTGTTCATTGGAAGGACTGATGTTGAAGCTGAAACTCCAATACTTTGGCCACCTGATGTGAAGAGCTGACTCATTTGAAAAGACCCTGATGCAGGGAAAGATTGAAGGCAGGAGGAGAAGGGGACGACAGAGAATGAGATGGTTGGATGGCATCACAGACTCGATGCACATGGGTTTGGGTGGATTCCAGGAGTTGGTAATGGACAGGGAGGCCTGGTGTGCTGTGGTTCATGGGGTCACAAAGAGTCGGACACGACTGAGTGACTGAACTGAACTGAACCTCCACTTCATTTTTTTTCCTTTGGTACTTTCCAGCAAGTTTCAGATATTGATTCTTTACTGTTGTAAATACCTCAATGTGCATATTTCATTGGTGAGGGCATTTTTATTTACATAGCTTCCCAGGTGGCTCTAGTGGTAAAGAACCCGCCTCCCAATGCAGGAGACATAAGAGACTCAGGTTGGATCCCTGGGTCAGGAAAACCCCCTGGAGGAGGGCATGTCAACTTATTCCAGTATTTTTGCCTGGGGAATCCCGTGGACATAGGAGCCTGGTGGGCTCTGGGCCATCCAGTTGCAAAGAGTAGGAGATGACTGAAGTGACTTAGCATGCACACATGCAGAAAATTATTATTCTTAGAACTAATAATGATTATTTAATCTTCTGATCTTTAAAGACATTTAATACAGAAGCTTAAGTATGACTCATTAAAAAATTATGATGAAATTGACATCTATGAAAACATGTACCTGGATCTATGTCTAGGTTTGACTATTCTCAGGCTCATGGCCTGACTATCCAAAGGCTACAGTTTCTTACTCTTTACAAAGGGACCAACCAAACTTCATCAACTTCCTGTTTAAAAAAAAAAAAAAAGCCCGAGAGGAGTGTCTACACTGCAACTCACTTGAAAAGTTACTTGACAGAACCTCTTTTTATTGATCTCTGTGGTGGCAGATGGTATTAAATCTGTACATGTGTCAGAAACATTATTTTTCAAAAGTTTTCTCTGATGTTTTTTCCCCAGACATCATTGAATGTTGATTCTGTCTGTATAAAATACAAGTAGAATTGAGTGTTGGGTAGACTTTGGACAAACTTCTATCACTCAGCAGGCAATTTCTTGAACTGCCAGGACTGGCTGCTAGGCACCCAGCACTGGAAATCTAGAAAAACATGTATGTATGAAATAATTTCTTTTGACAAGAGAAAGAGGAAGTCCCAGTGACACCTCTTAAAACCATAAAAACTTGACACACCAACTACTTTCACTTTGAAAACATACAAACAAACTATGCAGTATGAGTTTGGCTTGAAATTCTCTGCTCTCCTCATTCATTATTTAATCTTATTTTACTTTGTTCAGACAAGCAATCTGCGTATTGTGAAGCTTCACACAGCCAATTACCTCAAGGTGTTTAGTTCATTTATTATTTAAAGCATAAATCTTGTACAGGTTGTCCATTGACGACCCTCTGAGTAGCTGTAGTAAATGCCTTTCATCCTTGCGGCCTCTGTCAATGCTCATGGACCTACCTGCTGAGCTTGGCAGGCCAGGCGAGGTGCTGGAACATGTAAGATACCAGAGGTAATTGCACTTCCTTTTCTGTTTAAGTGTGCATGAGAAAGATGTGCACACAGTAGCAAATTTGGGGGTGAAATATAAGGGAAATGAATCTTCAAGTGCAGTCTTCCCTTCTACAGAGAACTTATTCGATATTTTAGCTATTGTTGTAGGCTGAATATTAAATTTAGAAGTTTGTTTCAAGTATATCTAGTGACATCACACTTAAAAATATTTTTATGGAAATATCAATCTTTCATATTTGCTGTATTTCTCCTTGAACACATTTTCCTTTTCTGACTTTCTTTCAGTCTTGTGTCGTGATACCAACAATGACCAATATGAATTACTTTCAAAAAGGCTAGCTTAAGTATTGTGCAGGTTCTGCTGATGGGCTTATATGCCATTAAGAGTCTATCCTACTCCGAATGTGCCAGGTGTTTAACTGGGGACTGGTACTAATTTCAGAGCTAATACTGAGCTGTTCCACATCAGTGCTTTCAGCAGGTGGCTTGAACTGACAGTGTAAAGAAAAAAGTGAGAGAAAATTACCATTGTATTTTAGAATTTCTCTGATTGAATTGACTGATTATACTGTCAAAGGAGCATCGGGAAGCTGGCAGGGTTATAGGCAGTGAAGAAATGACAGAATTTTTCAGAAAGAGCTTGTCTGTTGGTTTTTGCACAGGCAAATATTTCAAAATGATAATAAGGTTTGATGTGAGGTTTGAATTCAGCACTTGTGAAAATCCATGTGATCTCTGATTGGTATTTTAAAGCTTGTATATTGTATAAGGAGAGCCAGTGGTATTCTTATTACCATTTTCTCTTATAAGACAAAATATTAAAACACTCTGAAGTCCCATCAGTAAATGTTAAACTACTTTTAATATTTGCAAAATAGTTTTATAAAGATTTCTTTTTTGTTAAGTTTCGCTTATTAGAAAATGGAACAGAAAACTTACCAAATGGCTCAAGATAACTGCTGACTTTCCCTGGTGACTCAGTGGTAAAAGAATCCACCTTCAGTGCAGGAAATGAGGGTTCCATGTCTGATTTGGAAAGATCCCCTGGAGAAGGAAATGGGCTGCCCACTCCAGTATTCTTGCCTGGAGAATCCCACGCGCAGAGGAGCCTGGGGGGCTACAGTCTGCGGGGTCGCATAAGAGTCAGACATGACTTAGTGACTATATGACTGCAACACAACAAGTTGAAAACATTTGCTTTATGCAGTCAGTCTTGAATTATGATTTAAGATCTTATGTTTCAGGAGAAATTCTTAGTATTAACATATTATTCATGGTTGTCTCTTAAATTCATGTTTGTTTATTCTAAAATGTTATTAAATATTTAAAAAATATTCTTTAAATTGATACTTTAAAAAATTAGAGATAAGTCTCCTGCTTTTAGTAGAATGATGGTAATAGTAGCTAGTATTGAATCGTTGCCATCTAACAGGTACTTTAGGGTGTCTTATTATCTTTACAGTAACTCCATAAGGCATCCCCATTTTACTTAGAGGCAAATCAAGGCAGAGAGTGGCTGAATAACTTTACCAGATGCCAGAGCTTGTGAGAGGCAGAGATGTGATGATGACTCGAAGAACCCCGGTGCTCATTCTCTACTGTAGCAGAGCACACAGAGGAGAGAAACTGGTTATACTTGACTTTTTTTTTTTTTTTTGGCTGTCAGTGCACTCACTGTCCTCTCTACTGGCGACAGGGACTTAATACAATAATTTTCCTTTTCATGGTTATCCCATTATGAATTTAATAGAACTTTTGATACAGAGTCATGAAAATTCTTAAGGGAATTGTTTTAAAATGTGGAAAAAAACGTATTCAAAGTGTCCTGTAAAAGACACAAGAGTGGCGCATTTAGCAGAGTGTAAGTTAGGTTTGGGGTGGAAAAAAATCAATCAGGATAAATGGGTCAGCATTCATCATTTGTACAACAAATACTTATTGTACTGGGTGCCAAGCACTGGGCTTGGCCTGTCGGAAAGCACTGGGTGATTTATTTTTGTTGAGCCGACTCCCTGGTGGGATTATTCACAAACAACTTTCGATGTAAATAGGAAGCTTTAATTGCAGGAGAGCAGGGTTCCAGTCTCTCTGGGTGGACCGTGGTGCGCGAGTTTTGTTCCGTTGCATAATCTAGTAGGCACTCCTCGTATTCTCATTATTCTGCTGCAGTGTAACAAACCAGCAGGAAACTGCATTCCATGGGATTTCTATGGGGACTACGGAGAATTCGTTCCAATGCTTACAGAGCAGCCGCTTGTAGCTCAGAGTAGCTGCAGGGCTAATGTGAGGAGCTGTGTAGCTCTACTTGCTGCTGAACTGTAAAACTGAGAGCATGTGTACTGTAAATAAGACAATGTCAGTAGAACTGTTGCTCAGCTGGAGGCCTTATCAGAGCACTGGTTGATAATCTCTTATTGTTGAATGAGGGGGGAGAAAAAGGGAATTTGAAATATTATACCATGCTGAAAATGTGAATACCTGTTTCTTTACTCCCTTTAAAACTTACTCCCTCTAATTTTTGTTGTATTTCAACTGGAGGTAAATTGGAAAGAAAGAGAAATTGCTCTTTACTCCTCTAACTCCCTCAGTCCACAACACAAAATAACTGGCAAGGGGAGCAATACTTTCAGTAACAAAGTCTCTCCACTTAGACTTGTAGGGGTTAAAGCAATCCCTATGCTGGGATGCTGTAGCTGTTGTTTAGTCGCTCAGTTGTGTCTGACTCTGCGACCCCATGAACTTCAGTCTGCGAGGCTCCTCTGTCCATGGGATAACCCAGGCAAGAATACTGGCGTGGGTTGCCATTTCCTTCTTCAGGAGATCTTCCCAGGGATTGAACTCATGTCTCCAGCATCGGCAGGCAGATTCCTTACCACTGAGCCACCAGGGAAGCCCCTGTGCTGGGATAGGTTTGTTTGATGCCCACATTCTGTCTGCATCCTCTAAGCACCCGGTTTCCTGCATCCCAGGCATGGTGAGAGCGCCTTGGTTTTGTTTGTGGAAGAACCGTCCAGTCTTTAGTCACATCACGTGTTTGGTGGCTGCCATCCTGGGCGCCTATTTCAGGAGGACTGTCAGCCGTCTCCCAGCCAGGCCTCCTGCGTCTCCGCCACTGCGGCCTTGGCTACGGTGCTGCCTGTCTGCAGGGCCTGCTTCATAGGCCAGGCCTGCAACCTGTGAGTCAGAGAAGGCCCCGCACTGGATTTAATCCTCTGCTGTCATTCCCTTCAAATTCTTAACGAAGACTAATCAAAGGGCCGCACACTTTCATTTTGCCCTGGGTTCTTTGTACAAATCGTGTAGCTGGTCGTAGTTGTATGAGCCTCTTCTCCCTTGCTACCCCCAGCAGCAGAGAAATCGCCTCCTTAAAGGACCAGCTCAAGTGCTGCTTCATGCATGAAGCTTTCTGATTCCTTTGTAGATGTGAGCGTGTTTCCCCTGTGTGTGTCCCTCAGTTACAACCTGCATGGCACCCTCCTTGAGCTCACTGTGTACACCCGTCTCCTTCCACCAAGGTGGGCTCTTAGAGAGAAGGCAGGAGCCCTCAATGAATCTTCCTGTTCTCCCCCCATGGCTTTCAGTGTTCCATAAATGCTTGTTGAATTGAAGTGAATTAAATAATTTGCCCTTTTATCTGAAAGAGTAAAGAAATTTACATTTAATATAAGGCCCCTTTGATAGACATACTGCCTTCATTTCTGTTCTCTTCTAATGTTGAATTACGGTGCTGGCTTCCATCAAATGGCAAATGTGATGTGATGGTACACATTTGATTCTGCCTCACTTATAAATGTGGGGTGGAGAAAATATAAATGAAATCATTTCACTAATTTTAAGACATTTGAAGAATATGGAAATTGAGCTTAGGAGGAAAAGGTTAACTAAGGTTAAAGTCAATGCTTTTCATTTCGCTTAGCATATCACTAAGTGGAGATTTAAAGTCAATCCTCTTTTCTGACCAAACTTCCCCGTACTGCTCCTGGATTTCCTTTTGGCATAATTTGAGTAAGATGTTGTAATAGTTTAAATCATTTTAATTTTGCGTGGTTCACAAGTGCTATTTTCATACAGGGAAAATTTCATAATATGGTCCCCTGAACCTCTTAGAGGAATAGAATTTGCAGTGCTTGTTGTCTGCACAGGCAGTGGAACCTCAGCAGTTTCACAGCCCATATAGATATTCATGGGGTTGTTGATTGAGCACAGAAGAGAACAACACAGTTTGCTGTGCTGCAGGCATTTTTAGCAGAGGGGCCATAACTGACTTTGGATGTCCTGTACACTCTTTCCAACTGTAGGAAAATGTATCTTGGGGTGTTTGAATTTTTGGACAGAGGGCTCCCAAAGCATCTTCCTAAAGCATTCAAAACAGGTTGCTGCTGCTGTTGCTGCTAAGTCGCTTCAGTCGTGTCCGACTCTGCGACCCCACAGACGGCAGCCCACCGTCGCTGGGATTCTCCAGTCAAGAACACTGGAGTGGGTTGCCATTTCCTTCTCCCAAGACAGGTTAAGAACCAATAAATGAGAAATAGAAACAGGAATGAACATATAACACAGCCATACATTATAAAGCTAAATTTAAAACCCAGCCTATTAAAAAACCAAATCTTATTGAACATGCATTGGTACTGTTGAAATATAAAATCTCTGGGCTATAAAATACATCTATTGAGTATGATGCTGTTTTTCTGAAATAGATTTATGTATTTACATACAGATTAGAGTCTTAGGTCCTGAACTTGTCCACTTTTGGATGCATATTTGTGAGCAGAGTTGGACATGACTGAAGCAACTTAACACACACATACACATTTGTGATCAGTGTGACATTAAGAAGACGAGTTAGACGAAACACAGTTTGCTGCATGGTTATGAAAGGGAATACCTAACTGCTACATTTAAAAGTAAAGCCCAACTTCTAGCCAGGGTTATTCTTTTTTTCAGATTATTTTTAATTGTGTGTAATTGCTTTACAATGTTGTGTTTGTTTCTGTTGTACAACAATGTGCAACTATCAGTTCAGTTCAGTTCAGTCACTCAGTCGTGTCCGACTCTTTGTGACCCCATGAATCACAGCACGCCAGGCCTCCCTGTCCATCACCAACTCCCGGAGTCCACTCAAACTCATGTCCATCGAGTCGGTGATGCCATCCAGCCATCTCATTCTCTGTCGTCCCCATCTCCTCCCACGCCCAATCCCTCCCAGCATCAGACTCTTTTCCATTGAGTCAACTCGTCGCATGAGGTGGCCAAAGTATTGGAGTTTCAGCTTTAGCATAAGTCCTTCCAATGAACACCCAGGATTGATCTCCCTTAGAATGGACTGGTTGGATCTCCTTGCAGTCCAAGGGACTCTCAAGAGTCTTCTCCAGCACCACAGTTCAAAAGCATCAATTCTTCGGTGATCAGCTTTCTTCACAGTCCAACTCTCACATCCATACATGACCACGGGAAAAACCATAGCCTTGACTAGACGGACCTTGGTTGGCAAAGTAATGTCTCTGCTTTTTAATATGCTGTCTAGGTTGATCATAACTTTCCTTCCAAGGAGTTGCTGCTGCTGCTGCTAAGTCACTTCAGTCGTGTCTGACTCTGTGCGACCTCATAGACGGCAGCCCACCAGGCTCTGCCATCCCTGGGATTCTCCAGGCAAGAGTACTGGAGTGGGTTGCCATTGCCTTCTCCAATGCATCAAAGTGAAAAGTGAAAGTGAAGTCGCTCAGTCGTGTCCGACTCTTCGCGACCCCATGGACTGCAGCCCACCAGGCTCCTCTGTCCATGGGATTCTCCAGGCAAGAGTACTGGAGTGGGTTGCCATTGTAAGCGTCTTTTAATTTCATGGCTGCAATCAGCATCTGCAGTGATTTTGGAGCCCAAAAAAATAAAGTCTGACACTGTTTCCACTGTTTTTCCATCTATTTCCCATGAAGTGATGGGACCAGATGCCATGATCTTCGTTTTCTGAATGTTGAGTTTTAAGCCAAACTTTTCACTCTCCTCTTTCATTTTTATCAAGAGGCCTTTGAGTTCCTCTTCACTTTCTGCCATAAGGGTGGTGTCATCTGCATATCTGAGGTGATTGATATTTCTCCCGGCAATCTTGATTCCAGCCTGTGCTTCTTCCAGCCCAGCGTTCCTCATGATGTACTCTGCATAGAAGTTAAATAAGCAGGGTGACAATATACAACCTTGACACAGCCCTTTTCCTATTTGGAACCAGTCTGTTGTTCCATGTCCAGTTCTAACTGTTGCTTCCTGACCTGCATACAGGTTTCTCAAGAGGCAGGTCAGGTGGTCTGGGATTCCCATCTCTTTCAGAATGTTCCACAGTTTATTGTATTCCACACAGTCAAAGGCTTTGGCATAGTCAATGAAGCAGAAATAGATGTTTTTCTGGAACTCTCTTGCTTTCTCCATGATCCAGCGGATGTTGGCAATTTGTGCAACTATATGTATACATATATCCCCTCCCTCTTGAGCCTCTCTGCCCACAACACTCTTCCATCCCACCCCCTAGGTCCGCACAGAGCACTGACTGAACTCCCTGTTATGCAGCAGCTTTCCACTGGCTGTCCGTTTAACACGTGGTAGTATGTGTGTGTCAATGCTGCTCTCTTGATTCATCCCACTCTCTGCCTCCCCCCACTGTGTCCGCAGGTCTGTTCTCTACGTCTGTCTCTATTCCTGCCCTGCAGATGGATTCGCCTGTACTACTTCTCTAGATTCCCTGTATATAGACACACTAACACATGATACTTGTTTTTCTCTTTTGACTTCACTCTGTATGACAGACTCTGTGTTCATCCACATCACTACAAATGACTCCGTTTCATTCCTTTCTTATACCCTGATAGTATTCCGTTGCATATATGTACCACATCTCCTTTATCCGTCCTCTCCTGAGGGACATTTCGGTTGCTCCCATGTCAAAACCAGGGCCTTACTTGAATATGGGAAGTCTAAGACGGTGCCTGTGCCATGCATATACAGGGAATAACATGCTTTGTGATTGTGAAAATCTTTGCTTAAGAGTGAGTGAAGCAGTTCTGGGAGGATGCCACATCCCAGGAGTGTGGTTGTCTTACCCAAGCTTCACACTCAGCCTCAGTGGCTCCTACCTCTCCCAGAGGAGGGCTGGAGGGCCGTGATCGTCTTGCCTAATTTCTGTGGCTTGTTTTTCTGTTTTGTATTCTTTTCTTTACATATTTTCTCTTCTCATGGGTTGCTCACTGGACTCTCTGAGCACACTTAGGAGAGCACAGCCATGGAGGAGCCCACGATTGCTTACAGAGACTCAACATGGACCATGGTGCTCATTTAGGACCCATTTGCCTCTAAATATAGTCATTAAAGTTGGGATGAACTCAGATAACAGAAATCCTGAGACAATTTCAGCTCTCTTTCATATATTTTAGAGACCAGTTGCTATATGCAAGACATAATGTGAAGCCTAAAGGGTGTTCAAAGGTTAATAGGACTAGTCTTTGCCTTGAGGGGTAGGTCAGGCCACAAGGAAAACAAGATGCCAGACAAGTGGCCTGGGAACTCCCAGATGAAACAACTCAACCAAAACTCTGAGAAGTGCATTCTTACAAAAACATGAGTCTCGCCAGAGAGGGGAAGTGTTTTATAATTTTGAAGAAGGACTTTGAGCTTACTTGGAGTCATGTCCAAGTTGGAGCCCTGAAGAGTAAATAGGAGTCACACTAAAAATCACGCCAACTTACGGCATAGATCTCAAGCTGCCGTCCCCTGTTTCTCTGTCCTGTCTGTGTGATTGGCCTGGGGTTCCCTGGTGGGACCCAGCTGGCGCAGCTGGACGCTTGCAGCTTGCATTTGCCTCCCTGGGCCTCTTCTGTGTCTCAGCTCCTTCCTTCACTGATTTCACACCCTATTTCCCGTTTTACTTCTCGCCGTTTACCTTTGCTTCCCTCCTGCTTCCTCTCAAGCGTGAATTCCTGCTGATAATCTTGGAACTCCTAGGTAGTCGCAATTTTAATAAAGTAAAAATTGGGTTCTTCCCATTGCACTCTGAAGCTACACTGTAATAGAAGACCTGTCTCCTAAAGGATATTTATATATTTCCAAGATCATGTTTTCAGAAAAGGAATACTTAACATACAATTGAAAACTTAAAAACTTTGTAAGAGAGCATTTTGGGAGTTTTGTAGCCCTCTGGTGGAGTGTCAAGAGAACCATAATGGAAATATTTGATTACTTGAGATTTTAACTGTTTTCAATATAACTGAATAACACACTTTAAATTTTTTTCACTCTTTGATTTGAGGGCAGTCATTTTGTTCAGAGATGGGTGGTTAAGTAGCTCAACATTTGTTTTTAATGCTTACGTTTTTGCATTGATATAAACAACTCTGGTTCAAATTCGGGGAGTGAATAAAGAATACAATATTAAACATTTACCTATGTTTTCCATTTTTGTTACAATTTTATTAAGTGATTAATCACAGGAATCTAAAATGGAGGGGGCAAGTGAGACATTTGTGGGCTATGAATACACAACGGCCGCTAGGATCTCAGAGTGCTGCTTTGCGACTGTGCTATGCAAATGAACAGTCACAAGCCTTTGTATGATAGCAATTTGACATTGAGGAAAGAACATTGAATTGGAGTCAGACCTGAGTTTTAGTCTGTTTTCTCACCCTGTAGATACATGATTCTGCAGAGGTCACAGCACCTATTTGGAAGACTTTTCACATCAGTGAAGGGTAGCGCCAAGACATAACTTCTAACATGTCTTATAGTTCTGTAGTTTGGGCATTTTTTTCACATTATTTAAAAAAAAAAATCCAGTACAGTTTCTCGGAGTGTTACATTATTTTTGGAAAGATGATCTTTGTTGAATCTTTGGAAGAAAATGCACATTTATGATAATTCTAAAGTTATGATTATATAAATTAATTTAAAAGATAAAAGCTCGCTGGTATACTGAGACTTACTTGAGGGTAGAAGTCTTTTCATTTCTGTATTCCCAGTCTGACTTAACACTTGGTATATAGTGGACATTCAAAAAACTAATTTTAGATTACTTTTTATTGGCGTATAGTTGCTTCACAGTGTGTTTCTGCTGTACAGCAATATTGATCAGCCACATACATACATCTCCCTCCTGGACATCCTTCCCATTCAGGTCACCACAGTGCATTAAGTAGAGTTTCCTGTGCTATTCATAGTCTGGATACATTTGTAAAATTTTTGAAAATCAATGAATGGACATTTTAAAACTATTGATTTATTTTCATTCATTCATTCAATTTCTAAGGGCTTATCCAAAAATTTAGATGCATCTAGAACAGATTTGTTAAATGGAATTCATGTTATCTCAAAAGTTGTCTACTTAAGTAAACCTACAATAATTTTGTTAGCAGAGACTGTTTGCCTAATAGGCCTTGGGTAATAGTTTGGGTCATATGGAACTACTTAACTTTTTAAAAAGGATTTTGTTATTAATAATGTCATATAAAAGTATATTTTCCAGATAGAAAAATATTTTTTAAATATGGGAAGTTTTAATGTTTTAAAAATTGCTTGTTTTGATTTTTCTATAAACTGGATTTTGGAAAATTGAGGAAAAGAAGTTAGCCTGAATATTGTAGTATTCTTAATAATTTCACATGTGTATGAAAGGATTTTAAAATATTTCATATATAGTTGGGCTTGGAAATTGCTAGGTTGCATTTTATTTTTTCTCTCGAACAATTTTCCCCAGACTGGGTTATAGCAAGATAAGTTTCATCATCATCTAGCAAGTTTTATATGCCAAGTTATGAACTCCCAGATATTATAGTTTAAATAACAATGATGCCACTATAATATTAATGATAAATGGCATACATTTGAAACATTTAAAAATGATCATAGCCTTACAGCCAAAAAGAGCTGAAATATATTAATGCTATAGAAGTTATTTCATGTGGATCTGAATTATGTATAGCAGAGAGAGACAGAAAGAGATAAATTACATAATAAATCAAAGTTCACATGGTATATTGTTTATTTTTTAAAAGACTACACAAACTTTCTGTTTATGCAATATGTCAGCTATTTGAAAAAAAGATGTATAGTTCCAGATTCAGATTTATTCCAAGAGTGAATATTTAGAATCCAATAGTGTCATACTAAATGTAGGAAAATAATTACAGTGTATGTTTAACTATGAAGAATTCTAGGAAAGCATTGACTTCTTACACTTTCAATGTGCTTTTATTCTCTGATCAATTTGTACCTTTTGTGCCTTTTTGATTATTAAAGTCAGGTGCTGTTATCTTCCTTTCAGAAACTGTAGCAGCAATATATTCAGAAGTGTGTATAAGATTATATTAAGGCAATAATTAACAGGAAATGTTTCTTCTTGATAAATTAATTGTAATAAAACATGATTGCAGAGCATTGCTAACATTGGGAAATGTTACTTGATGAATATATAGAAATTACCTGCAGAATCCAGTGATGATCAGAAAAATTTTGTTGGGCTTTCCTAATATTTTAAGATTCTGAACAAATGCCTATGTGAGGGGAGACTTAGGTGGCTTTTATATTTTTGCAGACATGGTTTATTGTAAAAATATTAATACTGTGTTGCACTCTTTTTAAGAGGTTACATCTCCTAGGAATTGTAGGTGCAGGTGCTATTACAAGCCATCAACTTGTCTTATTCTGTACATTATGCTTCAGTATGCTCCTAAACAAAAGAATCGAAGAACTACTATTGTACTTGCGTAGGATTCTAATGTAGAACTTAAAAATGTTCTTGTCTCACAGGTGAAAGAGCCCTGGTATGGTTATCCTGGCGATTACTCCATCTAAAGTGATTTGAATGTGTGCCAAGTAATTTATTCCTGAAATAATTTTGAAAATGGTGCCATAGGTCATACGTGCATGTATTCATTCATTTATTTAACAACACTTACTACGAGGTAATACCCAGGGATCTAGAGAAAAAGACATAACTGTTCTTGTCTGTCATCTCTTATTTTTCCTTGTGGATTTGGTTAGTTCTCTGTTTCTACTAATGTCCTGACATGCACAATCACCATCCTGTTTCGGGGCCCCATCGATTTGTTTGTTGGTCACCTCGTCTAGGGGTCTGTTGATCTCCATGGAATGTCTTTACAGGTAAATCGGAGGCTGAATGGAGGTTCTGGAAGTGAGGTACTGAGATGATTAAAGATTTTGGTGAAGAGAAGGGAAGCAAGAAAGAATAACCAGGACAGAGTGGCAATAGAAGGCCTTAGAGACAGCTCTAAGAGCTAGCAGGGATGGTAGGATTTGAAGTTGTGTGTCAGGAATTTCCATGGAGAGGAGATGCAAGAGAAGCGTATGGACTGTAATGGCCACAAATGCTAAGCAACCGTGAGGGAAAGTTGGTTACTTCACTGGTCATTTCATGTGACTTATATGTAGATTGATGTGGAAAAGGAAACAAGAAGAAACATTTGGGAAAACGAATTCTGTCTTTGCTGATACTTTAATGATGTAGGTAAATCCTAAATTATTGAAGTTTTTCTCTGATAGTTATACAAAAATTTTATATATAAGAATCAATAGAAAAAACTGTAATTGATCTGATGTGTTTGACAGATATTGATTTACATAATTTAAAATGTAGATAGCAAAGGCAGAATCCTTTTATGTTATCCGATTATGCCCAAAATACATTTCTAAAAAGTTCTTCCTGTGCTTTTCCAGAATTTGAAGGGTTGCCATCAGATGAGATACATATTGCCTAAAATTTTAGTACTTACATAGCCTATTTTTTTCATTTCTGAAAATAATCTCATTAAAAACCTGTTTGTACAAAAACTATTCTTTATTTTTTTGGCATACTGACCAAGTTGAAACTGAAATTTGACCATTCAAAGATTTCTTTCCTTTAGGAAGCGTGTCTACTTGTTTCATTGGGAAGCAAAATAAAATGGAAGAGATGTTTAAATGGTTTTTTATTCATAGTTGTTAACAATGTAACAAGCAATTAACTTTTTGGCATAGTGATAAATCTGCTTCTCTATGAAGGTGTTTTGTGCTTTAATAAGTGGCAATACATGCTAGTATATTCATTTTTATTGAATAGTTGAGTGAAAATAATGGAATTTAATTCATAAAGTATTGCCTTGGGCTTATTGAGATCTTATGTGCAATATCCCAATAGGATGGCATCATATTCAGCAGAGTATTGTCTTAAAAAAGTAATTAGCAACAAACCTAGTTGAAGTATCCTAGTATTTGTGGAGTGTTATCCTTGATCTGGGCTTCTCTGGTGGCTCAGATGATAAAGACTCTGCCTGCAATGTGGGAGACCCAGGTTCGATCCCTGGTTCAGGAAGATCCCCTGGAGAAGGGATTGGCAATCCACTCCAATATTCTAGTTTTAAGAACTCCATTGATCGAGGAGCCTGGCAGTCTACAGTTCATGGGGTCACAAAGAGTCTGACATGGCTGAAAAACTAACACTATCATCTTTGATCTACTTGGTCTCGAAAATAAAGTTAAAAACAAATTATTTGATAATGCTGAATCAGCATTATTGGAATATGGTTTTAGAAGAGCAACAAAATTCAAAGGTTAGTATAATTACTAGAAGATAGCACTTACAAAGTTCTTATCATCATGTGTTTGTTCATTTATTTATGAATTTGCTATTTGTTCGTTCACTTAATTTTATTACGTTTCTGTTCTATTTTTAGAGGGAATAGATAAAAGGTCTTATTTATCTAGAAACTTATCAACATAATTGTGATTTATACATGCTTAGTGAAGACAAATGGTACCTACGTTGCAAATGCCAAACAATAGCACATTTTAGCTGTATAAATTTTTAAAAATTGTGGTATGATTATAGTATTTATATATATATATATATATACACACATACACACATAATATGAAAATGACCATTAAACCATTTATGTACAATATTCAGTGGCTTTAGTTAAATTCACAGTGTTGTGCAACCATCACCACTATGTACTTCCAAAATTTTGTCCTGACCCCAGAAACTCTGTACCCATTCAACAGTAATTTCCCATCACTGCCACCCCACTTTTTACTCCCTGGTAAACTCTAAATTCTGTCTCTGTGAATTTGTCTATTCTAGATACTTTATACAGTAGAATCATATAATATTTGCCCTTTTGTGTCTGGCTTATTTTACTTGGTATGTCTTCTTGGTACATGTATATTGCTAGTCACTCAGTTGTGCCCAACTCTTTGTGACCCCATGGACTGCAGCCCACCAGGCTCCTCTGTCCATGAGATTTTCCAGGCAAGTATACTGGAGTGGTTGGGAAGATCCCCTGGAGAAGGAAATGGTAACCCACTCCAGTATTCTTGCCTGGAGAATCCCATGGACGGACAATCCCATGGATGGAGAAGCCTGGTAGGCTACAGACCACGGAGTCGCAGAGAGTCGGACACGACTGAGCGATGGAACGGAATAACGGAACGGAATACTGGAGTGGGTTGCCATTTCCTTCTCCAGGAGATCTTCCCAACCCAGGGATCAAACCTGGGTTTCCTGCACTGTAGGCAGATTCTTTACCGACTGAGCTACAAGTGTTGTAGCATGTATCAAAACATCATTGTTTTTTTATGGCTGGTAACATTCCACTGCATGTATATTCCACATATTGTATGTTATTTCCACCTTTTCTCTATTGTGAATAATGCTGCAGTGAACATTGTACATTGGTGTATAAGTATTTCAATCCTGTTTTCAATTCTTTTGAGTATACACCTTGGAGTAATATAGCTGGGTCATGTGGCAATCTTGCCTTTTAAGTATTTGAGGAACTGCCAAACTGATTTCCATAGCAGATGTACCATTTTACATTCCCACCTGAAAATTTTAGGCTTCCAATTTCTCTGTATCCTCACCAGAACTTGTTATTTTCCATGTTTTGCCTTTGTTTTGATTATAGCCATCCAGTGTGTGTGAAATGATATCTCATTATGGTTTGAATTTACATTTCCCTAATGACTAATGATTATGAGCATCTTTTCATGGGCTTATGGACTGTTTATATCTGTTTTCGTAGAAGTGTCTATTCAAGTTCTTTGCCTTTTTTTAAACTGGGTTGTCTTTTTGTTTAGTTCTTTATGTAGTCTGCATATTAAACTCTTATAAATGATTTATAAATATTTTCTTCCTTTCTCTAGGTTTTCTTTTAACTATTATGATATTTTTATGATAATGTCCTGTAGTTTGTGAAAGTTTTTGGTTTTGAAGTCTAGTTTTTCTTATTTTTCTTTTGTTTCTCATGCTTTTAGTGTCATATTTAAGGATGATGCCAAATTGAAGGTCATAAAGAATTACCTTTGTTTTCTTTGGATAGTTTGATAATCTCAGTTATTATATTTGGGTTGTTGATCCATTTTGAGTTCATTCTTACATGTGGTATGATAATAGGGCCCAACTTCTTTCTTTTGCATTTGGTTCTTCTAGAACCATTTGTTGAAAACACTGTTCTTTCCCCATTAAGTAGACCTGTCACCCTTATCTAAAATCAGCTGGCCAGAGATGAATGGGTTTATTTCTGAAATCTCAGTTCTATTCCATTGGTCCATATGTCTATCCTCATGCAAGTACCTCAATCTTTTGATGTCTATGCTTTACTGTAAGTTTTGAAACCAGGAAGTGTGAGTCTTCCAACTACTATTTTGATCATTTGGGGTTTTTTGACATTCCAGTGAATGTCAGGATTGGCTTTTCCATTTCTCTACAAGAGGTTGTTAGAATTTTTATAGAGATAGAATTGAATCTGGAGCTCACATTGGATATAGTCATTTTTATACACTTTTGGATTTGACTGGTTAGTATTTTGTTGAGGACTGGTTATGTGAATTTTATTGATTGCCAGACTGGATTTTCTTGGATGCATGCTTCAACAAAACATTTCTGTCAGAGAAATGACAAGACTTCTGAGTCTTACTTATCTGAGTGAATCAAAACAAATTTTTACTTAAATTTTTATAACTGGCCTTTACATTTAAGTAATACAAAAACAATTTTGTCTGTGATGTTGGAAATACTTATGAAGTATCTATTAGGTGTCAGATGATGGATTAAACACTTTATACATTGTTTTAAAAAGTAGTAACTATTAGTGTCCTTACTTCACAATGTGGACATAGAAGCTTGGAGCTGCTGCTGCTGCTGCTAAGTCGCTTCAGTCGTGTCCGACTCTGTGCGATCCCACAGACAGCAGCCCACCAGGCTCCCCCATCCCTGGGATTAATGAATGGTAAAGCAAGGACTTTTAGCTCCTGTTTTTAGTTCTTGACTCCTGACTCCTAACTTTATAATGTGTAACCTGAGACATGAATCTGTTTCAACAATGCAAAGAAAGAATAGTAGTCCCTGTAACCAAAGAATACTTTATGATGGGTTTGCTTGCATGTCTTCATTTACCCTAGTTCAGAACTCTTCAAACACAGTAATAACTGAATATAGCAGAAATTCATGGGACTAATTATTGTGCTATATTCAGATACTATAGATGAGTAGATGAATTGATGGAAAAATATCACAAGAAATTCAAGAATGGCATGAATAAAATCTTTATAATCTAAATGCTCATGAATCAGTCTTTATCATTTCTAAACATCTTAGGCATTTTAAAGGACAGCAAGATTTCTCAGTAAAACAACGTGATTTTTCTATGTAAATGTTGTGGCATAACAGGTGTGTTGGCTAGTGATAAGATACTCTGCCAAGCAACAAATAAATAATTGCACATGAATCCCAGGAAGATGTTAGCCCTGGGGTATATTTGAATGTGATTTTTAAAATGGCATTCTATTTTTCTCTCAGCATCAGAAATAGCTGCATACCCTATCTTGAATAGTGAGACTGACACTGCTTTTCATTGAATGAATCTTATTTTTAGTATTTTAAAATATTATTATACAATATATCATGAATTTATCTCCCCCATCCCCAGCCCCTTTACCTGGATAATGCATTTAAAATCTCTTTGGTCATGTTTCCATTAAGAAGTCTTCCTAGGTTTTCTAAGCCTTCATTAGTCACTGACTCCTAAATCCTTCTATAGCACCCTGTTCTTACCCCTTTGTGGCAATATCACCCTGATTTGCAATTTTCTGTTTACTCAAATGGAAGTCGTTCAGTTGTGTCTGACTCTTTGTGACTCCATGAACTATACAGTCCATGGCATTTTCCAGGCCAGAATACTAGAATGGGTAGCCTTTCCCTTCTCCAGAGGATCTTCTCCACCTAGGAATTGAACTGGGGTTTCCCACATGGCAGGTAGATTCTTTACCAGCTGAGCCACAAGGGGAAGTTACTAGCCATCCCTTTAAGACCATAAGCTCTTTGAGGGCAGAGGATGGATTTTGTTTAACAGTGTAACCTGTGCTCACTCTTCAATGGCTGGCACTTAGGAAATGCTTAGTATTGAAAAGAGATAATAAAATAAGTTTGTGTTACTTGCAAGTAGTTCAAGTGCCTATTTCAATACTTTCTACCCCAACTCTAACAGTTGCTTTTCTTCACTTGGCAAAGTTCCTGTTCTGTAACCAACTTTGTTACCATTTCCAACTGGCAGATCTTAGGAGGTTCATAAAGATGCTTCATAGAGGGAATTCCCTCATGGTCCCACGGTTAATACTCGGTACTTTCACTTACGGGACCTGGGCTTGATCCCTGGTCAGGGAACTAAGATTCCATGAACCAAGTGACATAGAAAAAAATTGCTTCATCTATATACCTGAATATATTACATTTTTGTTTTCACTGGAAAATGATATGCACTTTAATGTTTTCATGTCACTGACCAGTTATTCAGAATATGGGGCAGTTGGACTGTGACATCTGCCATACCACTGATCATCAGGCTCCATCTCACTGCCATAACTAGTTCAGCTTCTCCCTTGTTAATCTCCAAATAGTAGCTCATCTGGTTGAAGAGCAGGCCCTTCCCAGATGGGAAGACACTTGTCTCCTGGGAAGGGATGTTGACAGCTTTAACAACAGGGCATTGGATATGATTCCTTTTATACTATATTAAGAATAGTCATATTATGAGTATTAAAAATTGGCAAAGTTAATCAGCCCGAAGAAGCCTTCTCTTCACCATCCTCGTGAATGCACCCCACTGTGTTGAGCACTGGCTTGGAAGCGCTGAGTTTTCTGTTTGCTGAAGTGGTGGTCTTTATATGATACAGGGTCAGGTAAAAGATATGGAACGGACTGATTTTCATTTTAAAATAAGTTGGTGTCTAAGATAAAAGACTTGCATCAAATCCTATTCTTTATTCTTTTTTTCTTTCTCTTTACACGTATCACTTCTATGTTGATCATATGCAGGTTTGGGGTGATATCTTTGGTCCTAAAAGGAAATAGAGTTCAGTTCAGTCGCTCAGTCGTGTCCGACTCTCCGCGACCCCATGAATCACAGCATGCCAGGCCTACCTGTCCATCACCAACTCCGGAGTTCACTCAAACTCATGTCCATCGAGTCGGTGATGCCATCCAGCCATCTCACTCTCGGTCGTCCCCTTCTCCTCCCGCCCCCAACCTTTCCCAGCATCCGAGTCTTTTCCAGTGAGTCAACTCGTCGCATGAGGTGGCCAAAGTATTGCAGCTTCAGCTTTAGCATCAGTCCTTCCAATGAACACCCAGGATTGATCTCCCTTAGAATGGACTGGTTGGATCTCCTTGCAGTCCAAGGGACTCTCAAGAGTCTTCTCCAACACCACAGTTCAAAAGCATCAATTCTTCAGCGATCAGCTTTCTTCACAGTCCAACTCTCACATCCATACATGACCACGGGAAAAAACCATAGCCTTGACTAGACGGACCTTTGTTGGCAAAGTAATGTCTCTGCTTTTCAATATATTATCAAGGTTGGTCATAACTTTCCTTCCAAGGAGTAAAGAGTAGGGAAGGATAAAATCAAAATATCAAGGAATAAAGGTATAGAATCAAATTTGAGCTTTAAAAGAGTGTGCTAATGGGACCAGTTTGGGCCTGAATTTGTGTTGGTTGGTGGAAGACAGCTAAAGTTAATTAAGAAAACTTCCTAGAAGGACTGTCTTTACATGGACAACGTCAAAATAGAACAGCAGACTCGGAAGATAATACATGATATATAGAAAGTGGAAAAATAGGCAGGGATTTAAAAAATGTATTGCCTTCTAATTGAAAAATGGATTATTCCCATCCATGAGTGATGTTCAAAGGTGTAACAACAGACTAGCCTGGACACTGGACTCATCACAACATAGGCCACAGGAGGAGTGTCCTAGGCCCTTCTAAGATGTTGCACTAGGTGGAGGCAGGGATGAGATTAGTTAAAAACTGGTATGGAAATATAGCAGTATTTTATTAAATTGATGAGTCTATATAGAGTTTTCTACTCTCCTACATTTCCAGTAATGATGGCGCTGTTTGTTCCATCATTCCAGAGATGTCACTACTCTGATGTTCCAGAGTAGTGACGTCTTTGGAAAGGAGAAAGATGAAGTGTTCTTTTGAAATTTATTTTGTGTAGTTGAGAGGCATGAGAGTATTCATCTTTAATAAATGAAGCATTTCAATAAATAAACTGATGTACTTTTACGAAATATACCTGTATTAGGTATTATATAGGCATGAAGCCTCCATTTTCCCAATGCACAGTAAGTCCTATCTTTTTTAGTAGTGGAATTGTAGCTCTGCAGGAGACCCTGATGCTGCAGCTCTTGTGCAGTCACTCTCAGTCTGACCTCTTGGGTTTCCATCCTGGTCTCTACACCCTGCTGCATATGGTTTGTGGACTCCTGCTGATAACCTAGAATATTGAATCACTCAGAGGGGACTAGAGAAAGAGGAGGAAAAAAAGCAGTTAAGATGATAAGGAAACACTCTGAGGAAAGAATCTGCCTGCCGAGGCAGGATATATAAGAGACACGGGTTTGATCCTTGGATCAGGAAGATCCCCTGGAGGAGGAAATGGCAACCCACTCCAGTATTCTTGCCTGAAAAATGCCATGGACAGAGGAGCCTGGTGGGCTACAGTCCATGGGGTCACAAAGAGTCAGACCCGACTGAGTGTCTGAGCACAGCAGTGTTTAATATAGTTGCAGATGTCAGGGAAGAGCATGATGAACGTCAGCTGCACAGGACAGTGAGAGCCTGAAGCAGACACGTGGACGGTCGTGTCTGCAGTGATGCCCCAGCGCACAGTATACTGAGGCACACGGTGCTTCTCGCAGAGGTGGAGAGAGAAGAGAACAGTTAGTAGAAGGGAGGATTCTTAGATCTGATTCCTTGTCATGTCCTGGTTACCTTAACTGTCAGTCTTAAGTAGGCAGAAGTATTGGGAGCCAGATTAAAGGAAAGGGAGAAAAGTAATAAGAGGGGAGTGGCTGAATATTTGTTGGAAATTTGTCTGGAATGAAGATGGGAGCTAAAAGAAAAGTCAAAGCAGGGGATTTTGAGAGATGGTCAGAGAAATTAGAACACATAAATAGAACAGAGGCCATCTGGTGAGTTTGATATTTGTGGAGAATACTTTCTAATACAAGATTGGAGTGAGAGTAAGAGAATTCTTGATGGTTTTGGCATCTTAAAATCCCTTGTGAAAACTTGGTTTAAAAATACGGTCCTCTCAGATGAGGCTGAAGTCTTGAGTCATTGAGTATGACTGACAGGTGTCAGTTTTGTTGAGAAAAGGGAGGGAACTGTTTTACCTGGAGGTTGGATTATCTCCGTTAACAACGCAGTTAATCTTTGTAGTTAATTCTTACAGTTTATAAGAGTGTACATATTCTTAATGTAGCAAATAACCTTCCACGTTTTAACCCTCAAGTAAAGGAAAGGGTAGGGGTGAGTGAAATGTTTTATTGAATTCAGTAGAACTGGTAGGTTAGAGGTAATTGTATAAGGATGTGGCTATAGACTTGAAGCTAGAAAGTTTCATATGCTTGTCACCAGGTCTGTCAGGAAATATAGGCACTTTTTTGGATGTACCTCATTTTGCCATCACTTTAATATTGTGAGTATACACCTCAAATAAAAAGATTGTTGGATGTTAAGCCTTAGTCTTCAAGCTGACTCACATAACATTTATTTTCTCCTGATTGAGGGAAATAGCACTGGGAGGTGGTGATTTCAGATTGAACAACCAGGGAACCAAATTAGATAAATTTGAAACTTGAGTACTCAAAGATTGCAAGGTCATTAGTATGAATGTGTAGGTGTGTGATGAAAGTATATAGTTTGTGTATATTTATGGAAACAAAACAAACCAACAAAAAAACAGGTGGGGGGCAGACAGAGGAAGGAAGTATTTATAGTTACTCAGGTGAATATTAAACTCATCCATAATAAGGATTGGGCACTAAATGGAGGAAGTGATGTCAGATAATCAGATTGTGCAGGTTCAGATATGGAGAACAGGCGTTAAATAGGAAAAGGGAATATCTGAATCTTACTTAGTGGGATAATGGGACAAAAAGTCCCTCCCATAATATAAATACTGTTTTTTGATTCAAGAAAAATTCTTTCACGATTTCATATTTCTGCAATATCATTTGAAGAAATTGTTAATGTAATTTCAAATTTTATCTTTTAAACATTGAGTAGTTTGGAAGGTTATGCTTAATAATGCTTTTATGTTGTCTAATTGGTAACTTGTTAACATTTTTATTTAATGTCAGTGAGGAAAAAATTAAAATTAAATGGCTACTATAAAATGTGATTAGTGATTCAAATGACAAAAAGGAAAAGTCTTTTGTCTGGGGTTACACGTATCTGTGTGCAGGCTTCCTCCTTACCAATATTCTCCTTTCACTTTCTGTCAGCCCGTTTTCATTGCACGTAAAAAGCAGGTGAACAATCTTCCAAAATCTCCTCCCATCTGAAACCATTTCTTTCCTTTTTGACATATATTCAGACAAACCTTACAATGCTCTTCATTTATCTCTTTGTTTCTCTGTGGTTCTACTGTGGCTACCATGTGTGTGTATTGGCTTTCCTACCAATAATATAGTAAATTATTTAACCTGTAAGAGCTTTCTTCTTGAAATCTCCCTCTCTTCCCACAGGTATAAGGATGTATACAGAGCATTCAATAAGTAATCAATGAATGACGGATGAGTGAAAAGTCGACTGGATGAATAAATCACATGGATCCTTTTTGGAAGATGGCAATTGCATATGTTGGGTCTAGATTTTAAATTTACTAACTGAAAATATTGTAGTTTTAGTTTTTAAAAATACATTTATTATTTTTCCTGATTGTCTTTTCACAGTAACAAATATGTGAGTAGTTTGATATTTTCAACACTTTTTCTCTGGAATCCCTCTCGGCTCCCTTTGTTTTTCAAGCTCTTTCTTCAGTTACATCAGATTAAGCAATATCTCATGGCATATTTTATTTTATAGGTAGTTTAAATAAACAACATCATTTTAATATCCCTAGAAAACCAAACTTAAAGATAGTAGCAAAACAAAATATAGCAGTAAAATGAGTGGGCATATAGTTATGTTACTAGATAATAATTACCAACTATTATAGTATACTTTTATTATTCTTATCATATTTAACTTTTATTACCATTGAATTTGACAGTGTTAGGCATGTAATCATTTTGAAAGTTTTTCTGCTCTGGGTTCCAGACTCTTTCCTTTATATTCAGTTTGTAAATGCCCGCATGGGGATCTGCTTCATCCAGTGGTCATTTATAATTTCTCCCTCTTCTCTTTCATGCCAACATGTAAGCTGGCTCAAATCTTCCCAGCCTTAAGAAAACTTCTCTTCACTCTATGTCCATTTCTAGTTATATTTTCTTTCCTTCACAGCCATGTTTCACAAAACTACAATGAATGCTCTAAATTTCTGCTACTCCTTGGGAATCTAGCTCTTGGTTCCCCACTGTCTCCTATCCTTCTACTTTGAGGGAATTCTTCTGGCACTGACCACTTATCATCAACATCCCACAGGCTCTTTGACACCCCTCTTTTGACTTTGTGGACAAGTACCTTCTGCCACAAAACCTCTCTTCCTTTGACTTTAGTAACTCCATTGTTTGGGAATCCTACCACCTCCCTTTAAGTTGCCTTTATGGCTCTCTTTCCCCCTAGTTCTCCTGTGTCTTTTGATGGACTTAAGAAATTTATCCTTAGATTTTTGCTGCCTCACTGTATGCTCTCC
Organism: Moschus berezovskii; assembly: GCF_049115385.1. Classification (NCBI taxonomy): domain Eukaryota; kingdom Metazoa; phylum Chordata; class Mammalia; order Artiodactyla; family Moschidae; genus Moschus; species Moschus berezovskii. The sequence goes on along the minus strand of NC_142480.1, from coordinate 26,504,204 downwards.
ATGGACTATATGATCCATGGAGTTCTCCCGGCCAGAATACTGGAGTGGGTAGCCTTTCCCTTCTCCAGCGTGTAAGCCCAGGAGGACTTAAATCAGATGCTTTTTCATCCACCTTATAATATCTCTTTATGCCAAGTTCAGACCCATGTGATTTCCTGGCCAAAGCCTGCAGAATGTCCTTATTATTCTCTGCGACTGTTCCTGGTAATCTTGTAATTGTACTCTGCGTTGAATTCAGAGTATTCCTAAAGTGCACAAAACTCACGTCTCTTCATTGCTTATAATCCTTTAATGACTCCTCATTATCAAAATACAATGGTGGAATTCCTTGGATTAGCTTTAAGCAGTTCTGTGTTCTGACCTTTGTTGAATTCTTCAGCTTCACAGTGTTCCTCCACTCCTTACATTATATACACATATATGTGTATGCATTGTAAGTTTCCGTACTGCTTTATGATTTAGCATTTTCCCCATGATGTTAGTTTTGTCCAGCACACCCACCTCATTACTGCCAGTATCCTTGAGAACTCTCACTTTTAATGACTTGTCGGAAGGACTCCTTTTCCAGTGATGCTGTCCTTGATTTGAGATATAATTAACCATTATTTTCTTTGTAGCTTCATGGTATCCTGAACTGCTTTTCCTGCCCTCTTGAAGCTTATACTTTATTTAGAAACATAGTTTAAACAAGCAATTCGAACCTAGTATGATTGGTACTTGGGAAGAATAGGGTGCCACAGAGCATTTCAGAAGGATGCTTGACTCAGACTTTAAGAGGAAGTGATTGCTGGTTGGAGATTGGAAGGATGAGTAGGTCTTATCTAGGAAACGGAGAAGAGGGAAATGGGAATGATTCCAGGAGGAAAGGCCCTGAAGAGTTGAGCGAGAGAGGAACTGACAGTCTTCATATGGCTGGAGTGTAAATTCAGGGTGTGGAATTGGAGAAGAGATAGGATCTGTTCATGCAAAGCCTTTACAACATGTTGATGAGTTTGGAGCTTATGCTAATAGCAGTGCGAAGACATGTAGGTGTGAGTAGAAGAGAAATCTGAGCAGATAAAGTTTTCTCTGATTATTGTGATGAGAAAAGATTGGAACTGGGCCACAAAGAGAGGAGTTAGGAGGTTATTGCAGGGATTCAGGAAAGATGATTGTGGCTTATAGTCGGTGGTAGCGTGCATGGAAGAGAAGGCAATGGCACCCCACTCCAGTACTCTTGCCTGGGAAATCCCATGGATGGAGGAGCCTGGTAGGCTACAGTCCGTGGGGTTGCAAAGAGTTGGACACGACTGAGCGACTTCACTTTTACTTTTCATTTTCATGCATTGGAGAAGGAAATGGCAACCCACTCCAGTGTTCTTGCCTGCAGAATCCCAGAGACAGAGGAGCCTGGTGGGCTGCCGTCTATGGGGTCGCACAGAATTGGACACGACTGAAGTGACTTAGTAGCAGCATGCATGGATAGAAGTCGATTATAGAGATGATTAGGAATAAGAGAATTTGTAAGTGATTGGATATCTGAGGAAGTTATAGGAAGAAATCCAGGATGCTTCAGTGTTTTGGTGTGGACAGTGGGTGGTGCCATTTAACAAGAGTGAACACCACTGGGGAGAGTCAAGCTGGCAGGGGAAGGTGAAAATCTTAGTTTTGTGTTTTGAGGTTTCTGTGTGATGTGAAAATAGGGGTGATTCCTAGGCAGTCTGAAACCAAAAGACAGTCTGACTTGTTTATTGCCTTTTACTGAGTTGTAACATTTTTGATCATGCCTCAGTCATCCTTGAATGCCTGTGACTGTCATACAATTGGCTTTCAAGAACTATTTGAGTGAGTGAATGAATGAAAAGGAAATACTCTCTAGGTTGACCTTCCCTACCTGTTCGTCTCCACAAAGGGTTGTATTTAGAATTTGTAGCCAACCAAGATTATCCCGTTAGCCTTTTCAGAATTCTTATCATGAACACTTCTAGTATAGCAGAAGAACTGAAAACAAGAATACACACTAAAATATCAGAGATAAAGGTAGGAGCCATTTCCCTCCTCAGAGTTTATAAGCAAATCTTTTCTGATCCCAGGTTGGTACTGCTCTCTCATTTTTTCTTCCCAAGATTCAGGTTGTTTGTGACTTTAATGAAGGTCTCACATAGATACTCCTATTTTGTGTTACCTGTGTTAATGTTCAGAAGATGAAAAATGACTGTAGTTTTAAACTCCGAGAAGTTCAGATTTTTGCAAGATCCAGTTACCTACATAATGAGAAAAGGAATCATGCCTTTCAAAGTGTATATGGATGGGTGTTATTTCCCCCTTGTAGTATATTTTGAAGTTAATCTGGCATTATCCCTAGATATTTTAAAAGTAGTAAAGATTCTTGTGTAAAATAACATTGCCTCAAAGATAGCCAAGTGAGTTCTTGATTGAATGGAGAATTTTTTGAGAAGTCATAGGCACACACACACCCGTCTCATATAAGGGCCTTGTTGGACTGTGTTATAATGCTGGCCAAGGAAACTCTTTGGAAGAGAGCTGCTGAGGAACAGCAGATGTTCTTGGTTCCTTTGGCAGTGAGGGACAGTGTGAATCAAGGTTAAGACTTGGAAGCTAAAGAATAGAACTAAGCTAGCGTTTTGTTTTTTTTTTTTTTTTTCTTTCAGCAAGCCATCCCCAAGGTCATGGACTCTGTCTTAAAAATTCTAGGAGTCTGAAGTGATTAAGAATTGAACTTTCTTATGTTTATCATACACCACTAGGGAAGAAATCAAGTGAATCCGAGCTCTGATGAGAAATGCTGGGGCCTCAGTCAAGGTAGCTGCAATCAGAATATAATTCAAGATGCTGGGATAGGCGATCCCTGATTTCTGCAAAAAGACAAGTAGAGACCAAAAAAAGTCACTCTTGATCTTCGTTTTTAACTTTGCTTTGCAAATTAAGTCTCTAAAATAGTATCCTTGATTGAGGTGAACCATGTGTCCTTTTCAGTTATATTTTGCTTAACTCTCTCTCTCCAGCGTAAGGACACCCTGGTTGTGCCTGTGCATTTGGAGACCTGTTTGGCTGAAAATACTGCAATAGTTTTGTAAGACATTATCTTGTAATACTGAAGGGCTTTTATAATTTTATTGTAGAGATGTCTGGTCTGCAGCAATGAAGCAATAGAATGTAAGTGTTTTTTAAGTGAGACTTTTTTTTGCCTGGATACCTTCAATTGTCATCCCTTTTTGTGACTCTCAAGTATTTTGCTCTCTCACCAGATTTCCTTGCTGATATTCTATCTGAATATCAAAGTGTGTATGCAGCATCAGGACCACTTCACTGTCATAGCTCTGAAACTGAACTCATGATTGGCCACTCACGTCTGATCCGGTTCCAGTGTTTCCTGTCTGAGTGCATGGCATCACCCCCTATTGAGTTACACAATCAGAAATCCTAGCTAGGAATGTATTTTTCCTTCTTGCTTCTCCTTCATCCTATATCCAGTTCATCAGTAGGCTCCGTTGCCTTTTTTCTTTACTGTTTCCAGAGTCTGTCTCCCTCTCTCAAATTCCCTTGAGATCACTCTAGTCCAGCGGTTCTCATCTAGGGGCAGTTGTGTCCCAGGTGGGCGTTTAGCAAGAGCTGGAGACATGGAAACATTTTTGGCTATCATTGGATTGCTACTGATATCCAGTGGGCAGAAACCAGGGATGCTGTTATGTATTCTGTAATGCACAGGAAAGCCCCCCAAATACAGAATGATCCAGTTTCAACTGTCAGTCATGCTCAGATTGAGAATACCTGCTCTAGCCCAGGCCAGCATCTTCTCATTCCTAAAGCACCGCATTAGCCCTTGAACTGCAGTTAGCCCTTCCTGCAGTTGATCTTAAGCAGTGCAAAGCCAGCAACAGTAGCCTTCCTGACTTCTCACTAGTGTCAGGGTAGGGAAGGCCCTGCAGGGTCTTGCTGTGGTTGCTGTTCCAGCCTTTATCCCTGTTGTTGACGGCTTGCTCTCTGTTCTCTAGCTGTAGTGGCTTTTTTCCTCATCTTGCCCATGCTTTGGTCTTTCTGCCTATGACTTCCACACATACTCTTCTGTTCCTGGAACAGAATTCTCCCAACCTTTATCTTGTTAATTCCACTTGTTCATTCTTTACTTTGTAACTTGAATATCTGTGTTCTTGAGTAGTGCTTTTTGAACTCTAGATTAGTCTTTTGTTATGAATTATAATAGACTGGACTTTTGTTATATCACTTAATATTGTTGTAAATCTGTTTTTCTCTTTTAAAAATGGGTATGCATAACATAATAATAGCCAAAAATAGCTTAACACTTAGGCCAGGCACCCTTCTAGGTGCTCTGTATTTTTCTTTGACCCTCACGACAACCATATGTGATAGTTGTTGCTTTACGTTGTTACCTTATTTAGTAGAGTCTCAGATGCCTTTTCCTCAGTGTCTCTGAAATTAAGCTGTGTCTTATTGTCAATGGCATCTTAAATTTGGCAGAACATGGTATTAATTCCATTTTATGGATAAGGAAGCTGAAGCACAGAGAGATTAAGTCTCTTGCCCGAGATCACATAACTGATGATGATAGTGTCAGGGTTCCAGTCCAGGCAGTCTGATGCCATGGACCAGATCTGCTTCAATTCAGTGCTTTCCTGCATTACAATGTTGCTGTGAGGATTATCAAGGTTATATAGATGTCAAACATGTAACTCACTGATGTATAGTAAGCACTGAATAAATGTCTGTTATTATTATTGGTATGTTTATTGTTTCTGTATAATTATTTCATGCTATATCTTCCATTGAAAGGAAGATTTCAGAAGCACTAGACTTCTGTTTTCTGTTTCTCACTGTATCCATTTTTCTTAGCATCATGCCAGGTAGGAAGTGTTTTTATTTTGACTGAATAAATGAATACTTGAATGAAGAAAGGAACTATTAAGGGGAATTGAAGTCCTGTCATTTGAAGTCACAAAGATTTGTCTTGTGTGCTTGGTTTCTGCCTCTCTTATGACACTTACCCATGCTTTGTTGTAACATTTATTTGTGTAATTGTCTTTTGTCTCTGCACCGGATTATAAACTTCCATCATACATGGCATTGCAACCCCTAGTACCTACTATGGTTTTATTGTATAGAAGACACTCAGCACATACACGTTAGACTAATTGACTCTTGAGTCACCCTAGCACTTAAGGCTATTTTTAGGACCCAGTATTACTATGGAGCATTGTCTCTCTGATTTTTCTAAAGTAAATTAAAAAAAAAAAAGATTTGTTTTACTGAAATATAGATGATTTACATTATTATATTAGTTTCAGATATAAAGGCTGATCAGTTCAGTTCAATTCAGTCGCTCAGTCGTGTCCGACTCTCCGTGACCCCATGAATCACAGCACACCAGGCCTCCCTATCCATCACCAACTCCCTGAGTTCACTCAAACTCATGTCCACAGAGTCGGTGATACCATCCAGCCATCTCATTCTCGGTTGTCCCCTTCTCCTCCCGCCCCCAACCTTTCCCAGCATCAGAGTCTTTTCCAGTGAGTCAACTCGTCGCATGAGGTGGCCAAAGTATTGCAGTTTCAGCTTTAACATCATAGTGACCCAATATTTTTATGGATTGTTTTCCATTTAAATTTATTATAAAATATTGGCTATATTCCCTGTGCTGTACCATATATCCTTGTTGCTTATTTATTTTGTACATAGTTGGCACCTCTTAATTCCCTAACCTCAAAATTCCCTCTTGCCTCTTCACTCCCTCTGCTGGTGGAACTACTGGTTTGTTCTCTATATCTGTGAGTCTGTTTCTGTTAAATTCCTTTGTTTGTTTCATTTTTTCAGATTCAACATATAAGTGATAATGTGCGTTTTTGTATTTCTCTGTTTGACATTTCATTAACTGTGATATCTTCCAGGTCCAACCATGTTGGCACAAATGGCAAAAGTTCATTCTTTCTTATGGCTGAGTAATAGTCCATTGTGTGTATGTATATATGTATCAGCAGTCCATGGCGTCATAGAGTCAGACGCAACTGAACTGGATACCGTGTCCTTTTTGTCCATTCATCTGTTGATGAACACTTAGGTTGATTCCATGTCTTGACTGTGCTATGAACATTGTAGTGCATGTATTGATTTGAACTAGAGTTGTCATTTGCTTCAGATGTACACCCAGGAGTTGAATTGCTAGATCATATGGTAGTTCTGTTTTTAGTTTTTTGAGGAACTTCATAGTGTTTTCCATAGTGGTTTGACGAATAAATATGTTGGACTAATTGACTTGTGAATCACCCTAGTACTTCCAGCTTTGTTCAAGACCCAGTACTTCTATGGGGAAATGTTATATATGGAAATAATTTTTAACAGCATAATAAAACTTTTTGCCATTGAGTTGTTCTTATTTCCCAGTTGTCTTCAGAAAAATAGCAACTGAACTTTCCTGCATATCTTTATAGACTTACTCTAAGTAACAAGGAAAATAGACCTCATACCTGATTGAAAAATAGAGATAGAAGTCGGTCTATGGGTATAATTTTTCTTTATTTCCGATTTAGTCTGTGTTTAAGAATTAGTGATCATTTTTCAGAGAGGATTGAAAGATAATTCCTTTTTATGCTAGCCTTGAAAATTTAAGAAATGAGAAAAGTTTTTTAAACATTGGAGGTTGTTTATCTGAATTACTCACTGTGTGTAGAATAATGAATTTATTGCCTTTCCAATTGGCTACGTTTATTGGAAAGCTAAAGAATAAATCTTTTTATGCCAAGGAGAATGTTAGGTCAGGGGCCTGAACAATTTACCTGGCTTCTTCCTTTTGGATCTAGTTTCATGTCTTTGGCAGCTGAATGCAAAGGATATTGCATTCTGCCCTGGCGATGCCAAAAGTTCACAGAAGAGAGAATTTTTGGCAGATTGTGCTTGTTTTAAGGACAAAGGTGTTTGAATTTCACACTTTAATTTTCAGGGACGTGTTCATACACTAGAGGTGAGAGGTTCATAAAATCATGTTTTGTGTACTAAACACTTGGGGATATAGCACCTTTCACCTTGATTGGCTGCTCAGAAAGTTGCATAGTGGCTTTTGTTATCTGGACTGTACATTGAGCTAGGCCCTGGAGGAAACATTGAGTGGGATGGAAATTAATTATTGTTGTGTAGATTCAGAACTTAAACACCTTAGAACACAAAAGGGAGGATATTTTTTACTAATTGCAATGGCCTTATTGACTACTGACATAACTTACCTTAGAAAATTGTGCCCAATGGTAATACTTCTAGGCCAAAATCAAATGAGTGTTTATGGGTCACCAGCATTCAATCTCTGCCTATACTTTCACTTATATTATGTTTAAGTTACTTTGTAGAAAAGCAACTGGGATATAGTAGGATCTTGTAACATGGTCATTGTATACATTTTGAAATATGTTGCATTCACGTTAATAACTATTTAGATATGACTGTTTGGAAGAGTATTTCAATTCCACATGATTACAAAAAATTAGAATTAATGTGTGGAATTCTATTACAATGCAAAGATAAGCAAAAAACAAAATAAACACAACTTTTTATTATCTATACATACAAGTGGATTCATGAATCTGTATTATTTTCATCGTCAAAAAAATAAAAGATTTTTTTTTCCTCACAAACGGTGAAGAATGATTTACCTTCTTTGTGCTAAGTGCTGACACTATTCTAGATTTTGTAAAATGTACATATTCTTTTGCACTGAAGTTCTACCTCTACTGACAAACTCCTACAAAAAATCACGAAAATGTGTGGAAATGTTTATTTCAGTAGTCTACTATCAAATATTTGGGAGCAACTTAAATATGTTTCTATAAGCAATTGAATAAATAAATTATTATATTCATTGAGCAAAATGCTGGGTAATATTTAAACAGATTGTGATAGATTTATGTGTTGAAGTTCATGATACGTATTTCCAAGTTTCAGAACAATGTCAACAAGATGATTTTATTCATGTAAATAAGGTGAATAAGCTGTTAAATAACATACGTGTATGATTTTAGAGTTTATATCCCTTTGAGAAATACACAGGAAATAGTTTATAATGATTATTTTGGGGAGTGGAAAGACTTAAAGCTAGTGGACTTTTGCTTTTGCCTTTGTGTTCTTCTATGTTGCTTACATTAAAAAATTCCTAAAATATTTGTATTTTAATTTAGACATGAAATACTCTAAATTGAATCCTTAACTCTTGGATTGGTTGTTTCTCATACTGGAGGCCATTTGATAAACAAGTGAGTGGAAAGTATGGCATAAACCGAGTATATATTTTAATGTGCTTGTGGCATAATTAACACTCACACACTCTCCATGTCTTTCTGGATCTCGCAGATGGCACATCTGTGGGACCCCTGTGTGTAGGATGCTATAGCTCCTGCAGTTACTCTTAGGATATTGTTCTGGTGACCCCTCTCCCCAAACTGATATTTGTGGTCCTCTCCTTTAGGGCTCGTCATTATAGAGACTTCCCTTAGTCTGCAAACGTGTACTCAGAGCTCAATTATACGTTGGATAATTAATTTTGTTCACTTCCCTCCCCTCTCTTTCTAATAGATAGTCATGCTATGTTTGTTATGATAATAATGGATGCTTAGAGATTTTCCCTCCAAATTCTTTGTTTTATTTCCATAGTTTACATAATGTGTTCAGAATATTGGTGAGTCTTAGGTCTCATTCGGTAAATGGTAGAAATTAAATTTAGGGAAAGCAACTGAGTCTTTTCAGACAGTGACTGAAGAAATGACGTACACAGAGTCACAAGTGAATGCTTGAATGTGTGCATCTTATTGTGCCTGAAGAGAGATACTGCCTTTATCCACAAAGTGAATTCTAACTGAGGAACCACTTGAAAAAAAAAAAAAAAACCCAAGCATTTTTAAGCAGAAATTTAAAAAGATGATTCTTGCCTGGAAGAGAGTGTTGGGAAGAAACAGTAATTTAAAGCCATATGTAATATGTTTTTGTACTTTGTAACCAAACTAATGTTAAGCTTTATAAATTTATTGAGGAACATTTAGCCCTTTTTATTACAGAATTAAAGGTAGAGAGAACATAGATAATTGTAATTAAGCAAGGCAACAGCATAATGATCAAGATAGAAAGATGGTTTAAATTCTTCTGGGCCAATTTTCCGTTCAGTGTCGTAGGTCATGCCTACAGGGCACTTGGAAAACTGCTTTCGCTTATATGGGTGTTGGGGTCAGTACTAGATGAATAGCAGAAAATAGCTGGATCATGTTTTAATCTGGAAGATTTGAAAATGCCAATCAGACACTTGGCTTGCTCTAGTTTTCAGAAATACTAAGTGAAATGTGGATCATAAAGCAGACTTTGGCTCTAAAATACTGAATTAAAATTATTCTTAGGAAGGCTTCAATTAACTCCACAGCGAAACTACCAGTATTTTCAATTTTGTAGCTTGAGATGCTTGTGAGAGTGGCAGATGGCCACACAAAGCAACCATGTTATTTTATTTCCAAATTTATGTAAACTGAACTCATAAATTAAAAAAAAAATAAGACTTCTCAATTTTACCACAACAATCAGAGGTCCCAGAATCGAATCCCGGATTTTAGAAAGTTCTCTAAATTTGTTGGTGAGGTTTTTAAAAATAGTAACATGTAATTTAAGAGTCACCTCCTTGTCAATGGTTAGGATATACACATCTTTTCTTCCTGTTCAGCTCATCTGCCACATGTTGACCATAGTGGTTCAACAGGAGTGCTTTGAGAAACAGATCAATTTTGATTAAACATGGCTGTGCAAGTAGTGAGCTAAAGTGAGCTAAGTGAGCTAAAGGTAAAGCTATTTAGGTAAATAATGTGACCATTTTAAAACTTCTCTACTCTCATCTGTGAATACATAACCATACTATTTAAGGATTTGGTGAGAAAAAACCATAGGAAGCAGTTAATTAGCCCAGCACTAAGAACATAGTAAGTGCTCAGTTATTAGCCACTTTTAGGAAATTCCTTTTTTAAACATTGGCCAACGGGACATACAAGGAATGGACTGTACTTCCTTAAAGTTTTGTACATGTTTTTTAAAAAATAGATCACATAGTTTAATGATTAGGAACCGTTCTCTTGAACGAGATAGCCTTTAGATGTGGGTGTATGTTCCACAGTTTAACACGTGGTATAGCCTGTGCACCGACACTTCAGAGTGGTTGCTACCAAATGGGTTTTTCCAGTATGGACCAGATGAAAACCAACCAGGCCCTTGGAAGCCTTCCTTTTAAAGTCAGTGATGATGCTAGTATTCTGTATCATGGCATTGCTATCAGATGTCTGATTAGAAAGTATGGCATTCTACACAGTTATATTTTAGTCAGTCCTGGGTTAGGCAAAATCATGTTTTTCTTTTAACCTCCTTGATGAAATTCTTAGAATGAAATGGATATTAGAATTGATCGTGGCGGGGGGTGGGGGGCGGTATGCTTAGATGCTTTAGTAAATACCTTTTTGTTCCATCTTATAAATTAGAAGACCAGGGAGAAGAAGGTCTGACTGCTGCCTTTTCTACTCTGTGCTTCCTCCTAGGAATCAGTGCTTCCCCATGCTTTAATTACAGGATCCTGATAGAGACTGGGTTTTAATTATTCAGGTTTTTGCCAAGACTGAAGTCTTTTTTTTTTTTCTGAGCCAAATCAGCTGCTATAGAATGGAGATACGGATAGTGCAGGAAATGGGGGTGAATGTGTATCCACTTCACAAAATATCTGAGAATTGTGGTTGATAGAAAAATAAAAAATCTGTTACCACTGGCTTCTTTGGTGATTTCCTTTTATTTTTGTCACCTAAGAAATCAAGAGTACAAAAATAATTCTGATTAAATTGGAATTTCCAGCTGAGTTCTAGTAACTTGAGATGTTACCTTGACAAAGAAGTAGCATTCGTTTCCCTGTGATATCTCTGCAGTGATTGTGCTCTTGAGACTCAGACCATTCTGTCACTAGCAGAGAGTCACCTCAATTGAAATCTTATCTAAACGTTTGCCTCATTTGCTACTCGGTGGTGAAAGTTCTTTTTAAGCAGCATCCTCTGTGGTTTGCATTTTAATGTACCTTACATGTTAACTGTGGAGGGAGGTAACAAATGATCGTCTCCTACTACCTGTGCTCTTAAAACACTTATTCTGAGCCTGGTCAGGTTGCTAGTTCTTGTCTTTCTGAGTGTTAGGGTCTTCTCTTTTACCATCTCTTTCATTTAAACAACTTCTCACTTTGTTTTGACCTTTTATATTTTTATCCAATTGAAGATTCATCTGAATTTTTTTTTTCTTTACTCATTGAAACATGTTAGTAATTTTTCATAATATTAACATTGTGGGAGTTTCTATGAGTTAGTTTGAGATGCCCAAGCTATTGTCTAAAGTCAAACCAGCATTGTCAAGGATTCTTTCTGAGTGCCCACTGTGGGAAATCCAGGGGACACAGCTAGGGGACACAACATTGCAGTGATTATCCTAAAAAGAAGGATGATCTCACTGTATCATTAAGCAAAAGCCCAGGTGGGCAGCAGCAAAAGAAATACCTACACTTTTTGCAAAGTAAAACATACAGGCTGAAGGATAGAGATAAGGATCTCCATCTTGGAGGATGACATAGTGACTGGAAGCAGCTTTAGCCCACTCATTTTGTAATTACACCCCAAAAGTTTTTATTTAATGACAAGGTAACGTTCCTTCTTTTAAGACCTTATTATAGCCTTAGCTCCTAGAACCTTTTGCTAGCTACAGTGAAGTTACTGGAACACTTTTCTTGGTATAAGTAGGGTTTTCAATTTTGTTTTCAAATATTAGTAGTTAAAATGATGAACTACATGCAGTCCCTTTGTGTTACACAAAAAATGATCAGCACAGGCATTTTCTTCATTTATCTATGAAGTAGATATAAGAATCTGAGTTTTAAACTTGTTTGGTCATCTTCTTTTTCTTTTTTTGTTTCATTTCTTTTGATATCACATCTATTTCTTATCTCTTCATTTTGCAGTAATAGAAGAAGACTTAACAGTTGCAAGATTACATATTTATATCAGGGTTCAGACTGTGAATTCATTCTTTTCTAGGGAAGCAGAAAGATCATGTAAAAATGGTGACCACATGTTGACAGAATGCATGATTTAACAAAACCAAAGGCAATCATTTCAAAGAAAAATGTTTTATTTTCTGCCAGCAGAGTATAATGGAGAGAAATTGGCTGGTATTATTTTAAAAAATTGCCCAAATCACTGTAGTTAGTGTAAAATTGTCTCTGGAACTATTTCCTGTAAGTTAACCAGACATATGATTGTATCCTTTATATTTTGAATACTGAAACTCACATTTCAACTGTCTTGCATGGAGCCTATCAGGTATAATAGCTCTTTGTACAGGTTCTTCCTTTTTGCTTGTAGTCTCTTTCATCTAAGCTTCTACCTTTATTCATCCCAGATTAGAATACTTATAGTTTGGGACTTTATAGAACTTTGAGCTTAGTATTGGGGCTTCTTCGATGGCTCAGCAGGTAAAGAATCCACCTGCAATGCAGGAAGCACAGGGCATGTGGGTTCAATCCCTGGGTCGGAAATCTCCCCTAGAGGAGGTCATGGCAACCCACTCCAGTATTCTTGCCTGAAGAATCCCATGGGCAGAGGAGCCTGCCAGGATACAGCCCATGAGGTTGCTTAATATTATTCAGTAAAAAATCAAGACCAGGAGCTCCTAAAAATGTGTTGATCCTGCCTGCAAAAGTTCAAGTGAAATGAATGTAAACATTGTTTACCTATTAACAATTCTCTGTCCATTTCAGTCAGAAGATTTTATTTAACATGTGGTTCATAGGGCTTGCTGTTTTTTTCTGAGTACTTAAAGTAATTTCAGACATTATACACTGGGACCTACTTGTGTTGTTTGTGGGTATAGTATGTGTTATTAACAGCAGATCAGATTTATGTGTCCATGAAAGAATAACGCACTTTGATACGATTCCAATACTCACATACCTCTGAGTGAGTTCAGAAGACATATGAGTCATGTCACTCACTGGAATCTTGCTGGTTGTATTGCTACTTTGCCAGTGATGTTTTTAATGGCTTTATAAGTACTGGAGGTGTTAAGAGTGGTTGTTTTCATGTCATTTACAGACCAGATCATCCTGTGTGATTCAGGCCTATATTTTAGAAGAACCATGGAGTTAGTGACACAAACAGACTGAAAAATGTATAAATAGTACTTACCTTGGGGGCGGATAAGAGTACTGCACTGGTGTCTGCACAATACCAGGAGTAGTTGTGCTTACCTGATAAAGATATTGGGTTGATCTGGCTTTAGCCTAATGCTCAACAGCGTCTAACATGTTTGTGGATTCCTTATTCTAGATGTTTAACATCCTGTGAGAATGTTCTGGGACATTATACAGTACATAGAAACTAAGCAGGCACCATATGTAAAATTAAATAGGCAGTGAAAATTTGCCGTATGACACAGAGAGTTCAAATCCGGTGCTCTGTTGTGACAACCTAGAGGGATAGGATGAGGTGGGAGGTGGGAGGAAGGTTGAAGAGGGAGGGGACGTATGTATACCTATGGCTAATTCGTGTTGATGCATGGCAGAAACCAACACAATATTGTAAAGCAAATTATCCTCCAATTAAAAATAAATTTAAATGCAGATAAAAGGAAAGTAAACTGGCAAACTTTAAAAAATGCACATTTTATAAATGTGCCATCATTTGAACCTTTCCCACCCACCATTGAAAAAAAGTTTTCATTTATGTTAAAAAAGGAGCTATAACTGTTATATAAACGGTGTTCATCTTTTAGTTTAGACAGCTGATATTCATTATTAACTATAACTCAAGGGTAAGTGTTTTGTGCTCTGCTTTGTCAGTCCTGGAGAAGACCCAGACTTCCCTTTGGAAAAGTGAAAACTAGAGTATTTCATTGCTATTAATCAGGAATGTGGATTAAGCCAGTTTTCATGTGTTGTCCATCAGTTTAATAACCATGCAGCCTCACTGAATCCTACACAAAGGTCGAGTTGCATATTTACTTTTGGAGGCTTGGTGACTGTATTAGATTCTAACAGGCTGAAAAGAGGGAGAAGGAGGAAAGTGGAGGGAGGACACAGCATTTTAAAGCTGCAGAGGAGATGGTAATACCTTTAATGCACATCAGACATAGTCCCAGCAGTTTCACTAGTGTTATGTGACAAAATCACAAGTGAAAATAGAATCCTTAAGGGGAAAGGCATCCTAGAGAACACTCCCTTTATTTCTCGGGTGAGAAAACAGAGCCAGACATTAAATGTCTTGTCTGAAATCATAGAGCTTGGCCCAGAACCCAGGTCTCACAACTTATAGATCAGTATTTGAGTGTAATGAATAACTGTGATTTCTTCAGTCATATTTTCTCTTAAATTGAATAGCTTCCTTATGTGGACCACCTGTACCTATTTAATTAAGTCTACTTACTCTCCAGATGATCTGTCAATTGCATTAGTCTAGACCTACTTACAAGTCACCCCTAGACGCACATTGGTTCCATCTAGGACTTTCCACTGATAGTATGAACTACTAATGGGGAACTGTCTTAAATGGCTTAACCTCTTTCTGCCTAGGAATACAAGTACCCTGAGCACAGACAGGAAGGAAACTCTTTACTTTTCAATAGAAAATCCCTCTCTTTTGGGAGCAGAGGAATTTTTTTGGCACTGACATGTTTCCATGTGACCTCCACCCCCATCTAAGTATCTGTTAAACTGATGCTGGGGAAGTGCATGGATGGGTGGATCTTGAGACAGTAGAAGCCCCTCAACCAAATCTGTGCTAGCCAATTCAGGACGCACAGTGCCTGTTGAGCTCCATGAAAACTGAGCACACTGACATGGAATAGAGAGGCATTGTTTTTCTTATTCCAGCTTTTCATACACGTTGTCTAGGACTTTAGGCAAGTTCATTTGTAACACACAGTATAAAAGCTCTGTACTTCATTTAGCAGGTTAAGATATAAATGTACATTTACCACATAGTACCATACAAATGCATTGGAAACAAACAGAGATCATTCTGTTGTTTTTGACATTGCATCCAAGTACTGCATTTTGGACTCTTGTTGACCATGATGGCTACTCCAACTAACACCCAAAAAGATGTCCTTTTCATTGTAGGGGACTGGAATGAAGAAGTAGAAAGTCAAGAAACACCTGGAGTAACAGGCAAATTTGGTCTTGGAGTACAGAATGAATCAGGAAAAAAGCTGATAGAGTTTTGCCAAGAGAATGCACTGCTCATAGCAAACACCCTCTTCCAACAACACAAGAGAAGACTCTACACGTGGACACCACCAGATGGTCAACACCAAAATCAGATTGATTATATTCTTTGCAGCCAAAGATGGAGAAGCTCTATACAGTCAGCAAAGACAAGACCAGGAGCTGACTGTGGCTCAGATCATGAATCCTTATTGCCAAATTCAGACTTAAATTGAAGAAAGTAGGGAAAACCACTAGAACATTCAGGTATGACCTAAATCAAATCCCTTATGATTATACAGTGGAAGTGTGAAATAGATTTAAGGGACTAGATCTGATAGAGTGCCTGATGAACTATGGATGGAGGTTCATGACATTGTACAAGAGACAAGGATCAAGACCATCCTCAAGAAAAAGAAATACAAAAAAGCAAAATGGCTGTCTGAGGAGGCCTTACAAATAGCTGTGAAAAGAAAAGCAAAAAGCAAAGGAGGAAACGAAAGATATACCCATTTGAATGCAGAATTCCAAAGAATAGCAAGGAGAGAGAAAGTATTCCTCAGTGATCAGTGCAAAGAAATATAGAAACAATAGAATGGAAAAGACCAGAGATCTCTTCAAGAAAATTAGAGATACGAAGGGAACATTTCATTCAAAGATTGGCTCGATAAAGGACAGAAATGGTATGGACCTAACAGAAGCAGAAGATATTAAGAAAAGTGGCAAGAATACACAGAAGAACTATACAAAAATGATTTTCACAACCCAGATAATCACAATGGTGTGATCACTCATCTAGAGCCAGACATGCTGGAATGTGAAGTCAAGTGGGCCTTAGGAAGCATCACATGAACAAAGCTAGGGGAGGTGATGGAATTCCAGTTGAGCTATTTAAAATCCTAAAAGATGATGCTGTGGAAGTGCTGTACCCAATATGCCAACAAATTTGGAAAATTCAGCAGTGGCCACAGGACTGGAAAAGGTCAGTTTTTACTATAATCCCAATGAAAGGCTATGCCAAAGATGCTCAAACTAATGCACAATTGCACTCATCTCACATACTAGCAAAGTAATACTCAAAATTCTCCAAGGCAGGTTCAACAGTACCTGAACTGTGAACTTCCAGATGTTCAAGCTGGTTTTAGAAAAGGCAGAGGAGGCAGAGATCAAATTGTCAACATCTGTTGGATCATCGAAAAAGCAAGAGAGTTCCAGAAATTCATCTATTTCTGCTTTATTGACTATGCCAAACCCTTTGACTCTGTGGATCACAACAAATTGTGGAAAATTCTGAAAGACATGGGAATACCAGACCAACTCACCTGCCTCTCACCTGCCTCTTAAGAAATCTGTATGCAGGTTAGGAAGCAACAGTTAGAACTGGACATGGAACAACAGACTGGTTCCAAATAGGAAAAGGAGTACTTCAAGGCTGTATATTGTCACCCTGCTTATTTAACTTATATGCAGGTTACATCATGAGAAATGCTGGGCTGCATGAAGCACAAGCTGGAATCAAGATTGCCAGGAGAAATATCAATAACCTCAGATATGCAGATGACACCACCCTTATGGCAGAAAGCAAGGAAGAACTAAAACGCCTCTTGATGAAAGTGAAAGAGGAAAGTGAAAAAGTTGGCTTAAAGCTCAACTAAGATCATGGCATCCAGTCCCATCACTTCATGGCAAATAGATGGGGAAACAGTGGAAACAGTGAGAGACTTTATTTTTCTGGATTCCAAAATCACTACAGATGGTGACTGAAGCCATGAAATTAAAAGACTCTTACTCCTTGGAAGAAAATTTATGACCAACCTAGACAGCATATTAAAAAGCAGGGACATTACTTTGCCAACAAAGGTCCATCTAATCAAGGCTATGGTTTTTTCAGTGGTTATGTATGGATGTGAGAGTTGGACTATAAAGAAAGCTGAGCGCTGAAGAATTGATGCTTTTGAACTGTGGTATTGGAGAAGACTCTTAAGAGAGTCCCTTGGACCGCAAGGAGATCCAACAAGTCCATTCTAAAGGAGATCGATCCTGGGTGTTCATTGGAAGGACTGATGCTAAAGCTGAAACTCCAATACGTTGGCCACCTCATGCGACGAGTTGACTCATTGGAAAAGAATCTGATGCTTGGACGGATTGGGGGCAGGAGGAGAAGGGGACGACAGAGGATGAGATGGCTGGATGGCATCACCGACTCAATGGACATGAGTTTGAGTGAACTCTGGGAGTTGGTGATGGACAGGGAGGCCTGGCGTGTTGCAGTCCATGGGGTTGTAAAGAGTCGGACACAACTGAGCAACTGAACTGAACCATATAATTGAGTACTTATAGAAATCTTTAGGGAATGAGTCAAATTTGCTCTCCTTTTCTGCTTACCATATTGTCCAAAATTTGTATAAAATTTTGTAAAATCAATAATTTCCTTGTGCTATTGAAGAATTTGGGATGATTTTCTGTGGGGCTATTGGCTTGGCATTTTTTCCTCTCGTCATCGTGGTCATACAGATATTGATAACTATGCATCATGACTGATTTTTTAAAAAGTTCTAAAAAGGCTTCTAAATGAAAGCTATAATTTTGTATTGAATTTCTAGTGACATGAGCAAATCACTTGCTCTTTGCCCTTATGGATTTTATAATGTCATCAGAGCCTATCAATAAAATTATAGCCTACTGTTGGGCGTATGTAATTCCTTATAGTATTGCATATATAGGAGGCACGGGAGGGGACACAAATTGGAGTGTAACTGCCCTGGAAATATTCCAGCAGTGAACGAGAGAGAGTGTGTGTGTGTTTCTGTGTTTGTCTTTTTATTATGTGTCTACTGTACACTCAGTCCTGGAAGCTGTACATGAAGAGTGGTACCTGACTCTCACTTAGGAATGATCTCTTGCTTCCACCTACTGTGAATGAAATTGATAAGAATTGTGCCATTGTAATCCATTTCAAATAGCAAGACTCTGCACTTAGGCATCATGACTGTTGACATGACACCTGAGTTGTCAACCTCCATCCAAGAGGGAGAGAGATGCTGCCAGAGATCAGGAGCTTAGGTCTTGAAGGGAGTGAGAAGGCCATAGATGATCCAGGAGGAGAAGCATATATGCTTCACTTAATAGATGTATTTCTATAATAATGAAATTTATTTATTTGAAAATACGCAAGAGGGCAAAAAACCCATACCCAGAAGCAGAAGAGATTCATCTGTAGGAGAACAGTAGTTCCAAAACGTTTGTTAAATTTCAGGAGGCCTCTATAGATGGCTGTCTTGTTCAATCATTCTGGAACATTTGGAGATTTAACAGTTCACCGTAATTTGTAGGTTCCCTGCTGTCTGGAATCTTTTCTCTGTGATCTTTTGTGTGTTCTCTTGAGAGCACTGCCTCTGTTCATTTTATTTATTTATTTATTTTTGGTATTTCTGGTTACACATAAATAACACAGATCTAACACAGAGATACAGTGATTATATGAAGATCTGGGATTCCCCCTGAGACATTTCTACCTGTTAGGTTTCTGTCTGACTCGTGGGAATGTATGGTGACCTCATGTTCTGAGTGAATGGTGTATGATTAATAAAGAGCAATGACATGCACTCTTCACTTTTCTTGCTCCTTGCCTCAATTCACCTCAGTTTGGTACTGACTGTAACCCCACTTCCAGAGTGTAGAAAGGGGGAAAACTGTTTTGAGAGTTTAAATATTTTTGTCAGGGATGAATTTATGAATATCAGGGTTTCGTGGGGACAGAGGAGTATCTATGTTTCTTCTCTTTTGGTTTCCCTCCCCTTGTTTAGTATAAGAGCATCCAAGGATCGATTTACTGGGTAAATTTAGTTTCAAGAGAAGTACTATGGGACATGTTATTTAGTGTCTTAAATCATGACTTTTAAGGACATTCAGATCATCATTAACATAATCATCTTTCAAAAAATACCTATTCAGGACACAGCATATATGTAAGACACCATCTTATTGCACTGATGTTGCTGTTGTTCATTTGCCCGTCGTGTCCAACTCTTTGTGATCCCATGGGCTGCAGCGTGCCAAGCTTCCCTGTCCTTCAGTATCCCCCAAAATTTGTTCAAACTCATGTCCTTTGAATCATTGATGCCATCCAGTCATCTCATCCTTTGTCATCCTCTTCTCATCCAGCCCTCAGTCTTTCCCAGCATCAGGGTCTTTTCCAATGAGTCAGCTCTTCACATCAGGTGGCCAAGTATTGGAGTTTCAGCTTTAGCATCAGTTCTTCCAATGAATATTCAGGACTGATTTCCTTTAGGATTGACTGGTTGGATCTCCTTGCAGTCCAAGGGACTCTCAAGAGTCTTCTCCAGCACCACAGTTCAAAAGCATCAATTCTTCAGTGCTCAGCCTTCTTTATGGTTGAACTCTCAAATCCATACATGACTACTGGAAAAAAAACATAGCTTTGACTATTCAGACCTTTGTCAGCAAAGTGAAGTCTCTCCTTTTTAATGAGCTGTCTAGGTTTGGCATAACTTTCCTTCCAAGCAGCAAGCATTATTTTAATTTTATTGCTTCAGTCACCATCTGCAGTGATTTTGGAACCCAAGAAAAAAAAGTCTGTCACTGTTTCCATTGTATCCCCATCTATTTGCCATGAAGTGATGGGATTGGATGCCATGATCTTAATTTTTTGAATGTTGAATTTTAAGCCAGCTTTTTCACTCTTCTCTTTCACCTTCAAGAGTCTTAGTTCCTCTTGCTTTCTGCTGTTAGAGTGGTGTTGTCTGCATATCTGAGGTTATTAATATTTTCCTCAGCAATCTTGATTCCAGGTTGAGCTTCATTCAGCCCAGAATTTTGAATGATGTTATCTGCTTGTAAATTAAACAAGCAAGGTGACAATATACAGCCTTGATGTACTCCTTTCCCAATTTTGAACCAATCCATTGTTCCACGTGTGGTTCTGTTTTTTCTTGACCTGAATACAGGTTTCTCAAGAGGCAGGTAAAGTGATCTGGTATTCCCATCTCTTGAAGAATTTTCCACAGTTTGTTGTGATCCACACAGTCAAAGGCTTTAGTGTAGTCAAGGAAACAGAAGTAGATGTTTTTCTGGAATTCCTTTGCTTTTTCTGTGATCCAACGGATGTTGGCAATTTGATCTCTGGTTCTTTCTCCTTTTCTAAATCAAGCTTATACATCTGGAAGTTCTCGATTCACATACTGTTGAAGCCTAACTTGGAGGATTTTGATTATTACCTTGCTAGCATTTGGAGTGTGTGGTATTGTGCTGTAGTTTGTACATTCTTTGACATTGCCCTTCTTTGAAATTGGAATGAAATCTGATGTTTTCCGGTCCTGTGGCCACTGCTGAGTTTTCCAAATTTGCTGGCATATTGAGTCCTGCACTTCCATAGCATCATCTTTTAGGATTTGAAATAGCTTAGCTGGAATTCCATCACCTCTACAAGCTTTGTTTATAGTAATGCTTCCTAAGGCCCACTTGACTTCACATTCCCAGCATGTCTGGCTCTAGGTAAATGATCACACCATCGTGGTTATCTGGGTCAATAGGACCTTTTTCGTCCAGTTCTTCTGTGTATTCTTGCCACCTCTTGTTAGTATCTTCTGCTTCTGTTAGGTCCATACCATTTCTGTCCTTTATTATGCCCATCTTTGCATGAAATATTCCTTTGAAAATGAAAGTTGCTCAGTCATGTCTGACTCTTTGCGACCCCATGGACTTTACTGACCATGCAGTTCTCCAGGCCAGAATACTGGAGTGGGTAGTTTTTCCCTTCTCCAGGGGATCTTCCCAACTCAGGGATTGAACCCAGGTCTCCCACATTATAGGCAAATTCTTTACCAGCTGAGCTACAAGGGTTGTTTTTCTCTGTTTCTTTGCATCGATCAGTTAGGAAGGCTTTCTTATCTCTCCTTGCTGTTCTTTGGCACTCTGCATTCAGGTGGGTGTATCTTTCCATTTGTCCTTTGCCTTTCACTTGTCCTCTTTTCTCAGCTGTTTGTAAAGCCTTCTCAGACAACCACTTTGCCCTCTTGCATTTCTTTTTCTTGGTGATGGTTTGGTCACCATCCTGTATAGTGTTAGGAACCTCAATCCATAGTTCTTCAGACACTCTATGTATCAGATCTAATCCCTTGACTCTATTTGTCACTTCCACTGTATAATCATAATCAAATTGATTTAGGTCATACCTGAATGGCCTAGTGGTTTTCCGTACTTTCTTCAATTAAAGTCTGAATTTTGCCATAAGAAGTTCATGACCTGAGCCACAGTCAGCTCCCGGTCTTGTTTCTGCTTACTGTATAATACTTTTCTATCTTCAAAGAATAGAATCAATCTGATTTCAGTATTGACCATCTGGTAATGTCGATGTGTAGAGTCTTCTCTTGGCAAAACTGTTAGACTTTGCCCTGCTTCATTTTGTACTCCAAAGTCAAACTCGTCTGTTATTCCAGGTATCTCTTGACTTCCCACTTTTGCTTTCCAGTCCCCTATGATATTTTTTGGTTTTTGTCCAGAAGGTCTTTTAGGTCTTCATGGAACTGTTCAACGTTATCTTCTTTGGCATTATTGATTGAAGCATAGACTTGGATTACTCTCATTTAAAATGATAACAATGGTCTTATTTAGCATGAACTTTTAAGAAATTGCTAACACAATCACTAATTTTGGGGGCACACTATGACTCATTTTGTAAATGGCTACTTTAATTTTTCACCTCCTACTCTACCATCTTGATCACTCTCTCATTTTAATTTTTAATGAAAGATTTTTTGTATATGGTCTTCCCTGGTGGCTCAGCTGGTATAGAATCCACCCGCAATGTGGGAGACATGGGTTTGATCCCTGGGTTGGGAAGATCCCCTGAAGAAGGGTAAGGCTACCCACTCCAGTATTCTGGCCTGGGGAATTCCATGGACCTTACAGTCCATGGGGTCACAAAGAGTTGGACATGACTGAGCGACTTTTACTTCACTTTTTTTTATTTATCATGTGATCATGGTGAACTGATTGAAATTTCAGTTGTGATACAGTGTTTGAAACTGTGGGTCTGAATTGTGGTAAACAGATCTATGCATGAATATGCATATGAGTATTTTCAGTTTTTGAGCTACTTTTAATAATAAGTTTGATCCTATGGAATAGAAACTAATCTATTTTTTCCTGATTATTTATAGAAAATTTGTAAAACAGAGTGAAAAGGAGAAATTCTGCCACTTTGAGAAAAATGTTAATAGTTTCTTTTCTTCCAGTCTCACTTCCTGCATTTCTCTCCATTTTATGCTTCTTCCTCATTTTTTCATTGCCACCTGCTATAGCTCTTTTTATCTTACACATTATGTATCCCATAATTAAACTGTCAACAAAGACTATTACTGATGTTAAACCGTAGATGGTTAACTGACACAGGCCAAATGAGACCCTTAGGAGCCTGAGAAAAGTTGCATTTTTAAAATGAGATGCTCACTCGATATTTTACAAAATGGAAGATTTTGCATAAGAAAAATAGTTTACATTTCTGACTTCTCTTAAATAGGAAGACTTGGCAACTTTGGGGTCTACATTCCCATCTAGCAACAAGTGCTTTTCCTGAATAATGTGTGCCCTCTGGTGACTAGGCTAGTACTCTCTGATTTGCCACAGTCCACACCACTCCCTGATACTGCTCAACACTGAGGGTCCAGTTGCCATTTTTTGTCATGTTTGCATTGCTTTCTCTCACTTAGTCCTCTTTATCCATTTGTATAATTTTGTTGGATCCCATAGGTATTTGAGTTTATAATCTCAAACTTAAATTCATTTGTGGTAGACGAATCATAATTCATAAAACAAACAAACAAATTAAAAACCCTGAGTCACTCTTCTTGCATGTATGAATTTTATGAGAAGAGATAAACAAATCCAATGAGTGATTTTCTGAGAGAGAAATTGTGTAGAACAAAATGAGGTGACAAAACTGAGAAGGTAAGAAAACAGAATGTGAAGGGCAGTGTGTATAAATCAGTCCCTTTAAACCAGTTGTGTGTTCGTGTGTGTGTGTGTATGCACACATGTGCACCTGTGTGCACAGGTACATGTATGTATTTGGAAAGTGACTATGGGAATTCCCTGGTGGTCCAGTGGTTAGGGCACTGTGCTCCCACTGCAGGGGACATGAGTTCAATCCCTGGTTGGGAACTTAAAAAAAAAGGGACTCAGGTTTATAGCCATGGGAACAGGACTCAGCATTGTTATTGTTGACTCACTGGTCTCCATAGTCTGTTTGTAAATATGTTATTGGGAAATGCTGCTGTTATCAGAACTGAAACTAAAGACTTAAATGGTCTTTTGTCCCTGATGACTCAAAAGGAGAGCTTGAGGGAAAACCCTTTAAGGTGAATTTCTCAGCCCAAACAAAACAAAAAGAAATACAGAGAGGACAGAAGGTAAATCTAAGAAGAGGGCTCCTGTGACGCGCTTGTGGGTCAGTAAAAAGGTTACAGGATATTTGTTTTGGTTGAGGACCAAACTGGGATGACAAGTCAGGGTGGAAGTATTCAACCCTAGGTCTACGTTTTGCATTTTTTAAGCTAATTATTTGGTGGTTTACAGATTCAGATACTAAGGTTGTTTATGGAAGGTTTGTGGTAAAGGCCAGTTGAACAAATCACTGGCTTCCATTGCCCCATTTCAATTAAACAGTCCCTTTTACATCAGCTTACAAATTAGTCATCATGTGCTTTCCTACATCTGAGCGTGTTTTACCAATACTTTGAATTCATGTTACTATTAAAGTTGTGATTATTCAATATCAGTAAATTCAGTGCTTGCTGCTGCTGCCGCTGCTAAGTCACTTCAGTCGTGTCCGACTCTGTGTGACCCCAAGACAACTGGGTCGTTTTAATGTCATGTGTACTTATATCATGACACAACCTTTTGCTTTTCCATGAGCAGCTTGCAAACTCATGATATTTTTTAAAAAAGCCTATTCATTTTTTATTTAATTTCATGCTATAATCATTAATTTTATACATCAAGATAGTACCTATCTTTATCATCCTATTACATAGTTAGATATGACTCAGAATAACTTACTTGTAGTTCCTCAAAGTCAGCTGTTAATGAGAGGACTAAGCGTCTATCAAGGTTTTTCAAAAGATTTTAGGGTTTGGAAAGGACTTGGTTTCTGGCTAAGTAATGGATGCTTATAAATAAACAGATGTTTCCTGTGTTGTCCTGCTTTATAAAGTACCTCAGTGAGGTGTTATGACTCCTCAAATGAAATCTCGTATGATAATCCCTGGCACATAAAAATCTTTGCTGCTTCATATATGAAGTCTAATGCCATGGACACACTGTTCCACCAAGGGCCACCACCAGTTAGAAGTTGGATGTGCAGCAGTCAAAGAAAAAGCAATGATCCTGATAATTTGGTCAGTGTTAGAACTTAGGAGAGATCTTAGTAGTGTAGTAGTAGTGTAGTCGCTCAGTCGTGTCCGACTCTTTGCAACCCCGTAGACTGTAGCCCACCAGGCTCCTCTGTCCATGGGATTCTCCAGGCAAGAATACTGGAGCGGGGTGCCATTTCCTTCTCCAGGGGATCTTCCCAACCCAGGGATTGAACCTGGGTCTTCCGCATCACAGGCAGATACTTCACCCTCTGAGCCACTAGGGAGATCTTGGGATACCATTTATTGAGGCAACTTGTTAACCAAGACTTGAGCCAGTATCTGCGATTTTGCATCAGGAAGTTCAGTGTGTGAAGTATTTTGTGTGTTTATTTGTCTGTGTTTTCTCCCGGGTTAGAATCCACAGATACCCTCAGGTTGGCAAGGAGTAGGTGTCACATGGAAGAAGTCATTCACTGAATGATAGCATCTTCCTCCCCACCCAGGCCGCTGGCATGCTGTACACTGACCACAGAGGACGCAAGAGCCGAGGCTGTGTGGCTGAAGGACTTGGTCGTTTGGTTGGATGCTCACGTGGGGTAACTTGAGAAGGGATAAAGTCCTCTTCCAGCCTTTTCACTTCCAGTTCTCTTTTAGAGGAATGACCAACACAAGCATTTTCTCCAGATACTTTTCAGGTCGTACTACTACATGCAGTGATGACAGGATGACATTTGATAGCAGTATCAGGGAAACCATTCATTAAATGAAAAATACCTTGAGCATCAAGGTGTTTTGAGGCTCAACTTGGAGTCAATAAAATTGCATACATGTTGTTTTTTTCCAAAAGTAATTTTTAGATTAAAAGTGTTTATTGAAGCAATTTCAGAAATTATCTCCTGCCTGCTCACCCCCATCTTCTGATGCCCCCTACAAGAAATATATACCATATAGAAATAACCCATCTTAATATTTTGGCTTCTGGGACTCAATCCTGGTTTGGATATATTTTCTCTGTATCTATGTATAGTTATAGGTACGTTGATATAATTGTTCAACCCACTGTACATTCTGGTTTATGATCTTCCTTTTATCACTTAACATATTGTAAAAATGTTTTCCCAGTCATTGAATAATTCTTTTCAACATGTTTATTCAGTATCTTGAGAATATTTCATAATTTATTTCTAAAGTCTATCAAAGTTCAGTTCAGTCGCTCAGTCATGTCCGACTCTTTGCGACCCCATGAATCACAGCACACCAGGCCTCCCTGTCCATCACCAACTCCAAGAGTTCACTCAAACTCATGTCCATCGAGTCGGTGATGCCATCCAGCCATCTCATTCTCTGTCGTCCCCTTCTCCTCCCGCCCCCAATCACTCCCAGCATCAGAGTCTTTTCCAGTGAGTCAACTCATCGCATGAGGTGGCCAACGTATTGGAGTTTCAGCTTTAGCATCAGTCCTTCCAATGAACACCCAAAATTGATCTCCTTTAGAATGGACTGGTTGGATCTCCTTGAAGTCCAAGGGACTCTCAAGAGTCTTCTCCAGCACCACAGTTCAAAAGCATCAATTCTTCGGCGCTCAGCTTTCTTCACAGTCCAACTCTCACATCCATACATGACCACAGGAAAAACCATAGCCTTGACTAGACGGACCTTGGTTGGAAAAGTGATGTCTCTGCTTTTTAATATGCTATCTAGGTTGGTCATAACTTTCCTTCCAAGGAGTAAGTGCCTTTTAATTTCATGGCTGCAGTCAGCATCTGCAGTGATTTTGGAGCCCAAAAAAATAAAGTCTGACACTGTTTCCACTGTTTCCCCATCTATTTCCCATGAAGTGATGGGACCAGATGCCATGATCTTTGTTTTCTGAATGTTGAGCTTCAAGCCAACCTTTCACTTTCCTCTTTCACTTTCATCAATAGGTTTTTTAGTTCCTCTTCACTTTCTGCCATGAGGGTGGTGTCATCTGCATATCTGAGGTTATTGATATTTCTCCCAGCAATCTTGATTCCAGCTTGTGCTTCTTCCAGCCCAGCGTTCCTCATGATATACTCTGCATAGAAGTTAAATAAGCAGGGTGACAATATACAACCTTGACGTACTCCTTTTCCTATTTGGAACCAGTCTGTTGTTCCATGTCCAGTTCTAACTGTTGCTTCCTGACCTGCATCCAGGTTTTTCAAGAGGCAGGTCAGGTGGTCTGGGATTCCCATCTCTTTCAGAATGTTCCACAGTTTATTGTGATCCACACAGTCAGAGGCTTTGGCATAGTCAATGAATCAGAAATAGATGTTTTTCTGGAACTCTATTGCTTTCTCCATGAGCCAGCGGATGTTGGCAATTTGATCTCTGGTGCCTCTGCCTTTTCTAAAACCTGCTTGAACATCTGGAAGTTCATGGTTCACATACTGCTGAAGCCTGGCTTGGAGAATTTTGAGCATGACTTTACTAGCTTAAAGTCTATCAAAAGAGACAGTGAATATTCTTTTAGAATGTATTTGTTTGCATCCTTGGCCAGCTTGGGATCTGTATTTGCCAGTGTTCCCTAGAAATTGTAACAATGTACACCTCTGGTAAGCTCAACCTTGCTTTTGGAACTTTGAAGAAAGTTTAAATAAAAATACATGCCTTTAAAATAAATTCAGGTAGGGAATAAAGTATATTGTCTCTTCAGACTGTTGGCACCATTATTCTCAATTGCAGTGTTTGAAGAAAGGGTGACCACTTTATGTATTTCATTAAAAATGCAGGCATTTATAGTATAAACGTGTTCATTGATGTTAAGTAAATGGGTGTGCTGTTTTGCAGTATTCACATGACCATAACTTTCATTTTTTATACTTTAAAATCTTCAAACTTGTCAAAGCCTGCTTTCTCCTTTCCAAGTTTCTCCTATCAGGCTTGAAAGTTTTCAGAATCTTTCTTCCACTCGGTCATGCTTTCAAAAGTGTTTGAAATCCACTTAGAGAAAATTAAAGGAAAAAGTGAATTTTCCCTCTAGAAAAGGTCATTTGAATTCCAAAACAACTTAATTTGGGACTTAGAGCAATTAACAGCAAATATATCTACTCCAAATTGGAGTATGTTATATGCCTGAAAAAAATAGGGGGGTTGTTGGACATTTTATTAATGTTTTTATAACAATTATGATAGAAATTATATGGGTGATTATCAGTTAAATAAAACTATCCGAGACTTAATAGTCATATAATCAGGAGAAGGGGACTCATGACTTTATTCCTATAGAGGCAATGCAGTGCACTAGTGAGAAGGACTAAGGATGGAATCATCTTGGCAAGGTTCGGATTCCATTTTCAGCTCTCAGTGATCTTGGGCAAGTTACTTTCTCTCTGTGAGCTTTGGTCTTCTTATTTATGAGATGGGGGACAGTCATATTTCCAGGGTGACCAGCTGTTCTGGTTTGCCCTTGTCCATCCTTCATTTAACACTAAAAGTCTGGGATCCAGGGAAAGTTCTCTCTGAGACAAGAAAACTAGTTTGGGGGGGGATGCGGGCAGAAAGTTAGAAATAGAGCATAAACCCATACGGTGGCCCCCCGAAACAGGGGCTGAAACAGCAGTGTTTTAGGGTCAGATGTGTACAGTGGAGATGATCTGCTTTCAATAGATGCTGTACTTCCAGTCTCCATCCTTGCTGATAATTGACAGTGGTGAATTAAGTAGGATAATGTTTAAAATACTTAGAGCCTGAAACTTAGTAGATGTTCAAAGATGTTCGCTTTCATTCAATCTTACTGTGATGTTAAGGTTTATGCTGTTTTTTTGATGGTACTGAATAATATTAAAAAGCAGAGACAACACATGTACTTTCCTGTCATTGATATGAAAACTTAAACTATAGTCCCTTGGAGTGATAGAAATCCCTTTGCATGGTTAGTAAATTGTCCTGCCATCACAGAGCGCCCACCATTCCTTCTCATTTTTGCCTTTCAGCGGAGATGCTCTGACTCTTTCAAATATTTAGCAGTAGACTTCCCTCTCAATGTGTGCTCACGACTTCTGTTACTGCTAATGCAAGTTACACATGTGTGCTCACCAGGATGAGAAAGGCCTTTATCCCATGTCGGGCAAAGACCCGTGATCCTGAATCTCTTTCTAAACTTCAGACCTGAAGAGAGCAATGCAGGGAATTGCTGCTTTCTCACTATATTAGCTTCTTCAATTTCCTTTTAATTGGAGCTTGCAACCCAGAATCTTGTAACTTCAGGGGGATGAACAATACAAATTAAGATCTGGATGCTTTCCAGGAATGGCTCAGCTCAAAGAACAGCTTTTTTTTTTTTTTTTTCTTTTAACACAGTTGTGGCTATTCACAAATCACATGCAGTTGCCTAATGAGTCCGTATTTGCTTCTGAGGTTTCACATTTGCAAACTATACTGCTGAGAAAGTAAGTGATGTGTTCACCCACCTCTGGTGTGAGCTGACTGATTTCATGTACAGGACAGATAAATACTAGAATAGTCAAAATTCTAAACCAGTAGCACAGAACCTTCAAATACAATATCTTACCCTTGTTCAGGATATTCATTTCTCCCCAAGAATTCTTTCTAATGTATAAGACTTCAATTTATGTTTAAGAACTAGTAAACTATAGCAGTTTGACAGCCATTCACACTTAATTCTGTGCATTAAACCAACAGCATTCTTTTCCACAAACATCCATTGTTAGGACAATGCTCTCAGACAGAATTTATGAGAAATGGAATTATGTTACCAAGGAGATAGCATTTACTATAATGAAGAGTAGATCCTAGAAAATGGCCCCTTTTACAGCAGCTCAGAGCAGAGCCACAAAAGCAATTGATTGGTCTTGGCATTTAGTCTTATATCAGCTGTGTCATCCATAGCTTCAGGAGTGAGAACACTAATCTAAAGTGACATTTCTGTTCTGGCGGGCTTTTCTGCCCTGATGAAAGCAATTACTTCATTCCTAAATGATAATTTGCAGGAGTTTCAACCACTTTAATTGATAATTTTTTTTTTTTTTTGTTCTGAGTTCAATTGTGAAGTGATTAGCTGATTTGGTAAATAGAAATTTAAGGTGTGAAATATACAAGTTGCTCCAAGGTAAAGTGCTGTTTATTGGGTGGAGAGAAATTACTTGATAAAACTGCAGTTTTTTTGTCATTATTATGGAACTGCCAGTTGGTAGCTTAAAGTTCTGGAGGAAAATGAAGAACAAAACACTTTGATTCAGGAGGTTTTTGGCAGACACCAAAGCATGCAATGAATAGTTGAGTCTTGCTGTGGTTCATTCAAGGGTTATTTGAATCAAGGTGAACATTGGTTGAAAAGGATTGTGCGGACCTCTCAGCTTTCTTTATTACTATTCTAATGACTCATTCTGGTATTAAATCCTCTTACTTAAAGTGTTAAGAATAAGAATGCTCATTGGCTAAAACCAATTAATTTAATTATTAAGTTCAAACATACACAAGGCATTTTCTGAAGATGAGGGAAAGCATTCAGTGGAATGGCTTTAATTATTCTTTGGATCTATTTTACCACAAGTCAAAAATAGGTCATGATTATTCAATGAGAATATGTCATAGTTTAAAGATTTTTAAAGATGCATCTAGATTTTAATACTTTATTGCATGTTAGCAGTTGCACATCTTTTTGACAATGTTTTTAAGCAATCAATTTCATGATATTTTCTTACATGGGGGAAAAATAATGGTAATTTCACTTGTTAAATGAGAAAAATAAGGCAAGAATGAAGGTCAAACTGATTTAGCACATCAAACAGTCTTTGTCAGCCAAGCTTAATATATCCTGAGTTTGTGGAACAAATGAAATTTTGCTGCTATGTTACACTTTGCTTCCAAACAACCATTACAACTGGTTTTATATATTGTGTGAGCATCAGACCATCAAACAGTGCATCTTTACTGACGTGTTGCTGCAGCGATGATCTACAGCAGCAATCTGCCATTTATATAAGGGCAAAATGTGCATCTATATTTAGTTGTGAAATTGGCCTATTATACTCTTGATGTTTACAGAGGCTAACATAAATTAATGATGACAGCTATGAGCAGTGCATTAGTTAAGCAGCAGAGTTCTTACCTTGAACTTGAAGGTTCCAGTTTTAACTTGCAGTATGTACTATACTGCTTTCTTCACACGTTAAAGGAAGGTTTCTGAAATTATTACCCTTTCTTGAAGAGCATTAAAAGATTTTGGGTTGGGAGTTATGTTGTACATAATCCTACCAGATAACAGTTGTTTATGCATTTCTCAATTATATTACCTTGTAAGAAAGGTGGTATTTACAATCATGGGGGAAAAAATACTTCTGAAAGATTTTTATTCTTTGCAGTGGACTGATTTGATTGACTTTGAACTCTCTGTGATGCCAATGTGTGGTGGACTATTTTATTGAAAGTAATGAAGGAAAGGCAAGCAGTGCTTATAGAATCTTTACTGTACTTTTTCCCTGGGAAGCTGCCTCATTCAGCTCATGTCAGGGCAGGTGTAGGTACCGGAGTAACTATAGATTTCACCGTTAACTATGACCAGAGATCTGACAAGTATGCAGGTGTTCAAAGGTTCATGAGTTAAAATGTTGCAGCCTTTGATGAATTTTTGATGGCTGCATTTTTAATACAGGTCGACCTTCTTCCTTTGAGGCTGCATGCCAGATTAATTGATAAATAGTAGAAGTCTAGTGCTGGATTCTCCTAAGCAAAACAAGTAGGAAAATCCATAAAAAAAAAAAAAAACAACTGCCTGTCTGGCTCCTTAGAAGTACTTTAAAAAGGTAAAATTTAAAGTGGTTTTTACCCTACTTTTCCTTTCCCCTAGAGTTAATGACCAAAATCTGCAGTGTTCTTTCATAAAGACTAGTTATTGTACTCTAAAAGTTTACATGAAAGTGTTAACTTTGAGGCTTACAGAGAGGATTTTTATGTAGAGAAAGTATGGATCTGTTGATAATGTCCATATAAGAAATCATTCCATAAATATAAATTATTAAAAAAAATAGCTGATAGATATCTGGCTGTGAAGAAGTCATTGACTAAGAAACATTTGACTAAGGTGACTTACTTCTGTTGGTTCCTCTGTGACAGTTACTATTTCTGCTCTGTTATATTCTGTAAATATCCAATTGTATTGTTTCTGTAACACTGTCACCATTTCTGTGAAGTAGGAAACCAAAGAAATGAATTTTTCAAAGCTAAATTTGACAAACCACAAGAGACAACTTAGTTATTTTAATGAGTCATGACATCCAAAGTTACCTGTTCTTTATGCCATGGACAAGTGTCCAGTGAACAACTGACACCTTTGTCTAACTCTGAGACAGCTTCAGAGAGATAGCAAGTGCTAAGTCAATTTCATAGTATTGGCTTTGTGATGGTGGCAGTGCGCGTTTTTTGTTTTTTTTAAAGAAGCAACAAAACTTTCTTTTACTTTTTTTTTCCTGTCTCATTTCTGGCTCAAGTGGAGTTTCACGATTCAGACTTCCCCCAGTATGGAGGCTAGAACTGAAAACTGCCTCCAAGTTTCTTCCCTGCTCCAAATGGTCTGGGTGAGCTCTCCATGGTCCTGGATTTGGAGCTTTGCCTGACAGACGGAGCTTTCAGATTTGTGGTGTTTTGGGAGATGCTTTGAAAGATCTTCCTGCTAGGAGTACACATATATTTTTTCTGATGAATAATTATCATTGCAATTTTGAAGTCTTCCTGAGTAACCCACCCATTCCCTTAATTACTGTTTGGATGTTCATTTTTCTCTATAAACAAAATTGCTTGTCAATTTTGAATGCCAGTTTTTTCTACTTTAGGGAACTAAAAAATGATCCTTTATTATTCTTAGCATAAGAAATCACTTATTTATAAACATTTCATCTTCCATTAACGAGACATGCATTTATTATTTGAACAAGTCATTGAGTATACCTATAGTAAAAGACAGGTAGACCTAGGCATAAGGAGGAACATAATGAAAAATCAATATCTCTGCAATCAAGTAGTTTTATTTCACTTAAGTACACAGTGTGGTATGTCAGAACCAGTAGATGGAAGTCTTATTGGTGAGAACACAGTATAAATTATAAAGGACCTCAAAGCATAGAACAGCCAGTGTGACATGAGCTTGGGTTTTCATTTAACACATCTTATACAGTATTACCAGAGAAGGCAATGGCAACCCACTCCAGTACTCTTGCCTGGAAAATCCCATGGATGGTGGAGCCTGGTAGGCTACAGTCCATTGGGTCGCTAAGAGTCAGACACAATTGAGCGACTTCGCTTTCACTTTTCACTTTCACACATTGGAGAAGGAAATGGCAACCCACTCCAGTGTTTTTGCCTGGAGAATCCCAGAGACAGGAGCCTGGTGGGCTGCCGTCTATGGGGTCACACAGAGTCGGACACAACTGACGTGACTTAGCAGCAGCATACAATATTACTGTGTCCTGCTGCTGCTGCTGCTGCTGCTAAGTCACTTCAGTCGTGTCCGACTCTGTGTGACCCCATAGACGGAAGCCCACCAGGCTCCCCCGTCCTAGGCACCACTATAAATATTTTTTTAACTACCTCAGTTAATTTTAACAGGAGCCTTATGAAGCAGTATTATCACATATCACAGGTGAGAAACTGAGGCAAAAGAGGTTAAGTAAGTTACTCGTGCTTACTAATTATTATATAATTAGTCATAGAGCCAGGATTTAAGCACAGGCTCTGGAATTCATGCACTTACCCTGTCTACTGCTAGTGTGGAAGACGTGCGGAGAGGGGCAGCAGACAGAACTTAAAGAAAGTGAGAATCATGAGTTGAGAGAACATGGAGATATTTAAATAAATAGGCAGTTTGAGGGTTATCACCAAGCAGAAGTCAGCCCTCTGATTTAATTTCTACTGTCACTATATGGGAGGTAAAATTTACTAAAAAATGAAAGTCATAAGTGGCAGTAAAGAAAGGAGTTTGAGAAACAATGAGTCAAAAACATAGGTATTTAGAATTATAGAAACTGTATTTTTCCTGAATGAAAAATAAAGTGATAGGAAAGATGCTACTAGTTAAAAGAAACTTTTAAAGAATTCTGGAGGAATAAGGTGATGATGAGATGTGGTACTAAGGTTAAAGCAGTCAGGCTTTTTCCCAGGTATGAAGTTATTATATTAGTCAGTGCCTACAGTGACTTTCCTGGTGGCAATGCAGGAGACCTGGGTCAGAAAGACCCCCTGGAGAAGGGAATGGCAACCCACTCCAGTTTTCTTGCCTAGAGAATTCCATGGACAGAGGAACCAGCGGGCTACAGTCCATGGGCTGCATAGAGTTGGACAGACTGTGCAACTAATGTTCTCACTTTCACTTTCCATGTTTATATAACATTTACAACATGGCAGTTGTAAGTAATATATGTCAGGGCATTTAGCACTTGACATATATTAGCTCAATTACTCCTCTGAAGAATACTGTGAAGTATGATCTACCATAATGTCTGTTTCCCAGATGAGGAAATTGAGGTCCAAAGAATATGAGACTTCTGTCCAAGATTGCCAGCTAGTAACTGTGTGATGATGTGGACATGGAGCCCTTACTCCAAACATCTATGCTTCCAAGAAGACTTAAGTATAGGTTGACTATATTTAGGCATTCTTCAGTCTTATTAAAATTCTTTGTTGTAAAACTCTAAAGTAGATTCTACCACATTTAGAGTTTACAAATTGTCTTAACTGTTGCAATATAGAACTGTTCAAGGGAGGTTCACTTCTTTATAGTCTACAATATATTACTAAGAAATTATCATGTGAGCCATTGCAGTGGTCCCAGAAGATTTGCCAAATACTACTTGTTTGTCATGCTCATGGTCTAAGGTGATCAAATTAAAGTTCAACATAGTGACTTAGAATTATAATGTCTACAATGGCCAAAGTGGATCTCAGAATTCCTTCATTGGAACTCTTTCCATGAAACATACAGCTTGCCAAAGGAACTTAAAGTACATGGAGGATTCAAAAAGTAAATTTATGTTTAACAAATACTGACTGCTGAATCTTCTTTCTTAGTAAACTCTGTTTTGATTGATTGTTAGGTATATGCTTAAAGGTATAACTTTATAAATGTGTAAAAATTGCTTCAAGATGTTGAATGAAAACATACATTAAATAGTATTATTTTAACCAAGGATATTTTTAGAATAAGTTAATTCTAGCAACATCAATGGCAGAAAAGAGGGCAGAATCCAGCTTTATAAACCCTTATAAGAGGAAATTCTGTATGTTAGATCATTATTCTTTTGAATGGAGTGATGGATCCCTTTTGAAAATTTGAGAGTCATTTAATAAACCCTCAAAAATATACATATATATATATATGCATTATTTTGCATATGATTTTCAGATATGTATGTGTATCTTTGAAAATAGTTGTTGATTTATTTTTGTTGGTAGTTATTAGTGAAGATGATACTGTTGTCATCACAGAGTTAAAATTTTCATTTGTGGAAGATTTTCTGTTATTCAGAGTCTAAGTGGAAGAGCATTAAAGTAGTGGGAAGTTTGGGCCCAAGAAGTAACTTACTACTTAATCATATTTTAGGTGGCAGAGATCAGGCAGTAACATTTACTCACAGTCAATCCATTCTTTAGTATTTAGAAATGCAACTGTAATGTTTTGATTTAGAACACAATGTACAAATGCAAATTTGTTAGGTTTTAATGTAGTCCTTAGTTCAGTTTGAGAATTACTTCTAACTAGACTCTACTTCACAAAAGCAGACAAAAGATTAATCCACAATCTGTCATCGTCTTAAGGTCTTTAGCTTCATCTATTGTATCAGTATCTCCACAACCTTTATGATCCTTTGACTGTATTTTATTGCTGTTGCCCTCAAAACCAATTACTACTTATTACAGACACAGTGCCCTCATTCTGGAAATCTTCTGTACTGTGGTGTCTGCATAGTGATGTGATGGGGAGTCATGGAAACCCTTTGTTATTAAGATTATAGACAGGAAGATTACTCCAGTAGGGTAACACAGTGTGTGTAAAGAGACTTTTTTTTTAAGGGGGGAGTGATAGAGAAGAAAAACTGATAAGATAATATATGGGAGCACATAAAGTAAATGTTAGTTTAGAAAAGCCAAGTGTCAGAGGGCAGTGTTTAAGCAAGGAACCCTAAAGCATTAATGGCCAAATACCCCACCTTCCCTAAGTGGACAAAAGGAGTCATCTCCACTTTACTTCACCCTTGGAGCCCACTGGGCTACTTCCTGTGATCTTTGGCTTTTCTACCTTAGGATTAGTTTTTTTCTTTAGGTTATTGATAAGCCCATACAGTAAATATCAATTTCAGAATGATTGCTTAATCCTCTACTGGCTTCAGGTGAATAGAGAAATGCCCATTATGAATGTTAGTAATATTGATTAGATAACAGGTGAATCCATTTACGACCACTGAGTGACATATATAAGGAAAACTACATATAACATCCATGTGAAACTTCTGGCAAAACTGACCTCCAGAATTATCACCCAATTGCAAAATGAGTCCCTGCTCCATTATTGACCAAATGGCATGTTTTATTTGGCTTGCATGATTTTCAAAAATGCTAATTAGTTAACATAAGCTTAAAACGTAACATAAACTTGGAAATATTGTGTAAAAATTCAGATTTTTGTTTTCTAGAAATAGCAGTAGCTGAAATCTGGCAGCACATGCAAGCCTTCCCCCAAAGCAGCTCACACAAGGCTAAAACTGTATATGCTTTCCTTTGCCTGGGCTGTCATCCGCCAGTTCTCCACAGTCAGCATCAGGCCTCTTTACTCATTGACATTCCCTGCCTTAACCCTGCAAGCCCTTGAGTTAGCAGCCTTGTTCCAGAGCTCCATCATAGTCACTTATAGGAGCCCCCCGTTAAAAAAAGTGTATATATATATACTTTATATATATATATATATAAAGTTCAGCCCACCTTTTGGAGTAGTATTCGATTATGAGAACACAAAAAGAGCAAAGCACTGAACTTGAACCACTGCACTCTACAAGTGGTAAATAAAACATGTCAAGTGACATAGTTCTTTGGGTACAGCTGACTTAAATGCTGTTAGATAGATTACTTTTATTATATGGGGGTAGAGGAGGGCTATGAATCATTGTTTTATCCTAAGATGTTGACATAGATTCAGATTTTACTTGTACTTGGTCGGACTTTAAGGCATCTCTTACTTTTGTGTACCTAGTTATCAATAAGCTACACTGAGCATTTGAGAAATTGAATGGAGGTCAGCTAAAATTTTGGGAAACAAAGTGACATAGTTTTTCCTTATAAATTAGTGATGTTTCCACTGAAGATTATCACCAGAGATCAGGACAAAGATTTGTCACCTGTGACTGCTTTGACTCTGAAAATGGTAGTGTTAGTTGGTCTAGTTCTGAGAAATACATTAGCGAATATTTTATGTCGAATATTTTCTTAATAGAGTAAACATGAAACCTGTTGGGCTATTAGCCTAGCAAGTATTTGACCCAAACATCGTGGAGTTATTTAAATTACATAGATACTCAGTAAAACACTTGAAGTGTCTGCAGTGAAAACAGTTTTCCACTATGAACAATATCAGATATGGTCTAAGGTAATATGGCATGCTATTGCTCATATTAAGAGGTTGAAGCCATACTACTGGACTCATTTTGACCTGTTCCTCTGGTCTTGCTCCTCTTTTTTGATATTTTATAGTGGGGAAACCAGGATGCTAGATTCAAAGATTTTAAATGCTTTCAAAGCCCAATAAAATGGATACTTACATATGATATTAATAATACCTTGATACTGTAAATATTGCCCAATTATTTATCATCACAGTCTGATTTTGAATTTTATTTTTCATCAGACACAAAACAGAGCAATTCAGAGTAGGTGGATTTCTCCTGTCAGATGCTCACATATAACTTCAGTTGTGCCAGATTCTGCCCTCAGCAATGCAAGCAAACTTCAAACAGAAATGTACATAAATAGTTAAAGGAAAATGCTGGATCCCACCTGTTGCCTCTTCTGTGAAGTAATATGTCTATAATGTTTATAAATTTTAATAACCCATATGGGGCTTTATCCTTCAACATTAAATTTATATTATTTTAAAGTTTGACTTTTCTGGGTGATATATTTTATTCTCTAATATCTTAGAGAATCTATCCGTCTGTGAATGTATGCTCCTTAATAAAGAATTAAAGTATTCTCTTATCAACCAATTACCAGTGCATTTATAAAGTTCCGTTGAAATCATCATTTTCAATGAGAGGTTTTCTTTATCTGACTGAAGGTTATGATTCTTATTGAGGGCTGGAAGCACATCAGCATTTTATTTGTTAATTCTGTGAACTGTGTTTTTGTTTAGCCTTTGTTCCTCTAGATGGTAATAGAAATAATTTTTTAAAATGTGTCCTTTCGAGGGTTTAGTCTTCTCTGGTGGATCAGATGGTAAAGAATCTGCCTGCAGTGAGGGAGACCCGGGTTCAATTCCTGGGTTGGGAAGATCCCCTGGAGAAGGGAATGGCAACCCACTCTAGTATTCTTGCCTGGAGAATCCCATGGACAAAGGAGTCTGGCAGGGCTACAGTCTATGGGGTCACAAAGAGTTGCACATGACTGAGCAACTATACTTTTGAGGGTTTAAGATCCCATAGTGATAATAGTTGAATGAACAAAGCCATTAGCTTAAAAACAGATCTATAAATGGGCTTCCCAGGTGGCTCAGTGGTCAAGAATCTGCCTGCCAGTTCAGGAGACGTAGGAGATGTGGTTCTGTCCCTGGATAAGGAAGATCCCCTGGAGGAGGAAATGACAACCCACTCCAGTATTCTTGCCTGGAGAATCCCATGGATAGAGAAACCTGGTGGGATACAGTCCATAGGGTCACAAAGAGTCCGACACAACTGAGCATGCACTCACACATGCAGATATATAATCACAGTCTTTTAAATTGCTCATAGCTGATAATAGCAAGCATCACCTATAAATCTTATGTCTCAAAAACAATGACTATATCTCAGTGCATGGGTAATTGGAGGGAAAAACTGAACAAGTAAACTATTTTTACTCATTGCACATGAGTTTGTGGCATATAAGCCCAGAGGTAGAATTTATGGCTTTAGTGGTCTTTGTCTGGAACTCCTTTTACCGTGGCCCTGAAATTTTGAAGAAAATTTTGGTAGACTTTTGCTGGTTGCGGGGAGGGAGAGCGCAGATGAAGTAGAAAGAAAAGCAGTGTTCGTCTGATTGACAGAATCACATGTTCTAAACAGCACTTTTTCACTTCTTTGATTCCAGTTTACAAGCATTGAGAAAGGAGAAGTCCCGGGATGCTGCCCGCTCCCGCCGGGGAAAAGAAAACTTTGAGTTCTATGAATTGGCCAAGTTGTTGCCTCTTCCTGCAGCCATCACTAGCCAGCTTGACAAGGCCTCCATCATTCGACTTACAATCAGCTACCTGAAAATGAGGGACTTTGCTAACCAGGGGGACCCTCCATGGAACTTGAGAATGGAAGGCCCTCCACCTAACACATCAGTAAAAGGTAAGGTTTCAGCCCCTGTTGATCCTGGAATGTGGTCTGTTGGTGTCTCTGAGATGAAACGTTTACCATCATCCTCTCTTCTTTTCCTGCATATCAAATCCTTTAAAGGGATACAAATGTGGAAATCTGAACTCTGCATGAGAAAGACACCATGTGAAGGTGAAATAAACCTCTTCTATTTCTATTTTATTTTAAAAAATTCTGTCAGCCTAAATATTCTATCACTTTAGATAAGGTTTCAGGGAAATGAGAATGAAATGGCTTACATTAAAATGTTTCTTGGGTTTAACTTATGTTATGCTAATACATGCAAATTATTATTAAGTGGGGGGTGGGTAAGAGAATACTTGGTAAAGGTTAGGACTAACATTTTCTGATTTTAGTTACCAAAGAGAGGCAGGGAGCAGAGTACAGTTGTAGCAGGCATTTTGAATAATGATTTTATTGACTAACAAAGTGATCAATCTATGTATTGTTCCAACTCTTTATACATAGTGCCTATAATTTATAAATATAAACATGTATTTATGCTCCCTATCTGGATGTATTTACCCTTAAAATTTATTAAAACTTTAGGTCTTTTTTACCCTGATACTTAAGAGGGTTATTTTCTTGCATGCTCTTGAAACATCTAATAATTAATGAGATTTTAAGCATATGAATATGCATGCATGTGTTTATTGATGTACATGTGATGTTGGCCACTGATTTTCTTTCTTTAACTATGTATCACTCAAGGCATGGAATGGGATCTGTTGGTTTTTCTGCTTTAACTTTGTATCTAGGCCCTTGATGAGCATGGAATAACTGGACATGGGATGGAATTGCAGGCAGCCTCCTCTGGGGGAGGAATTAGATACTTAGCTATGTGATTACATCAAGTCCCTGTAGTCTTGGCTGTTGTAGGGAAGGATACTTGGGTAAGCTATAACTTCTTATAGGATTCAAATAAAATGAAAGTTCAACAGCAGTGACTTGACAATTCTGTGCTAAGAGGTGTAATCATGTGTATGTAGATACCTGTGTGAATCTGTTTGCAACTTTGCTATTGTTACTTAGGGATTGTGTTTCTTATGCTTATTAGAGAAGGAAAATTTGAATGCAAATTGTAACAGGTTATTTTTCTCTAGGGCAGAGGTTGGCATACATTTTCTGTAAAGGCCATATATAGTATATATTTTAGTTTTGGGGGAGTACTCAACTCTGCCATAGAATGAAATGAAATAAATCATAAACAACACATAAAAACAAAGTACGGCTGTGTTCTAATAAAACCATACTTGCAAAGCAGGCAGCTGCCGCCAAGTTTGGCCCACAAGCCATAGTTCACAGACTCCTGCTCTAAGTATAAGAATGACATTTGAAGGTTGAGAAGAACACACAACAGAGATAGCTTTCAAGGGCAGGGTGTCAATATGAGGAAGCACATGACAAACAGACCAAGGCACATTCATGCTTTCCTTACACAGCCCTTCTACCCTTAAGAATGTTGATGTCAACTTGGTAATATACCAGTCCATGTTCCAGATACTAAAACAGGGGAATTTTCCGAAGCCAAGGATATGAGTGTAATCCCAGGAAATACTTAAGAGTTTATTTAGTAGGTTGTCTTTGTGTTTATTCCAAATCATGTAAGATGAATGGATACATGTAGCAGGTTAGAAATCACAAAAAATGTAAAATATATTCTTAATCTTTTTATTCAATTCGAAATACATTGACTGAGGAACTTATATTAACTTGTTTAACATAATTATCTTTTACTTCCATCTTTTCTTTAGGAGAGTTGGTAGCGTATAGGCTTCCTTGGTAGTGGTTACTGCCATCTTTAGGAGAGTTGGTAGCGTATAGGCTTCCTTGGTAGTGGTTACTGCCAAAGTAGAAAAATCTAATGGTTCCATGGTCTGTCTACTCTTCTTGTTCTTGTTTAGTCGTTAAATCGTCTGACTCTTTTGTGACCCCCCTGGACCATAGTCCACCAGGCTCCTCTGTCCATGGGATTTCCCAGGCAAGAATACTAGATTGGGTTGCCATTTCCTTCTCCAGGGTATCTTCCTGACCCAGAGATTGCACCCACGTCTCCTGAACTGGTAGGTGGTTTCTTTACCACTGAGCCACCAGGGAAGCCCTGTTCTTTCTTCTACAATGTGATAATTATGCTTGCTTTAGGAATCATGACCTTTTTGAGATGTACACTTATAGATAATATAGAACTAAGCCCTCATTTTACAGGTGAGGGAAATGATGTAGAAAGGGCTTACAGTTAAGTATTAGAAGATCTAAAACTAGAATCCCATTGTTTTGCTTTTCTGTCTAGGGCTCTTTCTATCAGATATTATTTCTAGCAATAATATTTGATTTCTCTCACCATCATCACACATTCCAGGGGAGAATGCTCTTAGCTTTGGACTATGGCTAATAATTCATTTTGTGACCTCCAGTCAACTTAGCTTTGTAAATACTAATAATGAAGATGGATAAAAATAAGATAAAATACTATCGCTGCTCATAGGATAAGTTCAGTCTATAGAGGAGCATGGTGATGTCAGTGAGAAAAGTGGGAAGACTGGCATTTATATACCAGATTTATTATTTTAAAAATTTTATCCAGATTATCACAGATCATCCAGTTGGCACATGTTTACTCCCTCTATTAGAAATCTGTTGATAGTCTAGAACTGAAGTCTATACTGTACTGAAGTATGGGACTTGATACTATTTACTCAAAGGCTCTCAAAGGTTGCTAGGAATGCAATGGGCGCTTTCTGTAAGCTGGTTCTGCTGTACAATATATGTATATTTTATTGCTTTCCTCTAGTTCTTTAATGCAAACCTGCTACTCATTCTGATCAAACATTCATGAAACAACAACATCAAAAGAAATTCATTTCAATTTGTTAAGGTCTTCTATGTTGTGCCCTTGAAGAAGTTCATATGGATAAACAAGCATATATAAATAGCCTCCAGCATCATGTGAAGTGCAGTTCATAATCCAACAATAAAACAGTAGACATTATACTTCATGCTTCTCCAAGCAGTCTCTTGAATAAACCTAAAGGCATTTGGAAATTTATATGAAAAGTGCTTACATGATGTAGGCAGCATCTTTTTAATGTGATGAGTTGTTCATGTTAATAATTAAATTTCAAAGCTTAAATTTAAATTTGTCCCAAACAACTATATAGAAATTTAATTATTTTAATTTACTGCTTCAGAAAGGTTCTTTATTCTGCCCTGTGTTCATCATATCTTTTCTTAAAAGTCTATAAAGGTTGATGAGTTTGTTTTGTGATGCCCATTGTGTACAGATTATTGCAAGTTATGCTTGCGGAAAGCACACTCAGGTGGCAGTGTGTAATACGTCCTGAGTCAATTACTTCATGGAAATGATATGTTAAGCAATTGGAAGGTAACAGATAGTTTTTTTCCATTATTTTAGAAATATCTCTATTGTTATAATACAGATCAAATCTACAATGAACATTATGCATTATTCAAGAAATGACCAGGCATTCTCAGCAGTGTTTCAGCTAAATAACTGATGATTGTAACCTTTAAAGAAATCTCATTGTGGTGACTGTTGGTAAATCACTTCTCCATTCATAGTAATCTCTGTTTAGAGGCTATCTAGAAGCCATTATATCTTTTATTAATCTTAAAAGCAATGGCTGCTGCTTTGACATTTGCTAAAACTAGATAAATTTTCTGTCTTTCTAATACCACAGACTTCAGTCAGTTTTTGGAGTATATCTGTGTCTGCTGCAACTCTATTAATCCAGGAATATTTACCACTGTAAGAGTAAGTTTTATTTCACTTTAAACATTGCAGGTTTTAAACAACAATTTTCCTACGTATGTGACAGGCCGCAATCTTACAGTATGTAAAATACAAGACATATTTAGCTTTTGGAAGGGAACAATTGAAAACTATGCAAGACAACTTGTGATTAAAATCGACTGAACACATTAAGGAAGAACTTGAATATTTTCATGGAATTTCCTTACACTATTTCAAGTATCTGTGGTTTAATGTAGATGTTTCTGAGAGGAGAAGCTTTCAAGTCTTTATTTAAGCAACATAGAATCTATTCTTAGCCAAAGACCATACTGTTACTTAAGCAATGATGTCTAATGGGTTCATTTACATTATTTATGTAGGGTAAATGAGTATAGGACATCCTTCAGAATAACACCAAATTACTACTATAATGATTGTCTCTGAGATATAAATAGTATTTTATAAATTGGTTCTAGTTCCATAGAAGGTAGAGATTCCAAGACAGGCTGAGTGATAGGCCTTCTTGGTTTAAGCAGCTCAAAGGTCTTGATTTCTCTTCTGGCATTTTACTGTGTGCCGACACAATGTTACCTCTCCCAAGTGACATTCATGTTTGGGGGCAAGTGTTATATTCCTTGTTATTAAAAAGTCATGTAAAATGAAAATTCTTAGAAGCAGTACATGGCATGTGTATCAACCTGTGGCAGTCTTTATTTTCAAACAGCTAAATGCCTAATGGTGACTCCTTAGGTTCTGAAAAAGAGCTTCCTATCACTCTTCCCTGTAGCTCAGCTTCCTATCGCTCTTCCCTGTAGCATCCACCTGCAATGCAGGAGACCTGCGTTCAATTCCTCGGTCAGGAAGATGCCCTGGAGAAGGGATAGTCCACCCACTCCAGTGTTCTTGGGTTTCCCTGGTGACTCAGATGGTAAAGAATCCACCTGCTCTGTGGGAGACCTGGGTTCGAACCCTGGTTTGGGAATATCCCCTGGAGGCAGGCACAGCAAGTCACTCCAGTATTCTTGCCTGGAGAATCCGCATGGACAGAGTAGCCTGGTGAACTACAGTCCATGGGGTAGCAAAAAGTCGGATGCGACTGATCGACTAAGCACAGCATAGGCCTAGGAGAATGGGAGAGAAGATG
Source organism: Moschus berezovskii (assembly GCF_049115385.1). Classification (NCBI taxonomy): domain Eukaryota; kingdom Metazoa; phylum Chordata; class Mammalia; order Artiodactyla; family Moschidae; genus Moschus; species Moschus berezovskii. The sequence continues at coordinate 26,460,106 of NC_142480.1, read as the reverse complement.
GAAACTTGGTGCTTGCTTGGCTCCTATTCTTAACTCCATTATCCTCAGTAGACTGAGAGCCTGACTCTCTAGTCTAGACTCTAGTTTTATTTGCCTCATCCCAAAGTCAGTGGTGGTACCACATAGAAACAAAACCTTCCAAAATCCAAGCTGACAATGCTCATTGTTATTTATTTTGGTAGCAGTTTTACAAGTTTTACTAGTATATGGAAATATGCTATGATATAACTGCCTTTCTGGGCTTCCCTGGTAGCTCAGCTGGTAAGGAATCCGTCTGCAATGCAGGAGACCTAGGTTCGAATCCTGAGTCAAGAAGATCCCCTGGAAAAGGGATCAACTACCCACTCCAGTATTCCTGGGCTTCCCTGGTGGCTCAGACAGTGAAGAATCCACATGCAATGCAGGAGACCTGGGTTCAATACCTGGGTTGGGAAGATCCCTGGAAAGATCCCCTAGAGGAGGACATGGCAACCCACTCCAGCAATCTTTTCTGGAGAATCCCATGGACAGAGGAAACCTGGCGAGTCATAGGGTGTCAAAGAATCAGACACAACTGAGCCACTAAGCACAACTGCCTTTCCTTAGATATGCTTCCAGGAAGGATCTTTAATTATATGCTGCTGTTGCTGCTGCTGCTAAGTTGCTTCAGTTGTGTCCGACTCTGTGTGACCCCATAGACGGCAGCCCACCAGGCTCCGCCATCCCTGGGATTCTCCAGGCAAGAACACCGGAGTGGGTTGCCATTTCCTTCTCCAATGTGTGAAAGTGAAGTCGCTCAGTCCTGTCCGATTATCCCTTTCTATCTTTCTAACAAAGTTATTACTTCTGAAAGAAGTTCATTTGTTTTTTTAGTGTTAAAATTATCTTTATCCTTTTAAGGTTTTTCATACATACAAGCTTTATTATAAAATGCCAAAGCCTTGGACTGTGTGGAATACAATAAACTGTGGAACATTCTGAAAGAGATGGGAATCCCAGACCACCTGACCTGCCTCTTGAGAAACCTGTATGCAGGTCAGGAAGCAACAGTTAGAACTGGACATGGAACAACAGACTGGTTCCAAATAGGAAAAGGAGTACGTCAAGGTTGTATATTGTCACCCTGCTTATTTAACTTCTATGCAGAGTACATCATGAGGAACGCTGGGCTGGAAGAAGCACAGGCTGGAATCAAGATTGCCGGGAGAAATATCAATAACCTCAGATATGCAGATGACACCACCCTTCTGGCAGAAAGTGAAGAGGAACTCAAAGGCCTCTTGATAAAAATGAAAGAGGAGAGTGAAAAGTTTGGCTTAAAGCTCAACATTCAGAAAACGAATATCATGGCATCTGGTCCCATCACTTCATGAGAAATAGATGGGGAAACAATGGAAACAGTGTCAGACTTTATTTTTTTTGGGCTCCAAAATCACTGCGGATGCTGACTGCAGCCATTAAATTAAAAGATGCTTACTCTTTGGAAGGAAAGTTATGACCAGCCTAGATAGCATATTAAAAAGCAGAGACATTACTTTGCCAACCAAGGTCTGTCTAGTCAAGGCTATGGTTTTCCCCATGGTCATGTATGGATGTGAGAGTTGGACTGTGAAGAAAGCTGAGAGCTGAAGAATTGATGCTTTTGAACTTGGTGCTGGAGAAGACTCTTGAGAGTCCCTTGGACTGCAAGGAAATCCAACCAGTCCATTCTAAAGGAGATCAGTCCTGGGTGTTCATTGGAAGGACTTATGCTAAAGCTGAAACTTCAAATACTTTGGCCACCTCATGCGACGTGTTGACTCACTGGAAAAGAGTCTGATGCTAGGAGGGATTGGGGGTAGGAGGAAACGGGGAAGACAGATGATGAGATGGCTGGATGGCATCACCGACTCGATGGACATGAGTTTGAGTGGACTCCGGGAGTTGGTGATGGACAGGGAGGCCTGGCGTGCTGTGATTCATGGGGTCGCAAAGAGTCAGACACGACTGAGCAACTGAACTAACTGAACTGAAGCTCAGTTTATTAAACTTATAAAAGTAAAAATATAGAAAAAATTCAACTATAATGTTACCACTCAGACAAATACCATTGATAGTATGTTGATGGATTTCCCTTTCTTCTGTATATACTAAACAAAGGTTAGCTTTTAATCTTACTTTTGCACACACAATATCTTGTATCCCACCCTTTCCACTTAATATTTATGAGCATTTTCTCATTGTGTATATGTTTTTTAACATATTTGTTCATGGTTGTATAAATAAATTATTATATGAACCACTTTAAATCCTTTTGAAACACAGTACTAAGCGAATCAATGAATGAAAAGTGAAAAAATGAATGAGGTTTCCCTCGTATATGTTATATAATTCATTTCACTGTTTTTCTTTTGTGGCTTACAGTTTGGCAAACAGTGCTACAATGAACATCTATGTTCATTGCATACTGCATTTTAGTGGGTTCTATTTTTTTTAATTAATTTTAATTGGAGGCTAATTACTTTACAATGTTATAGTGGTTTTTGCTGTACATTGACATGAATCAGCCATGGGTGTACATATGTCCCCCATCCTGAACCCCCCCCACCTCCGTCCCCATCGCATCCCTCAGGGTCATCCCAATGCACTGGCCCTGAGTGCCCTGTCTCATGCATAGAACCTGGACTGGATATCTGTTTCACATATGGTAATATACATGTTTCAATGCTATTCTCTCAAATCTCACCCTCGCCTTCTCCCACAGAATTCAAAAGTCTGTTCTTTATATCTGTGTCTCTTTTGCTGTCTCACATATAGGGTCATTGTTACCATCTTCCTAAATTCCATATATATGCATTAATATACTGTATTGGTGTTTTTCTTTCTAACTTACTTCACTCTGTATAACAGGCTCCAGTTTCATCCACCTCATTAGAACTGATTCAAATGCATTCTTTTTAATAGTTGAGTAATATTCCATTGGGTATACGTACCACAGTTTTCTTATTCATTCATCGGCCGATGGACACCTAGATTGCTTCCATGTCCTAGCTATTGTAAACAGTGCTGTGGTGAACATTGGGGTACACGTGTCTCTTTCAATTCTGGTTTCCTCAGTGGGTATCCCAGCAGTAGGATTGCTGGGTCATATGGCAGTTATATTTCCAATTTTTTAAGGAATCTCTACACCATTCTCCATAGTGGATGTACTAGTTTGTATTCCCACCAACAGTGTAAGAGGGTTCCCTTTTTGCACACCCTCTCCAGCATTTATTACTTGTAGACTTTTGGATAGCAGCCATTCTGACTGTCATGAGATGGTACGTCATTGTGGTTTTAATTTACATTTCTCTGATAATGAGTGATGTTGAGCATCTTTTCATGTGTTGGTTAGCCATCTGTAGGTCTTCTTTGGAGAAATGTCTGTTTAGTTCTTTTGCCTATTTTTTGATTGGATAGTTTATTTTTCTGGAATTGAGCTGCATGAGCTGCTTGTATATTTTTGAGATTAATTCTTTGTCAGTTGCTTCATTTGCTATTATTTTCTCCCATTCTGAAGGCTGTGTTTTCACCTTGCTTATAGCTTCCTTCATTGTACTAAAGCTTTTGAGTTTAATTAAGTCCCATTTGTTTATTTTTTCTTTAATTTCCAATACTCTGGGAGGTGGGTCATAGAGGATCCTGCTGTGATTTATGTCAGAGTATTTTACCTGTGTTTTCCTCTAGGAGTTTCTGGTCTTACATTTATATCTTTAATCCATTTTGAGTTTATTTTTGTGTATGGTGTGAGAAAGTGTTCTAGTTTCCTTCTTTTACAGTTGGCTGACCAGTTTTCCCAGCACTACTTGTTAGATTGTCTTTTCTCTGTTGTATAGACTTGCCTCCTTTGTCAAAGATAAAGTGTCCATAGGTGTGTGTATTTATCTCTGGGCTTTCTATTTTGTTCTGTTGATCTCTATTTCTGTCTTTGTGCCAATACCATACTGTCTTGATGACTGTAGCTTTGTAGTATAGTCTGAAGTCAGGTAGGTTGATTCCTCCAGTTCCATTCTTCTTAAGATTGCTTTGGTTATTCGAGGTTTTTTGTATTTCCATACAAATAGTGAAATTATTTGTTCTAGTTCTCTGAAAAATATGGTTGGTAGCTTGATAGGGATTACATTGAATCTATAGATTGCTTGCTTTGAGTGGTATACTCATTTTCACTATATTGATTCTTCCAATCCATGAACATGGTATGTTTCTCCATCTATTTGTGTCCTCTTTGATTTCTTTCACCAGTGTTTCATAGTTTTCTATATATAGGTCTTTTGTTTCTTTAGGTAGATTTATTTCTGAGTATTTTATTCTTTTTGTTGCAATGGTGAATGGAATTGTTTCCTTAATTTCTCTTTGTTTTCTCTTTGTTAGTGTATAGGAATGCATGGGATTTATGTGTGTTAATTTTATATCCTGCAACTTTACTATATTCGTTGATTAGCTCTAGTAATTTTCTGTTGGTGTCTTTAGGGTTTTCTATGTGGAGGATCATGTCATCTGCAAACAGTGAGAGTTTTACTTCTTTTTCAATCTGGATTCCTTTTTATTTCCTTTTTTTTCTGTTGCTGTGGCTAAAACTTCCAAAACTATGTTGAATAGTAGTGGTGAGAGTGGGCACCCTTGTCTTGTTCCTGACTTTAGGGGAAATGTTTTCAATTTTTCACCATTGAGGATATTGTTTGCTATGGGTTTATCATATATAGCTTTTATTATGTTGAGGAATGTTCCTTCTATGCCTGCTTTCTAGAGGGTTTTTATCATAAATGGGTGCTGAATTTTGTCAAAGGCTTTCAATTTGTTAATGTGGCGTATCGCATTGATTGACTTGTAAATATTGCAGAATCCTTGCATCCCTGGGATAAAGCCCACTTGGTCATGATGTATGGTCTTTTTAATATGTTGTTGGATTCTGTTAACTAGAATTTTGTTAAGGATTTTTGCATCTATGTTCATCAGTGATATTGGCCTGTAGTTTTCTTTTTTTTGTGGAATCTTTGTCAGATTTTGTTATTAGGGTGATAGTGGCCTCATAGAATGAGTTTGGCAGTTTACCTTCCTCTGCAATTTTCTGGAAGAGTTTGAGTAGGATAGGTGTTAGCTCTTCTCTAAATTTTTTATAGAATTCACCTATGAAGCCGTCTAGTCCTGGACTTTTGTTTGTTGTAAGATTTTTAATTACATTTTTATTTTCTGTGCTTGTGATGGGTCTGTTAAGATTTCCTATTTCATCCTGGTTCAGTTTTGGAAGGTTATACTTGTGTAAGAATTCATCCATTTCTTCCAAGTTACCCATTTTATTGGCATATAGTTGCTGATAGTAGTCTCTTATGATCCTTTGTATTTATGTGTTGTCTGTTGTGAGCTCTCCATTTTCATTTCTAATTTTATTGATTTGATTCTTCTCCCTTTTTTCCTTGATGAGTCTGGCTAGTGGTTTGTCTATTTTATTTATCTTCTCAAATAACCAGCTTTTAGTTTTGTTGATTTTTGCTATAGTCTCCTTTTTTCCTTTTTCATTTATTTCTGCCATAATTTAAATACTAGCCTTTTGTTTTCTTTAGTTTTGCATCATGGTGGGATGAGCATTGTTAATGTCAGCACACACCAATAGGATCTCCATGTCTGAAACAGGACAGGAAGGGCTTTCTAACAAATGTGGGCTGAATAATGATAGAGCAATTCTCTGAGACTTTAATTCTGTAAAGTTTCATATGCTATCAGGAAAAGCTTTACTGTCTATGAATGAGGAGACTTCAGTGTGTGTTTGGCATGAAGAATATAAAAAGCACTGCTGGGTTCTTGCCACATGCTGTTGTTGCAGTGTTTGTTTGTCATTCTTTTCAGTGCATCTGGCACTACTGAGTATCCTGAATTAGCCTCAACTCCAAACACCAACTCAAAGAAAGCGTATTTATGGGTGTGTGACTGTGAACATGTGAAAATTCAGGTGTGCTAGTTAGCTATGGGCTTACCTGGTGACTCAGAGATAAAGAGTCCTCCTGTCAATGCAGGAGACACTAGTTCTGTTCCTGGGTTAGCAAGATCCCCTAGAGAAGGAAATGGCAACCCACTCCAGTATTCTTGCCTGGGAAATCCCATGGACAGAGGACCCTGGAGGACTATAGTACATGGGGTCACCAAAGAGTTGAACATGACTTAGCAACTAAACAACCACAACAACACAAAGTTAGCTATACTGCCAGGGCAACAAGCAATCATAGCATCTCAGTAGTATGACATAAATCTTTTACTCTTCTCATAGCTTCATATAGTCTGGGGGTTGGCAGATCTAGGTTGGGCTTAGCTGTGTGGTTCTACTTTTTGCCATAGCTCTGGCTGAACTTTATTTCCTGCTTAGGGTTCAGTTCAGGTCTGTCTCCTGCCAAGCAGCAGCAGATACTTGTAGAAGAAGCTCTTTTCATGGTGCTAGCAAAGGTATAAGAGGGGTGAACAAAAACGATATATCTTATGGAAATTTTTGTGGAGACTTCTGGGAATGTGGACAGAAACGTGCCTGTGTACTCTTTTGTATCCTACATCAGGATTCATCAGTCTGTTGCTCTCTGAATAGTCATCTCCTTTTTCTCTAGCAACACTGACTGCCCCATACCAAACATTTATGCCTTTGTACATGTCATCATCTGACTGGATTGTCCTTTCCTTCTTTGGGTTTTGCTGAATTCTCATTCATCTTCCAAAATCCAGATTAGATTTACATGCTTAATAAATATTCTCTCCTTCCCAGATGTTGGTCATTTCTTTTATAGGTTACCAATATACCTTCTGTTGCTTTAGTATGAATTCATAATTCATTATATACTTCTCTCCCTATATTTACACTACGAGCTATTTAAGGGAACAGTCTGGGTCATCTTATGTATGTTTATTTCCCCATGTGCAGTACTGAGGAAAGTAAGTATTCAGCCATGTTTTCCAATTAAATTGTATAGAATTGGATTGTGTATTGGCATTGCTATTAACAGAGCTAAACTGCTGATGGGAGCTATGGGTGGGGTTATGCCCTAGGCTAGGCAGAAGAAAAAAAGGGACAGCAAAAACACAAGGCAGGGCAGAAGAAAAACGTAGAGAAAATGATGGAAATGGTGTGAAACTAAGGGAAAATTAAACTGTGTGTGGTAGGAAGAACTAGGAGGAGTGGTATCCCACCTCTGCCCTGTACTGTGTCCAACTCTGGGATCAGGCATACTGTGAAATGGCCTTCCCCTGCCAACATGTTTCTCTCATGTGATGTGCAGGCTGAGGAGTTGAAAATTAAAAAATAGTGTAAAGAAACCCTAAGTGTCTTGAGCGTATAGATTCAACACATCTGAGTACCTTTTCTGAGTAAGTCCTCTGACTCATCTGCTGAATTTTGTGGGGGCATATAAAGAAAGCATGAGGCATGAACCTGACCTTGAAGGTATTTACCATTTCTTGAGAAATAAATTTTGGAAAAAAAGGGGAAGAAGGAAGATGAGAACTTTTGACACAATTAAATATACTATGTGACCTGGGTTAATAAAATCCTATCTAGACCTCAGTTTTCTCATTTGAATTTTCCTTTTGTCAGTGATTCTGATCTGGATGATGACTTATCCTCTAACCTGAGACCCAAAATTCCTTAGAAACAATTTAGCAATTATTGTCTCAAATTAACTTTAGGTACTATGGGATTTCTTGAAGCTGTTTATTAATAACTTCAAAAGCCACAGGCTCTACCTCTTCACATTCTACTAATATTTCTATTTTCCTTCTTTTACTTAATTTCCCTTTCTGTGAATATATGTCTCACCCTGTGCTATAGGTTAAAATATATATGATATAGTTTCTTCTCTTAGAAACGTTTATCTGGTGATTATCAGGATTTGCATATGGGCATTCATTATAAATAAGAGAGGATAATAAGCACACAATCAAGTTTTAAATTAGTCAAGTGCCAAACACATGATGTAGACAAAATATTAATCTAGAACTTTGTATATTTTTGATTTATTTTTACACTTGACAGAATTTTAGGGAATGTACTTAAGTTTTGTATCACATTCAACTTAATTTAAGAAGTCTCCCATTACTTGATAATGTAATATTTTAGTCATGGGATCCTGTGGCATTGCCTTACATGGCACTGTACTCACTTATTTAGGACTTTCAAGTTTATGTGCTCTATTCTTTAGGGCTGAAATTCTCTAATGGCTTTTGTTAGCCCTATCACCTCTTGCAAAGCACAATATATAGTTTCAGCACTCTGCAGATAACAATATTTTATGGGCATAGCAAAGAAAGGAGTCACCTCTGACTGCTTTAAATGATTGAAATTGTACTGTGGCTTTAATTTTCTGAAATAGCTTTCTAGATGCTGTGCATAAGTCTTAGCTGTACCTTAATAAACATGTGATGACCTCCACCTGTAAAACTAATGTGGCTTTGAATACTGATTGACCGCAGCTTTTCAGATCCTTTCTGGGTCCATAATATGTCAGTGAATGTCAGAGCCTGGACAGGAGAAGAGGGCCAGTAGAATCTTCAGTTTAAGGATCATACAGATCATGTGTTTCGGTCCCTTCACTACTGTGTTGAACATACTGATATAGAAAGACATTTAATGATACAAAGTTAGTGACAAGCACAGGAATGGAATTTGAACCTCTGGAATCCCAATTTGGCAAGTTTTCCTCCATTTCTAAGTCTAGCATATGTCCCAGCTGTCCACTGTTATTTCTTTTTCCTCTTTCCATTATACATGAACATATGTGCACATATATAGCTCTTGTGTAGAAATCTACCCTTTTTAGGTCAAATGTTACTATTGTATCCAAATTCAGAAAATGTTTTTAGGCTATTCAAAGGTGAAATATTTAAAATTCAATGAAAAGAATTCTTTTAAAAGGTATTAAAAGCTAAAATTAGAGGAAGTTATGTGAAAAGTATATGGGGACTCTCTGTATCAACTTTGCAGCTATTTTGTACATCTTAAATCATTCCAAAATCAAAAGTTAAAAAAAAAAAAGCGCTATTATACTCTCATGACAGAAATTTAAGCAAAACAATCTCTCCCCATATGGAAACTTGTGTTCCAGTTTCCTACTTTTTCAGTTGGTCGCTGTTGAATCCATACAGGTTAACCTTCTCTAGGGCTTCATAGGTGGTTGCAGTATTTAAGGAACGTTATTAGCTAGCAATTTCAATAACATCAGGATATGGAAGAAATAGCAGCTTCCTGGTGGCTCAAATGGTAAAGTGTCTTCCTGCAATGTGGGAGACCAGGGTTCTATTCCTGGATCTGGAAGATCCCCTGGAGAAGAAATGGCAACCCTCTCCAGTACTCTTGCCTGGAAAATTCCATGGACTGGTAGGCTACAGTCCATGGGGTCACAAAGAGTCAGACACGACTGAACGACTTCACTTTCATGGAAGAAAAGAAAATTGATTAACATTTTGCATATGGTTTTCATAGAAGCTTTGTAAATAACTTATTTCCATCATTTAGGAGTCAGAGCACACATGTACACCCTGGTTATTCTCCCTCCTTTTTTCACTGTGACTCATGCCGCATTGTCTTCTTAACTTGGTCAAAGATTGCCTAAATAGGAAGTTGGAAAGCCAAGACAGAAACTAGTTATAGAGTTCTAGGACAGAGTTGACATACTTTTTCTGTAAAGGACCAGATAGTAAATCCTTTAGCTTTTATGGTCCACAGAGTCTTTGCTGCTGTGACACAACTATTACATCACAGAAGCAGCTATGGACAATTAATAGCTGAAGGAGTGTGACTATATTTGAGAGAACCTTTATTAGAGCCCAGATTTGTGTGCACTGGGATCTAATTATAACGTAATAAAATATTTTTATGGTTTTCTTAACTGTTAAAATTTTTTTAATTCTTTATGGATGTTCATGGATTATTCAGAAATAGATGGCAGGCTGGATTTGACCTGAAGACTGTAGTATACCAACTCCTGTAAAGAGCATTTGAACTGGAAGAGACTTAGTTACCTTTTTAGAACCCATTGTAGTAGAAAACATATTGCTAGTTATAAAGGCTGGGCCTTGTGTTTGGTACATAGGTATAGTGATAACAATAAATGGCAAGTAAAATAAAGTAGTTTTTTTTTTAATATCATCATAGCTAATGTGTGTTCACATAATGAACTTACTGTAGTAGACAACATAACAGAATTGTGTGCCAGCTAGGGGTACCATGTTGCATAGTTTTCTAGGTTTCCTTGGGTGCATGCTATTTTCTGCATAGCACACATTGCAGAAAAATTAAGAGTAAGTCATTTTAAGTCATTGGCATGGTCTGGTTTACCGTTTTTCTCTGCTTCCTCAGTTTAATGTTGTATATAATCCAGATTAGGGTTCTTCAGATAGTTGTCTGTAGATGCAGAATCTTATTAAAGAGAAACATGATTAAAGCTTTGTCCACCTAAGACTATTGTTTGATCATTTTGACTTAACTAATGAAACAACTGGTCAGTTCAGTTAAATTGTTTTTATTTTCCTACATAATTTATTACTTGCCTGACCATGGCGGGGTAGGGGCTTAAGGCATGATGTGGCTATGACCATCATGAAAAACTTAGTAGAAATAAGAAATTTGAGATGTGTGTATCAATAATCCAGTATTATTATCAGCCCTAGAATGAATAAGATTGGTAAAGCTGAGCTAGTCATTTGCAGGTAGAGTTGAACACATCTCCAAAACCATGGGTACATGAAGTGAAGACATATGGCTAAATTGTCTGCTGCTGCTGCTAAGTCACTTCAGTCGTGTCCGACTCTGTGCGACCCCACAGACGGCAGCCCACCAGGCTCCGCCGTCCCTGGGATTCTCCAGGCAAGAACACTGGAGTGGGTTGCCATTTCCTTCTCCAAAATTGTCTAGTATAACTTAATTTTCACAACTTACCGACCTAAACAGTTTACTAAAAGAACCAAATGCTGTCCTTTGGAAATAGCTGCTGTGGTCTCCGCCATTGTCTGTTGAGATCAGTTGATCACTAGGTGTTGAAAGAGTGCTCCAACGGTGAGTGCAGAAGTTGGAAGAAACTGAAATTCATGATTTCATAGTCAGAACTTGCAAAAGCACTGTAGAGACTTAAAACATTCAGTACTGTTTTGTAATTAAATCACATTCCTCATATATAATTTTACACTTTGGGAAATACGGCTGTGTTGAATATCAGCACTGATGATGAAAACAGACTGTGTACACAGTTTGGGTTTTATATAAATACTTTAAAATACTGGCTTTCTTCTATTAAGACAGATGAATACTATCCAGGTTTTTACAAGAATTTTAGCATAAAAGCAAAATTACTGTCATTTTCCATTTTGAAAAGAGATGCGAAGATCTCATAAAAAATTGTAAAGCACAGTATATGCTAGAGATTTATGACAGGAAAATGGAGATACCAGTGCAGGTAAGCCTCACTTGTGGGCATACTCAGGAACTTTTGTAAAGAGGTACGGTGTTATTTTCTTACCTGACACCTGACCTACTGTGTTTTTCATTGTATGTCCAATGGTTCATACTGAGCTCCTAAAATAGCAAAAAACTCTGTAACAAGTTGCTCAGCCTTTGCTATTCTGTAATTTACGTTTCCACAATTTATTGTGATCCACACAGTCAAAGGCTTTGGCATAGTCAATGAAGTAGAAATAGATGTTTTTCTGGAACTCTCTTGCATTCTCCATGATCCAGCGGATGTTGGCAATTTGATCTCTGGTGCCTCTGCCTTTTCTAAAACCTGCTTGAACATCTGGGAGTTCACGTTCAAATATTGCTGAAGCCTGGCTTGGAGAATTTTGAGCATGACTTTACTAGCGTGTGAGATGAGTGCAATTGTGTGGTAGTTTGAGCATTCTTTGGCATTGCCTTTCTTAGGGGTTGGAATGAAGACTGACCTTTTCCAGTCCTGTGGCCACTGCTGAGTTTTCCAAATTTGCTGGCATATTGAGTGCAGCACTTTCACAGCATCATCTTTCAAGATTTGAAATAGCTCAACTGGAATACCAGACCACCTGACCTGCCTCTTGAGAAACCTGTATGCAGGTCAGGAAGTAACAGTCAGAACTGGACATGGAACAACAGACTGGTTCCAAATAGGAAAAGGAGTACGTCAAGGCTGTATATTGTCACCTTGCTTATTTAACTTATATGCAGAGTACATCATAACTTCCAACGCTGAGCTGGAAGAAGCACAAGCTGGAATCAAGATTGCTGGGAGAAATATCAATAACCCCAGATATGCAGATGACACTACCCTTATGGCAGAAAGTGAAGAGGAACTAAAAAAGCCACTTGATGAAAGTGAAAGAGGAGAGTGAAAAGGTTGGCTTGAAGCTCAACATTCAGAAAACAAAGATCATGGCATCTGGTCCCATCACTTCATGGGAAATAGATGGAAAAACAGTGGAAACTGTGTCAGAATTTATTTTTTTGGGCTCCAAAGTCACTGCGGATGCTGATTGCAGCCATGAAATTAAAAGACGCTTACTCCTTGGAAGGAAAGTTACGACCAACCTTGATAGTGTATTAAAAAGCAGAGACATTACTTTGCCAACAAAGGTCCGTCTAGTCAAGGCTGTGGTTTTTCCTGTGGTCATGTATGGATGTGAGAGTTGGATTGTGAAGAAAGCTGATTGCCGAAGAATTGATGCTTTTGAACTGTGGTGATGGAAAAGACTCTTGAGAGTCCCTTGGACTGCAAGGAGATCCAACCGGTCCATGCTAAGGGAGATCAATCCTGGGTGTTCATTGAAAGGACTGATGCTGAAGCTGAAACTCCAATACTTTGGCCACCTCATGCGACGAGTTGACTCACTGGAAAAGACTCTGATCCTGGGAAGGGTTAGGGGCGGGAGGAGAAGGGGACGACAGAGAAATAGATGGCTGGATGGCATCACCAACTCTGTGGACATGAGTTTGAGTGAACTCCGGGAGTTGGTGATGGACAGAGAGGCCTGGCGTGCTGTGGTTCATGGGGTCGTGAAGAGTCGGACACGACTGAGCAACTGAACTGAACTGAACTGAATTTACGTTTGCTGAGTGATCAGATCAAACCTATTTGTTGTGAGTCACGTTTTTTGCTATATGAACATCTCATCTTGGGAAACTTAAATAATGCCTTTATCAAAATGAGGGAACTCTTGTAGTGAGTTCTAACAGCTTATAACAAAGGTATTGTCCTTGTTTAAAAAAAAGGCCAGTGGAGCCACCAAAATGTATAAATGCAGTGGAAACTAATTATCCCAGTCATCTTAATGTATTGTCAGAATGCCTTGTTAGTGGCAAGGTCTTGATCAATGAAGTTGGACTCTCCTGAGTTCAAATCTTTGTGACACTGAAAAAGTGAAATCTCTTTGGCCTCCATTTTCTTTTGGAAAAAATGATACAGTTAGGCCTGAGAATCCAACTAGTCTCGTGTTATAGTAATCCTAGGCAGTTTTGGGAGGCTTAAGTTCACATAGAAACTACTAAAGACAGGTTAGGATTCCCTTTGATGATTTTTATCAAGTGTTAATGGTAAATTTCCTTTTTTGGTGTGTGTAAGACAGAGAATGAGATGGCTGGATGGCATCACTGACTCGATGGACATGAGTTTGAGTGAACTCCGGGAGTTGGTGATGGACAGGGAGGCCTGGCGTGCTGTGATTCATGGGGTTGCAAAGAGTCGGACACGACAGCAACTGAACTGAACTGAATTGAAGACTGTATTTCCAAAATGATGATAATCAGAAGGAAAAAACTGTCAACATGTAGCATTTGTTTTGAAATACTTTTGGGGTTTCTAAGATGTGAAAACTCTTAACTTGTATCATATGACAGAGTAGAGGAAATTTGGAGCCTTTCTTAAGTAGCACAGGTGGTTTGGTGAAGTTACGGCAACTTAGTTTTATTTGAATCCTTAAAACAAGGATAACAAGGTCTATGAAAATTGATTATGGAAACTATTCGTATGTGGTTATTTCCTTGAGAGCACTCAAAGACTGTTTCTGAAATGAATGGTTATATAATAAAACAATGAATATAATTGATATTGTCCCTTCCCAGGAGTTCGGCTTTATAGATAAAATCTTACAGTAGGTTTTATTTATTTATTGGAATATAATTGCCTTACAATGTTTTGTTTGTTTCTGCTCTACAACAAAGTGAATCAGTTATACGTATGCATATATCTCCTCCCTCCTGGGCCTCTCTCCTGCCCCCAACCCCCATCCCACACATCTACATGATCACAGAGCATAGAGCTGAGCTTCCTTTACTGTATAACCACAAGTTCCACAGGCTGTCTGTTTTGCATATGGTAATATATTTATGTCAAACCTGATCTCCCAAGTCATCCCACTCTCCCCTTCCCTCGCTGCGGCCACAAGTTTGTTTTATATGTCTGCATCTCTATTCCTGCCCTGGCACTAGGTTCATTTGTAACATTTTTCTAGATTCTACATGCATACATTAATATACAATATTTGTTTTTCTCTTTCTGACTTTACTTCACTTTACTTCACTCTGTATGACATCTCTACAAATGACCCACTTTTATTCCTCTTTATGGCTGTGTAATATTCCATTGTATATATGTACCACATTTCTTTATCCATTCTGTTAATGGACACTTAGGATAACAATTTTTTGTTTTTTTTGTCATTAGAGATGAGGAATGAGTTATATTTCATTTTCCATTTTACTCCACTATTCATCCTATTTGAATACTTATTATAAGACTGTGTTAGGCTCTATGGGGGATGCAAAGAAGAAGAAAAAATGAACCTTCTCTTCTAGGAGTTTATCATCTAATGAGAGTGACCCACATGCTCACAAAATAATAAAAAATGATATTATTCATGTTGAAAGCTGTCTAAGCAAAGTACTGTGTGATGACAGACAGTGATTAATGGCAAATGGAGAGACCAAGAGCTTAACCTTTAAACTGGACTTTAAAGATGGGTAGGATTTTAAATTGCAGTTTTTCATAGGTGAGTATACTGAATCTATATAAAACACCTTAAAATATATATAATTGTATTGTTCTCCAAAAAAATTATTATACTTCATGAATTTCTACTTTTACATAAGATTTTTTCCAAGTCATCATTTTAGATACCCATTGGTGTTAGGTAGTCTATTATGCATAAATAGAGCTGTAAACATTGTGGTATTTCATGAGGACTGTGCTCCCTTAGTTACGTAAGCTTGTGAAGGTTTTTCCTTTAAGAAGAGTATTTCACACTGAATATCCAAATGCCATGTAGAACATGGGTACTTATATATATTTCTATTCAGTTCAGTTCAGTCTCCGTCGTGTCCGACTCTGTGACCCCATGAATCGCAGCACGCCAGCCCTCCCTGTCCATCACCAACTCCCGGAGTTCACTCAAACTCATGTCCATCGAGTCAGTGATGCCATCCAGACATCTCATTGTCTGTCATCCCCTTCTCCTGACCCCAGTCCCTCCCAGCATCAGGGTCTTTTCCAGTGAGTGAACTCTTCGCATAAGGTGGCCAAAGTATTGGAGTTTCAGCTTTAGCATCAGTCCTTCCAATGAACACCCAGGATTGATCTCCTTTAGAATGGACTGGATGGATCTCCTTGCAGTACAAGGGCCTCTCAAGAGTCTTCTCCAGCACCACAGTTCAAAAGCATTAATTCTTCGGCGATCAGCTTTCTTCACAGTCCAACTCTCACATCCATACGTGACCACTGGAAAAACCATAGCCTTGACTAGATGGACCTTTGTTGGCAAAGTAATGTCTCTGCTTTTTAATATGCTATATTTCTATTATTTGACCATAATCTTAAATAACCAAAATCATGAATCACATACTGAACTTCTAAATGAAAAGCTTAATCAAATATAATCTTCTAGCATACTTCTTCTAATATCTTAATTTTTTATATAATTGGAAGAAAGGCTGGAGTGAGGTGTATTTTTTAATTTCACAATCCTAGTGTATATATAGTGCATAGTTCAGCAACTAAAACATGAATATAGGAAGGCTCAGATAAGAAGGATAGCTGCCATCCTGGGAGCCTCTCATCTGTGAAACAGCCATCGTTCAAGGTTGCCACTGGAGCAGTGGCCAGAATCAAGTGCTCCCCTTGGTACCCGGCCCACACATATCCCACTGAAACCTGAAACTGGGACGGAAAGCTAGATGGCGTGGAAGAGAATGTTTTGTACTTTTATTTCATTTAAATTAGCACAAAGGGAGGGAACAATTTTGCTTCACATGTGAAGTCAGTCATTTCTTGGGTTGCTAGCTCAATGTTTTAGCAGAACAGCTGTTCAGTACAATGTGGCTTTCTACAAGCAATATTTCTACTGCTAGAAAAGTGGCAGTCTGCCAAAGAGAGTGCCCAGACCAACCCCTAAACAAACAAAAAAAAATCTTTTGTCAACGACTCTAATAATTTGTACAATTCAGGAAAGGGGGGTGGCACAGTCTTTGCAGATGTGCATTTATGATGCTATTTTTAAGCAGAGCGGCATGAAAGAATAGATTCATACCAGTCGTAAGTTGATCATTCATTTTAAGCATTTGGCTTCTGCTCTTGCTAAAATTTCATTCTGTGTAAAGAAAACACAACCAGTCCTGAAATGAGGTAAGGCAGGGTATAATAACAAGATGAAATCCTTTATTTTCAACCCTGTGATGCTTGCTCCAAAACAAAAATCTTTGGGGTGTCTTTTTTTCCCCAGGAAGGAAATAAATGCAGTTTCTGATCACCTCTCAGGAGAAGCTTGCTATCCTTCAGTGTTTTGAGGAAATAAACTCTTAATGACACTGCGTTCTTTTACAGCAGTCCATTCTCTGAAAATGAGTTTTAAGTGCTGAAGGAAATGCCAGGAGCATTTCCGTAACCAGAGCCAAATTAATATGTGTTAATTCTCTGTAGTTTAACATCATAGACACCATGCAGTTTTTCAGGTCTAGTTTCAGATCTGTCTTCTTTGCTCTGGTTCTCCAACATCTACAGCAAATGACCCTGCTAGCTTTGACTCTAATGATGGAGTTAAGAAAATGATTTTTATAAACTGTAGGCCCCTGGGAAAGGACTTTCAAACTTCCCTTAACAGTAAGGATAAAATCTGACAGAATTCTTATCTTTGTTTTTATTCAGCAATATAGCAGATATTTACATAGGAGAGATTAGACCATCTACTCTATATTATTAAAATATAAAATGATATATGCAAAATGGCATACAATTTAATAGTGATTTATTCAGTAAGGGTGATCATAGAGCAAAGATGACCCTGGACATTTCACTACCTAGATCAAAAGCTTCCTCTGCCTCTGAGAGCTGGAGTCTTTTTTTATTGTTGTTTTCTTTTTAAAAAAATTCCGATCATTTGTATTCTGAATAATCTAAAAAATACTCAATTAAATGGAATTATATTTGCTTCACTCAAAATGCAGTCCACTCATATTATACTGTCCTTTTAAATTTTAACAATTTAAATCTATATAATTATAGACCCACTCCAGTATTCCTGCCTGGAGAATCCCATGGACGGAGAAGGCTGGTAGGCTACAGTCCACGGGGTCGCATAGAGTCGGACACAACTGAGCGACGGAACGGAATGGAATATATAATTATATTTTATGTATTAAATATATAATTATATATTATACAATATAATGTAATATATAATTATATATTATGCATTATGTATTATATATAATTTCATTTATATATATATGAATGTAAAACCACTAACTTTCATTGTGGGAACTTACTAAAATAGGTTATTTTATTCTACTAATGAACATATTTGTTTAAAATTAGTTATTCAGGTGACTTGCTTCATCATACAAGTTGCTACCCAAGTGTTTTTCAGATGTTTCCTGATTTTAATAGGGACTTACAGTGACAAGTGCAATTCTTTTTTGTTTGTTTGTTTGTTTGTGTGTATAAACACACAGTGGAGGGGTACAGCATTTTTTAAAATACAAATTGTATATAAAATGTTTTTTTATAACTAAGTTAATAAAATCACTTCTTATGTATTTGAGAAGCTGTCTAGGTAAAGGATTTCTGTGGTAATTCATTTTTGTAAAAACAGTTTTTCAATAAAGCAGGTGATGTTTCTAACCAAGATATATTTAAAATTCATGCTTTCAACCTTTAAGCTTTAAAAGTAAGGAAACGGAAATATAAACAACAAATTTGTGTTAATGATATATCTAAAGGCAATATATTTCAGAAAAATATTGGGAGACACAAAATTATCCATGTCACATTTTTGTTGTTTTACTCATATCAGTTATTACGTAGTCTGAATAGTCTACACTTTTTTGCTGTTCAAGTATGGAAACCTGTGATCACTTTTTATAATGATGCATTATATTTTCTCAAAATCATAGAATTGACCTACCTATCTCTATAGTGTACAAAACTATTTTCTGATATGAATTGTGTGAAAAATATGCAAAAGATATCGCAATCCATGATCACATTTTAATACTTAAAAAGCTCCATGAGATGAGCATTGCTTCCTCTGTATGTGGAGTTTTTAATTACTGTGCTCTGTATGTGCAAAAGATACATAAGTCAGAAGAAAGGGAGGGGAATGTTCCAAGACTTTTTTTAAAAGTGGACTTAAATGCTTTGTTAAGTTCTGTTGACCAGTTTTACCAAATGAAATTCTTTTGGTTTGGTGAGTGATATACACAAGAGGTTCAGGAGCCCCAAGTCCACTAATACTAGCCTCTAATACAAAAAGCAGGAAAGACTAAAAAAATACTGTTTATAAATTTATGTATGTCACAATTCATGTAAAACTCCCTAATGGACAACTGTTTGCATTTAGTAGCTATGTCATCTTGTCTTCTTAGCCACTAGGAAATTATTGCATTGTAGCAAAAATAAACGTAGTAAGACTGGCAAGTAGACAGTTGCTTAGATTGCGGTACAACTGATGTCAGTATCATTGTTTTTGTTAGCATGTGCGTAAATTAATTCCATGACAAGCAGAAAAACATGTGGATTCAGTTTCTAGACTTCACTCTAGCCACAACTAGTTTGTGTGGCCAAGGTCTGGGGAGTAAGAGTTTGTGGGTGCTTTGGAGGAACTCGTCCTTACAACAGAGCATGTCTGTTAATGGAACAAATAACTAAACCGTACTCACAGTTATTCGTTTGTAGTTCTTTGTAAGTTGAAAACATATTATGAGGTTATAGCTTCACACTAAATTTTTCCATGGTTTTTCAATGTGACATTATACTCCAAAACAGTGAGACAACTTGCTTGGTGTCAGGTTTATAATCTCCCAGTCTCATTAGCTCTTTACTGAACTCATTCTCCTCTTGTACTTTGCTCTCTCTTTTGAATTACGTCTATGGCAAACCTCAGCCTTCATGTGATTAATGAAAGTTGATATGTTAGTGAAATCTGAGTTCTCAGACTGTTCTGCAGCCACCTCTTGGCTTCCTTCTACTTCTAATATTCTTTTTCCCTTCTTTTCTTTACTCCTGATCTAAACTATTCCTTTGAGGTGCTACATTTTATGATCTTGCTCAAAGAACTGCAGAGCGGAATTGTCAACAGTGGTAACATTTTAAATGATGATTAAGCAATGCTCAGAAGAGCAGCCAATCTAAATCAGATATAGGCTTCTGAAAGATCTTAATATGTCACTTTGGTTTTTAGGACATGTAGCACTGGACAGTGGACCTGGGGGGCAAGGAAAACTCCTCAGTACATTGTATGGCGCTGGAACCAGTATCTTTGATAAACCTTACATTCACACTGATTCTGTGCTGTGGATCTATGCAGCTAATGTTAGTCACCTGATTTGCCGAGAACTAGAACTAATAACCTTTTCAAATGTTATCAAATTGTGACAAATCCTAGACCAATCAAATTACTTAAGTGATCATTGATCATTTATTTGATATTTTAATTTTGACTGTGTCTACCTCAAGGACTTCTTGATATTTCTATTAGTCTTCATTAGACCACAAATGCCAAACTAACATAGTTCATAAATTTCACCACCAGTGAAGGCAGGATGCTATAATTAGCTTTATTTAAAATGACTTCAAAAGAAATGAATAGCCTTTAGCATAATTATAGACATAGCAGACACAGTGGCAAATGAGGAGAAAGCACCTGATTTAGGAGGTACGTCTAACTATGGAATTCATCTGTTTGGGGTGTGAAGAGATCTGATGAGATTTCTCAATAGTGAAGGAGACAGAAGCTCTCCCATGCAGGTTGCCTGCATCTTAGGTTGCTAATGATTTCATTTTAATGTCACCGTTTAGTTTCATACTGATCATTTATACTGACAAAAAGGAAGAAAAGAAAACAAGGAACCTGTCATCAATCATTCATTTAATCAAGTAGC
The DNA here is from genome assembly GCF_049115385.1 of Moschus berezovskii. NCBI lineage: Eukaryota > Metazoa > Chordata > Mammalia > Artiodactyla > Moschidae > Moschus > Moschus berezovskii. The sequence continues at coordinate 26,439,747 of NC_142480.1, read as the reverse complement.
AAAAGTAGATAAATAAACATACCGAGTTAATTATTCTTCTGTATGTAGTGATTGACAATAAAGTTAATTTATGCCTATCTTAACCCTTTAATATCTGTGTGCTGTGCTGTGCTTCATTGCTCAATCATGTCCACCTCTTTGCAACCCCATGGACTGTAGCAGACTAGAGCCCACCAGCCTCCTCTGTCCATGGGGATTCTCCAGGCAAGAATTACTGGAGTGGGTTGTCATGCCCTCCTTCAGGGGATCTTCCCAGCCCAGGGATCGAATCCAGGTGTCCCACGTTGCGGGTGGATTCTTTACCATCTGGGTCATCAGAGAAGCCCAATTAATAGATATTAGCAGTTCTAGAAAGAACTTGGGGGTGACCTTTTCTTAAGTGTCTTCAGAAAGTTCAGTCATCATAGTTAAGGTATTTATTTACTTGAAATTTATTTTCATCAAAAATTGTGGTTACTTTAAAAAAGTTGTAATTATTCACATCTAAGCATATTAACTGTATGCTACCAAAGGTAATGGAAAATCATTGTTATGTTGCTCTTCCTCCTCTGTGTTCTCCTGTTCAAACTCCTAGAGATGTCTCTCTTTGTAATGTGCATTTATATTGCATAAAAGGATTTGTAACCAGAGACAAATATGCTGTTAATTCAAATGTGTGTTAGATATCTTAGTAACAGTGAAACAGTAAAACATATGTCTAAGTTAAAAGAGTTCTTGAAACTTTAAAAAAATGTATTTTTGGTTTGTCCGTGTTTTTTTCAGTTTTCCAGAGAAATTTCTTCTGGTGGCTATTCTTTTTTTAAAAAAATCAATAATTGTTTTTATACTTGCCTAAGTATGTGTATTCCTCAGGTGAGTGTAGATAACAAATCTAAGTTGTCCAGATATTTCCTGTGGGGTCTTTCTAGCGTCCTTGTGTAAGTCAGACTGCACACGAAAAATGGGGAAGCAAGAAGCAGCTGTAGTGGATTTGGGGATATAAATAGGAATTTAATTGTTGATTAAAATTGTTGTGCAGAGATTTGAGGCACAAAGAGACTGTGGGTGCCTTTATGATTAGGGCTGTGCTTTTTTTTTTTTTTTGGTACAGCTTATTAAATGACTTTTCCCTTAGTGGTTTGAATGTTCACTATAGCCGAATTCTAACCAGTCGTTGTTGTAACGTGTCTCCCATCTCTAGTGTTTGCTTCAGCTAACAGACTAGAATTGGAATTGCAGCAGAGGAAACTGGGCTGAGGGGTGGCCAGACCAGAGCACATTCCACGCAGAGGACACGCTTTGTGTCAACTCTTTGCCAAAGAGAAAAAAAAAAATTGCCTACTTTTACTGGCTTTTTATCAGGTTCGCTACAAGTTCAGAAATCTGTAACCATAAATTGCAAGTTACAGTGGAGGTCAAGCTCATTTCTCTGTTACTATTGATAGTTTCTCGTGTTTGGTTCGCTGTTGCTCACATTTCTGTGTGCTTTCCTTAAACGTTTGGCTTAAGTGAGAGGTTTTGTTCGTGAGGACTTTTGACATCTCGAACAGATGCAGTATTGTAGTTACGTTTCGAATGACAAAGTAAATTTTGGACAGTGTACAAAAATTAAATATGAAGCTACAAACTACACTGTTGTTGGTGTTCAGCTGCTAAGTCATGTCTGACTCTTTGTGGTCCCATGGACTGTAGCCCACCAGGCTACAGTTTTAATTGTCCTTGGGATTTCCCAGGCAAGAATACTAGATAAAATGTTTTTAAAAATAAAGATTGTCCACAGTTATTAGGTTTACAAAGATTATATTCAGTGAATGAATCACTCTTTCTCTTCATCCCCTTTCCTGCCATAAACACCTTTAAACTTCATTAATTTCTGTGTAAATGTGCTAAAGAGAAGCCCTTTCATTCTGTTTTTTGTTTGTCTTTTGTTTGGCCTCCTTTTACCTGTATGCATCAATTAAGCAGTAGTATGAATGAAGAGTGGGAATTTGTGGCTTTTTTGTTCACAGAAATAATGGTTGATCTCTTTAGCTTTTGTCCAGTTTATGGCTTTGCTTTTTCATTCACTTAGCAATCTGCAGCTAGCAGGTTAAGCATACTGCAGCTTGTAAGCCTGTGTAACAGTAAAATCAACAACTCTATGTGAATCCCTTCCTCAGAGAACCATTCAGTGTTCTTTTCGGGCTTATATTTGAGAAGGACAATAAAAACTGGGTGGGAAGAAGGCACCAGGGAATCTCTGAGTAGATGGTTTAGACATACACACACACACATCTGTGTTTCCAAATATAGAGGTAGTTTCAAAAAGAAATATTTGAATCTTTGAAATAAAGTATTTGGTCCAAATCTACTCTTGTTCAGTTCATGAGGAAATAAGATTTGAATCTGAATTTCTTACTCTCAGAAACAGTGGACCAGAAGAATCTTTTAGCCAAAAGTATATCTTCAATGCAAGACCATGAGTGTTTTGTTGGTCTAATTCTTAGAGCTATTTAGCATATATTTGATGTATCTTTTAGTCATTTTAGTCGGTGGATTCTATGTCCCCAGTCTCAGGATTTAAAGGGAGAAAGACGACAGAACTCATTCTGGTTTGCCTTGTATGCTTCCTGGGTTTCATCGCTCTTTCTCTGCAGGAAAAGAATCAAGGAAGAAAGGATTTTAGGTACGTATTACGTGCTCAGTGGGGCTTCCCAGGTGGCACTGGTGGTCACCAATCTGCCTGCCAATGCAGGAAACATAATGAGACATGAGATCCCTGGGTCCGGAAGAATCTTTGGGGGAGGCCGTGGCAACCCACTCCAGTATACTTGCATGGAGAATCCCATGGACAGAGGAGCCTGGCGGGCTACAGTCCACGGAGTTGCAAAGAGTTGGACACAACTGAAGCGACTTAGCACGCATGCACTTGCTCATCAGAAGTGTTGGGATGAGATTGAAGCCCTCCACTTGACTAGTCATCTGTTGTTGCACCTCAAGTCCTGGCTTGTTTCTGGATGTCACAGTTAAAAGTCAGTTATTTACACTTTACTCCTTTATCTTACCTATGGTAGTTTTATTTATTCACTTAGAATAATAAGTATATACAGGTTACCTACTGTGTATTCCCAGGGCTTGGAGATAGAAAAGACTAATAGAAGATGCATTTCCACTCTTGAAACCTTTGCAGTTGATCTGTGGAAATAAGACTTTTGAAACTAAAAACTTAGAAAGCATTTGTGGGAGAATTCAGTAGCAGGTATGGTAAATTGCTTCTTAAACTAAAGAACATTTCTGGCCCATGCCCTTCTCTGTAGCCAGAGGCCTAAAGGAATACATTCTGGAACCATAGTGGCCTTCCAGGGAAAGATCTTGTCCTCTCCTAGTCACCTTCATGATCATTGTCCTGCTTCAGACACTCAGGAATCCTATGAAGAAAGACAGGTGCTCAGTGGATTTACGGATGAGAAAACTGAGGTGCAAGGACACTGAGTGACCTGTTCAAGGTGAGATGGGCTCTTAATTCTGGAGCATGTTGTTGCATTTTCCCAAAGTAGGGATGACCTGAGATTTATGGCTCATTTTTATGGCTCAAAGCAACTCCTTGTAATTTGGTTGATGAACATTTCTAGGTCTGGCCTAAACACTTCAGTTTGTGAAATGAGTCTCACAGTCATTTTGTTTTGATGTTCCACAAATTTTAAGAGAATGTAGCTGCAAAGAGTTTATTCAGAGATATATTCAAAGAATACCCTTAGTTACTCAGAGAGGGTTTTTTAAGTTAATAGTTACCACAGCAATATTATACTGAACTTTTAAGCTTTCAGTCTTTATGAGAGATAAATCAGTGTTTTGATTTTATAACTTATCAGTAAAGCTAAAAGCATCTAAGAGCTAGACTTTGACTTTTTCAGTAGGTTTTAGGGAAAATTCAATCTATCATGATCAAAAAAACACAATAGTGTTTAACACAGCAAATCAACAATTATAGACACGTGTGTGTTCTCATTTCTTCTTTCCTATAGAAAGGAAGAACTTTAACATTTTAAATGCTTGCCTTTGACAACACAAACTTTAGATTTCTCGTGTTTCATTGTTCTCTTTGATGTAATCTTACCATTGTGGCAGCTTTCATATTCTCTCTCTGCTTTATTAGACAGTGCTTCCTGGAATCTGGAATGCTGTTTTTCATGGTGTTTTAGGGGGCAGCTTAAGTACTGAAGACATCACCTAAGTACTACCAGTTCATCCTTGACTGAATAATGATGTATTTGGAACTTTACTTTTTCTGCCTTATAAATGGATAGCAATTTACACAGCTGTGGATGTGGGATGTTTCAATCCCAGACCATGTTGTAAGAAAAATTGAATGACAGTGAGCAAAACAGCAGTAATTATAAAACTAATTACTAAATGCTGATGATGCCCATAGGCTTTGCATAACTAAAATTAGAAAAGGAAATTGCTTTCGGCTTCACAGAGGCAACATGCTAGTTATTTCACTGTTTCAGTCAAAATGGAGGGTAGTATATAGAGTTCAATCAGGAAAATATACATGCATACATATATATCTATGGATTTGCATATACATATATTTTTCTATGTTGAAATGTTATTCACTCTAACTTACAATTTTATTTATAGAAACTTATGCATAGATATTTACATAAAGAAGATAAGTATATTAAAATATTTGAATGCAATATATATACTGTGCATTTTGCATGCACTATAATTACAACATTAAAATGCATATCTTTACAATATATTTATACATGTTAGGTTTCTCTTATGTACATTTTCACAGCAGGATGTAGTATACATTTCCACCTTTGCATAAAGAATCTAATCTTGTAAAACCATAGTACATTCTTCAAAATGAAATACCAAAAAAGAAAAAAAAATAAAACATTGATCAGCTGATAGAAAATGAAGTATCACATTTGAGAAGACAAATGATTGATAAATCAGAAGTCCATAAGGCATGCCTTTGTTCATGTTCAATTTGGAGCTAAGAAATGAGTGATATTAACTCCAAAGAAATTACCGAGATTGTAAACATAATACCTGCAAACCCCAGATAATTCTAGGATTATGTTAGAGCTGATATTGATAATAATCAAATAGGAAATATGGCAATAATGAATTGTCAGTATGCATATAAATGGAAAATGATTTAATGAGTTAAAATGTGATTATTTTATTGAAAACATTTACTTGTTTCTTACAATTACTAGTTGGTTTCTGCTTCTATCCTTTCTGTAGTCCTGCAGACAAATGTTATAAAACATACACTCTCATGAATAAACTAGTACTGGTTATGTTTAAGTTTCAGATTAAATATATCATGGATCAGGAAGATGAATCATTGTTAATACAGAGGGAAAATGAATTCTGCATTTAAAAAATTCAAGTGGTTTGAATGACCTAAAATGTAATGTTTTATTTAATTTTCTGCCACATGTTATTTCCAAAGCCTTAAGAAATTAAAATGACAAAAGATGATACTGTCTGTAGACATATATTATTGAAATAAAATCCAAGTATAATTGAATCAAAGCTGTAATGAAATTCTTCTTGTAACTTTTACCTAGTGGGGCAGCACAATGAGTTAGTTCTTTCCATTTGTGTTAGTGAATTTAGTAATTAACTCTTTTACCAAGGCAAATAGTCTAATAATGGAGGAATAAATCACAGAATGGCATATAAAATGAATATGGTTCTTGTGTAATGTCTGGCAAGTTAGTCAGCTATAACTAATATGTACACAAGTTGGGGTAAAGTCTCAACTTTTGCAAGTTACCCAAGGTCCTGAGGGTCATAACAAAGCATTGCTGCTCACCCAGTGTCCTTCAGGTGAGAGGTTGTATCAGTCATGAAGCGAAGTATATGATCAAGAATTCAGAGAGTTTAGGTTGACCTATTAATAAGATGATATCAGCCAATTTATATTTTTAAAAATGGTGTATAGTTGGCTTCTTGTTTATTACTTTCTGGCTTGTTCTTAGTGGGGCTCTGAGGAGAGGGGAGGTGAGAAGAGTTGTCAGTGTATCAATGCCAAGAAATATTGGTTTTCCTTTAGTTAAGTGATAATAATGTGGAGGTTCAGGAAAAGGGAGGAGACAAGGGTAGGAGAGATGTGTGAGCTTATAGAGAACCGATTCATCCATACCATTACCAGATCACTACTGAGAACCCATTGTGTACTAGGCTTACCACCATCTCAGGAGAAAATAAAAACTTGTCTCAAGGCAATGTGTGAACTCAAAACTTTGTCATTTTAAGTTGAATGGAATTTTAATAGAGGACAGAAAAGAACAAAACCATTTTTTCAGGGCTCTTTGTTCAAAATTCGTTGTCATTTGACTCATTAAGGCAGCACACAGTGTCCCGTGGGGTGCGGTTTTATCAGTCAGTACCAGGGAGCAAGCCTTGCTTACAGACAAGATCATTTTCTACAAATTTTCTGTCATGTTTCACCTTGGTAATCTCCATCTCTTGTGTGCAAAAAGAAACAATTTATTTTCAACACTTGAGGGATATAGAACATCTGACTGCTGTCATAACCTATTGTTTTTAACATAAACATTATAGCTGCATTTGCCTAGAAATATTTGCCCATGATTGTGTAAATCTGAGCCGGGTACAGGAGAGTCACCTTGTGCTCTCCAGCATCAAAATTGAGACCCATCACCCAGAAAGTGCAATTTGCTCCCTTCACAAGCATTTACTTCAACAAAATTAGAAATAGATTTCCTTTTCATAATTGAGTTAAACAGTGCAGTCACTGAAGAAAAACTTGTGAGAGAATGCATTGCTTTTACCCGTAGCATATAGAACCCCTCAAATGTGGCTAAGGACCTACTATATTTTCCTTTAGCAAAAGATGGTTGATTGCTTAATGGTTGAAGCACTACTAAATAGCTTATTTCACATTACTGGAGAAAATGTGCTTTACATCAATTGCGCAGTGTAATTCTTTGTATTATTTTGGTAGAATTGTTTTACCTTGCACAGAGGCATGCATACGAGAGAGAGAATGGCTTGATAATCTTCCGTGATATTCCAGGATATCTGAAGTACATTGTACAGGAATGGTTCGCTCGGAAAGCTGGGACCCTTTGCTGTTTTCCCTGTTCACTCATTTACTGAATATCACTTTCAACTGAACATTTATCTGGTTTAAAATGAAAATAATTGTTTATATTCGGCTAGTTCTGGCTCTATTTTGTATCTTTACTATTATTTTTCTTTCTTACCCACTTCTGATTTTTATATTTCATGCACCCCTCTAAGCCTTATGAAGAAATTTTTGGAGCACCACGAGTTATATAAAAATAATCATTGTCTAATTTCATTACATACAGAGAAGCTTTCCTTTGTATTTGCACCCATGTCTATAAGATTGTTATTTATAATTTAGCTAAATACATAAAATATATTATTATAAACACATAAAACATTTTGTTTTTTTCTGGTTAAAATTCTTCTTTAATCATCTCTGGTTCATTATTGTAGAAGGCACGGGAACATTTATTTTCACCCTGTGACTTCTCTGAGGGTTGGTGACTCTGATTTTTCCTCTCCTGAGAGACCATGTCACCCCACCTCCCTTTTAGGCCATTATTTTGAACTTTTTTTTGCAGCCAGTTCCTAGTCTGACATCACTTTGTGATCTTTAAAAATGTTGTTTCCAAGCTCCTCTTTGGGACTTACTATTTCTGCCCTCACATAGCCTTTTAATTTACTGATCAGTTGCCGTTTTAGAAGTTTTTTTCTGTGGATTTGGCCTCTGTAGTCCTCTTTGTGTTCTTTTTCATTTTTATACTAATAATTACAACACTTCCCAATTAATTGCCATTTGTGAATATAATTGATGTGTTTCCTCCCTCTCCAGACCACTAATGAAGATGTTAAATAAGTCTTAGCATGAGGCTAGCCTCAGCAGAATTCCATGGGCATATTAGAGTTCACTATAGCTCTATTTATTTTCTCTGCCTTTAAGAGTGCTTCTTGTTGAGACATTTTAATTCATTTTCTTGGATTTCACAATAATGGGGCCCTGCCTGAAGTGTCTGTCCAGATATATAAGGCTTAATGAACTCTATGATTTTCTGAAAACTAAGATTATAGATTGACTCATATATCTGAGAAATTAGAAGCATTTTGTGTATTCAAGATAATAAAAACAAAATGCTTTTGTGAATATAATATGTGAAATACAAGATAAATTCAACTGAGTTATCCCTGTTTTGGAGTATTGGCACAAGGGAGTGCATCAGAGGTATTTAACACAAATAAATTACGTAGCTTTCTTAGAAGAGTGTGCTTCTATATTAGCCCAACCATATTGGGTCCACTTTCTCTATGATCAGAATATTACAAAGGGAGTGGGGAATAATTTATATCAGAGGTTCTGTGACGGAATGAAATGGATCTCTTTTGAAGTATGATCTCTGAAAGCACAGCATGAAGCTCAAATAAAGTGAAGGACATTCGCTATTACAAGTAATGTCCTTAATAATCTTGTTAGTCTAGTCTCCCTCTGTACGAGACAAATGGAACATTATTGGCTTATGGGCTGTAGTAAATAATTTAGTTTCCAATATTCAGGCTGCTTTGACAGTAAATTAAAATGACATGAAAGGGGCTTGTTGAATAAAGAAAGTATCCAATCAAATTTAATTGGCATGACTAAGGCAGTAGAAATATGTTTTATAATTAAACCATGTTGTCTTGGAGCTTTATAAGCATGTATGAATCAAAATGTCAAAAATTATTCTTTGATATTGTGCATTTAAAACTTTGCATGGTGAATAGTTTCCTTAAACAAGCTTCTAGACGTGCATATTGATGTTACATAAAAATAGTTTCATGTTTCAAATAATAAGTGATAAACTTCTCTGTTTGTAAACCCTTGCAAGTAGCATTTCTGATAAAAGACCACTTAGAACTCTCCTTTACAAGATTTTCTTTTCAAATTGATACGCTAATAACTCAGAGAAGGCTATGATTTTGTGTGGCTATATTATGGTATTTCAAGGCTCAACTGTTTTGGTGAAGAAAAATAAGATCCAAACTTAATGAGCAGAACAAAAAATAGTATTGTGAAGAAAAAAAGAAGAATATAAGATAAATTTTGGTTTACTGTAACCTTCTCAAATTCAAGATGACTTGAATTTTCTACAACAGAAAGTGAATTTTGACAGCAGAAGTGTCAAATGCTTCTGCTATAAAAGACAGGAAGCAGTGGGAATTTCGGGTTTTTGTATGACCACCTGTCCTGTTTTTTCCTTCCCTGAAAATGGTGCATAAGTAAGTGCCCATTTGTAACAAAATTCCTAATGATGGTTCTTTCCACAGCTCAGGTGGAAAATATATGATAGTGTCTGAGTCTGAAGAGGTTGCTTATAAAAACAGAAATGAGCTTAGTGAATCATTGTTCCTTCTTAGCGTTTTCGAACTCCCTAGTGAAAGTAAGCAAAAGATTAAAGACAGTGAGCAAGGAAAGGAGAGTTTCCGATCCATCAGTGTTATTCAAAATACTAAGATCATGTGACCCTTAGAGATTTGAATATTGTTTTATAATCTCTTGCTAACTTTTTAGTTCAGGGATGATTTTTAGTGAACAGTCCTCCTATTCTCTTGATTAGGCCCAAATCTAAACAGCAGTTTCAGAGATAATATTATTTGTGTTTATGCTGCTCCAAATAAATCTACAGCAATATGCTACAAATGTCTTTTCTATAGTATTTTGTCTTTCACGCAATCCTGTGACTTTCTGTGATATGGAAATGCATGAAATATGTCCTTTGACTGAAAAAACTGACCAAAATTAGTATTTCTTAAAATCTGTTTTCTGCAGTCTCCTGCCGCCTTCTCCACTTGAAGACGTTTAAACTTTAAGTACATTTTAATTACAATTTGACATAGGAACAGATTAAGAGGGCTGGGTTTTTTTTTAATCTTTTTTTTCCGTGCCTTGATGTTGAGCCCATAACCTCAGTAGTCATGGAAATGTAAAAAGCTGTTTTCCCACTCCCTCCCTCCCTTTTTCTCTTCCTTCCTTCATCCAGCTAGCAAAAGTCATTGCTAACAGGCTGTTTTCTGTACTACTGTGAACTCAGAGGAGAAAAATAAATGAATAACTTTATCTTGGAGGCAGAAATCCCTCCTCAGAGAAAGTTTCTGGAGAGGATAATGTAAACTGGGTTATTTAGTCATAATCACTATGTCTGAGAATGCTGTTCTTTCTTGATGATCCTAAGGAATGCATATCTGGACTTTTGTTTTGTTTTTTGAGTACATACTCCAGTGTTTCTCACACTTCAGCGTGCATTAGTATCGCTTGGAGGGTTTCTTGAAACAGATTGCTGGACCCCTCTTCTGGGGTTCCTGATTCAGTAAGTCTGGGGTGGAGTCCAAGAATTTGTAGTCTTAAGCAATTCCCAGGTGATGCTGCTGCTGCTGAGGAAACACACTGTGAGAACCATTCACTCATAGTATTACATACAGTGGTTAATCTACTGCTGTGAGCAAAGACACCAAGGACCTTTACTGCCTGTCAAGGAGCTGAAGGCCTATTTCCAGGGAAGTTAGCACTGTGCAGGGACATTCAAGAAGAGCACAAATGTTACATCAGATATGAGCCTGGAGGACCATGATGGCCTGTGGTGGACTACCTGAGAAGCTCTGGGGATTCAGCGATGCCTTCTGGAGGATCTCAAGTTCTAGTTGAAGCCTGAAAGATGGGTTAGGAGGACAGCAGTTTCTTTAGAGAAAACTTGCGTTCTTTTTAGCATCAATATTAGTCTAAAAAATCAGGAACATTAGTTCTCTAAAGGGCAAAAATGATTACTTACCTTTAAAATTTTAAACTGAGCTGAATATGAGAATGTGAAAACTGCTCTTCCTGGAAGGGTCCTTAGGCCAACACACTTGGCTCTGTGCATGTAGGTTTGTTTGACTCTGTACACAGGTTGGAGACTCTTTTGCTTTGGAAAATAGAACTTTCAATTTTATTGATGCCTGCGTTTATTTGTAGAATGATACACCAGAGCAAAGTATCATCACATTTGTTCTTCACCATTTGGAAATGGTGTCCATTGTTGTAATTCGCATTTGACTTTTCAGTTACTTGGGAGCCTGTTTTTTCTATGTCTTCAAAACATACAGAGTGGGTATTTGATAAATGCATTGAAAGTTTTAAAATTTTTTGTACTTTTAAGTAGGTACGTTTCTTTTTTTTTTTCTTTCTTAGAATCTAGAGTTGATCTAGCTCAAAAGATGTTTGAATATTTGGTTGTCCAGACTCTGATTTCTTCTAGAAATAAAGTCTGTACTGATAGTGGCAAATAAAATGCTTGTAGATCCTGCCATCCTGGACCTTATATCATATAGGTGCAAATCAAAGATAAAACCTCCCTATGTTTATCTGCTGCTGTTTTGTTGTTGTTGTTATACCTTATTCTCTGAATTTCATCTCCTACAAACTATGGTGTATTACTGTCTCCATTGTATGGATGAAACAGATCAAGAGAAGTTGACCCTGTGGCCCAAGGCCATTGTGTGGTACAGTCAATATTGGGATAATACTTGTTCCAATCAGTTCAATACTGTTTTAGCTCTACCATGTTACCAGAGTCTGTAACTGTTTATCTTTGCCTCACCTTACCTTTTAGAGACTGAAACCCTGACTCAGCATTGAATACACGGAGGCCAGTTTACTCTTGTCAACTTGAATGGACCTCCCTTCCCTGCTTTGTTTGTTTCTTCTGACCTTGTCTTGCACTTGTTTGATGGAAAAGTGATTTTTCTACAGGTTGATGGTTTCCAACTTTTTCTTTTTTTAATCTAAGGAAACATTACCTTGACATACAAACAAAATACATAGAAAGCTATTTGAAAATCATAGCTCTGTGCAAACTGTTCCTCTTTGGAGCTCTCCTTATTTAGCTGTGAAACTTGCATGAAATAGCACGGTAGTCTGAGTCAGACTGGTTTCCCTGATAGCTCCGTTGATAAAGTATCCACCTGCAATGCAGGGCACCCCTGTTCGATTCCTGGATTGGAAAGAGCCACTGGAGAAGGGATAGGCTACCCATTCCAGTATTATGGGGCTTCCCTTGTGGCTCAACTGGCAAAGAATCTACCTACAGTGCGGGAGACCTGGGTTTGATCCTTGGGCTGAGAAGATCCCCTGGACAAGGGAAAGATTACCCACTCCAGTATTCTGGCCTGGAAAATTCTATGGACTGTATAGTCCATGGGGTTGCAAAGAGTCAGAAACAACTGAGCAACTTTGGCTTTCAGTCAGACTAGCTGATTCAGAGTTTACATTAGAAATTTACTAGAAAACTGTAATTATCAGTCTGATTTGAGAATAATAATAATGATAACTAATATTACTAAACCTGTATTCCTGTGTGCCAACTTGCATTAAGGGTACCATGGATTATCTCCTTTAATCTTGATGATCCAGAACTAGCCAGTTAGAAAAACCACAATTCACTACCAGATAATCCATTTCCAGATTGAGAGTACTTCACTTATATGCTGTTAAGTCTCTGACCTAACTTCTCTTTCCAAGCTGATACTTTTCCCTGCTCCCCTCACAAACCAGATATGTACCTCTGAGCTGGTTTTGCAATAGGGGATGTGTATTGCCAAGATACTATGTTCTTCTAAAGTAGCCTGCTGAGAAGTAGGGTACTTTGAAATGATTGATAATGTAAATTTCTTCCAGGAGTAAGATACCAGACTGAGAAACATGAGATGAGTATCCTCTGTCCACTCCCAATCATTCATAAAAAATGTTCTTAAACTTGGCAGTGAGCAGTTTCCAAACAGGATTTAATTTTTTTTAGAGTGAAACAGGCTGCTGTGAGGACCCATGACAGTTTCCTGTAGGCCCTATCTGGTTGTCCTGTCAAAGTAAACATTTTCCTGACACTGTGTTAGCGAAGAATCCCAAAACTATCTCATTCTCTGAGAGATAATTTTTAATTTTTAAAGAAATAGTTGGACAAGTCATAGCTTCAAGCTTTGTAGCCGGTGTGTAGTCTTAGCACTGAGTCATGTTTTACTTTTCAGTTATCAATTTGTTGTTGTTGTTCAGTTGTTCAGTCATGTCTAACTCTTTTCAAGCCCATGGTTTGCAGCATGCCAGGCTTCCCTGTCCTTCACTATCTCCCAGAGTTTGCTCACATTTATGTCCATTGAGTCAGTGATGCCATCCAGCCATCTGGTCCTCTGTCACTGCCTTCTCCTCCTTCCCAGCATCAGGGTCTTTTCCAATGAGTCAGCTCTTTGCATCACGTGGCCAAAGTGTTGGAGTTTCAGCATCAGTCCTTTCAATGAATTTCCAGGGTTGATTTCTTTCAGGATTGACTCCTAGGTTTGATCTCCTTGCAGTCCAAGGGACTCTCATGAGTCTTCAGCACCACAGTTCAAAAACATCAATTCTTTGGCATTCAGCTTTTTTTATGGTCCAACTCTCACATCCATACCTGATTAATGAAAAAACCATAGTTTTGACTATATGAACCGTTGTCAGCAAAGTAATGTCTGCTTTTTAATATGTTGTCTAGATTTGTCATAGCTTTTCTGCTGAAAAATCTAGCTTGTTCACAAACAAGCAGACAAAAACATATCTTGCCATTTAGTTTTTGTTCTTTCTCCCTTCAGCAGCTTTATAGTTGGAAGCTAGAACTTGAATTCAGAAGTCACCTGACCTGAGATCAGAGCTTGGTTTTGTCACTAACCAGCTTTGTGACCTTGGGCACGCTTATGACATGCTCTGAGTCTCGATTTCTCTGTCTGTGTAACTGAGACTACTCAGGCCGCCTCAGAAGATTATGGTGAGGACCACCTGAGGTGACCTGAATGGGGGCAGCACACAGCATCTGACTTCTGGTGGGACCTCCCTGCTCACTTACCTTCAGAGCTTTGATTCTTACCACCAGAGTACTTGCTTCAATCTTTGTCTGCTCATGTGTTCCAGTTTTTGGAAGGGAACACATTATTCCTGGAATCATAGATTCATTAATCTAAGATTTTCTAATGAAATAGGTAGAAATTCCTAGAGCTGTATTTGTGCAAGTTTCTCTATATTCTAAAATTTTAAAAAGGGTTGAGTAAATATTTTACTGCTTATTTTTCATCCTTCCCATTATTACCTGTGTTCACTTGATGTAATCATTTATTTCTGATTTTAATTATGTTTTCCCTTTTAAATACATTTGCAGATACAGAGGAATTTCAGAAGTCAATTCTGTATGGAAACCACCTGAACCTTTAGTAGCTCAGAAAGCTCATTATGAATAGAGGGCATTGCTCCTTGTTTTACACTATTTTTCTTCTCATGAGATCCTTAAAAATGTCCGGAATGGCATTTTTCCTTTACTCAAACATAAGGAGAAGACTTGGACTCATTTATTTTTAAATAGTCAAACTGGTTTCCTTAGAAAAAATGCCATCAGTGGAAACTCTTTATAATTCCAGCAATTGCAACATGTAGTAACAGTATGGATTTGCATTGAAGCAGGTTTTCCCTTTAAATTCTTGCTACTTTGGGGAAAAATTCACTACAAGTTGGTAAAATGGCTACATTCTATTATGCATTTGTCACAATTTCCAAGTAAAAAGCCATACTCAAGTTTGAAATTAAACAATTTAACTTCAAACATTTTTCATTAATGTGAAGAAGGGTTTTTAGAAGGATGCTTGTAGAAACTGTGGAGTTATTTTTAATTAAAACCTATTTGCCAAGAGCCATTTTTATTATTGTTTTGTGAAAATTATCCTCAATAAGTGTCAGTTTACTCGGTAAGAGCTATAGAGAATGTAAGTTCACCTTAATGCCTGCTCTCAAGTTCATTATGGACCTGCAAAGATCACCCACATCCAAAAGAGTAGAATTTGAAGAATCAGAAGTGATTTAAAGGTGGGTTAAATTTTCATGATATAGTATATATAAGTAGACAACTTCTGTCAGGGTGCAATTCTGATGAAGTCTGAATTCCACCCACGCAGGGCAAGATGCATGAACTCCAATGTGTGAAAAACGACTGTCAGCAATAGGTTTTTACTGAACAAAAGTCAGTGATACAACTGCTTACCTTTTCACAGTGACACTTATTAGAACTTACAAGAATCATAACAGGTAATCTCTTCCTAAAGGTAACATAACTTCGTATCCACTGCAGTGTTGTATATGCTGCAGGCAAAAGGTGTGTAGTCTGTCTTATTTAGTCCGGACACTGCCATGTTGGTTGTCAAAAATCAATTTAAAATTCTAACCTGTATGTTTTACAGCCCCCTTTTCTTTCCACGATTCATGATTTTAGGTGTTCTAATCTCTAGTGGAAGGATTTTAAATTGATCCTGAGATGTATATTTCTATTCCAGTGTTCATTTGAAATATACAGGTTTTTAAGCTCTTTTAAATTCTCTATTCAGTATTTTGCGTGGCTGAAATATGAGTGTAAAAATAGTAGATTTTTTAATGCTTTTGTATAGGCTCAGGAGAGTCCTTCCTGCAATACTAGCTAGAAAGGTAATGAACTGTAAAATATGTTGAAATGATTGGGGATTAAAAATCTCTGGTGTGTAGTGACAGTGCAATTATATTCCACAGTAAAGGTTTCTTGTATTAAGAGTAATAAATAAAACTTATTTTTTCCCACTGTGATTGGTTGTCACCACCATAATGATGGCTTTGACCTTCTTCCTCTTCAGATGCCATTAGCCTGTGACCAAGTAGTCAGGCTAGAGCAAAAATGCTGTGGAAACCTAACTACAAAGTGAAAATTCTTACAAAACCATAGCAATAAAAGTCTGAGAGTACAGTAGATGCCTTTGGAATTCTGCAGGTGTGTTGCCCTTTCAGTGTGGCATGTATGCTTGCTTCCCATTATTCTTTGACCCCTGTTTATGGGTTTGGAAGTTCTGCTTCTAGAACTGGCTTTACAGAACTGCTTGTCTTTGAACATACATGGTGTAAGCAATTGACCCTGGTAGCTTACAATCCCAAGAATCAAGGTCAAATTGCTAAGTGACACTTCTTGGGAAATAAGTTAACTTTAAATATTTATCTAGAGACTAAAAAAGATTTGGAAGACTTGAACAGTATTCATTTTTATTTAGAAAGTTGGGCAGGGGATTTAAGATTATGTAAAAAGTGTTCATTACTTTTTGCCTTTTAAAAAAAATGAAGGCAATTGTCAAAATTTCTTCAAAGAATCAAACTGAAGAACAAAGCATTCTTCAGTTGGGTGCTCATGGTCTTTATTCCATTTTCATTCCTTTTTTTTAAAAAAAAAATAAATTCTCAACTGAAATGTGAATGTCATGGAATGCCTCCAGTGCAAGGCTCCTGAACAGCATTGGGCCATATTTATTCATTAGAATTATGTGCCATTTTTGTCTTCCTTTCTTATTAAGCCTCATTTGTCTGCCTAGAAGGTCGAAGGAGCAGCTGCTTCCTGGGCTGACCTCTATGCACCTCGATTGTTTTGCTCTTTAAAGGTACTCACTCTTTCCTTCTTCCTGGGGACCTGTGGGATTGTCCTTTCAAAGCATTTACCCTGTCTTAGGTCAGGGAGTAAGAAGGACAGCCACTTACATGTTCCCGTGATGCCTGCTGCTGAATAAGGGCCATGTTGTCATCCATTGTCACGGGGATGACTTGATGTTTTTTCTTAATGATCTCAGAGTTCACTAGTGAAATCAGCAAAAAATGAACACATTTGTAGTACTGTTTTAAAAATCCTTAAGCTTTTTGAGTGGCTGCTACTCTGCGTAACTGCATCAGAACCATTTCCTCCATTGTAATGTTTGGAAGCAAACCTATTGTTTATATATATGTGTGTACACATGCATGTATGCACATATATACACACACATATGCATATGCACATATACACACATCTGTATACATTTACACACACATGTACACACATATACACACACATATACACACACATATATACACATACACACATATACACACGCATATATATACATATACACACGTATATACACACACACATATAATAACTTTTATTGCCCCCTCCCTCTGCTTTTAATAAAAATGGGAGTTCAGTAGAGCATTTGACATAATGAGTGGCCACTTACTCCAAATTTCTGTGAACCTGACATAATCAAGAAGAAATTCCTTTACTTTACTCGAACTTTGCAGTTGCATTGGGGTAGGTAGGTAATGAAGGAAGGAGGCATTGAAACGTGCCTAAATCACATGCTGTTACAAGTCTTATGATAGATTTGTGTTTGACTTAACAGCTTTTGGAACCTAATAAAAAGAACTTAATTGACAATTTCTTGAAATTGCTAAGAAAACCTAGTGATGTTGGTAGGGTATAATAAGGAGTTTCTCATCACTGTCTTTGAGATTGAGCCTATACAAAACAAAACAACAAAAAAAAAGGATTTATCTCTGTGGTAACTCTAAGTAATTGATATACAGACAAGGTTTGGTTCCAATTTGCCAGCAATAAAGTTGTAATAGGGTTTTCTCTGCAATTTTAGCCTTAATGTGCTCATTCCAAAGAGCGGTATTTTTCCAAGCGAACAAATAACATCAGTAAAGCTTACGATCAGTAATAGCCCCACACTGATGCTCGCATTAAACTTGTTAAATCAATTCTCTAGACACTTTCTAAAGTGGACTGTCTCTTTACTTTGACTTGCACCCTATGTGGATGATCCATCAGTTACATTTATTTGAATGATCTTTAGATTCAAAATTGGTAATTATTCATGCTTGATTGTGGTTATGAATGGGCCTCTTCTATTTTTTTCCCTCCTATTTTGTTTTGTGGATGCTCATTTTTCAGTCTTTGAAGGCTATGAATGTTTAGTGATACCAGCTACTTGGATGTGGATATTTTTGCCTCTCCACAAATTTGTATACATACTTGGTTGCATAAATACTGTGGATAACATCTTCCACGATCATCTACACTTATTCAGAAGGCCTTGTTATTCTTGAAGCAAATAACATAAGCACAAACATGTATTTATCAGAAAAGGCATAGATTCTAATTGTGTTTCCAAAGATAGACTGTAGTCCAATGGACACAAGATATTAGACTGGCAAAAGATAGCTGGTGTTTGAGAAAGTGTTTTTTAGAGGTAGGCAGTCTACCAACCTTCCTTCATTTTTCACTGGAACGAGCTGAGCCTGCTATTGCATGTTGCCTTTTGTCGGTAAACACAAAGAGAAATCTGAAGCCATCAATCTTGCTTATCAATACTACTCAGTGTGATTCTTTTCTTGGCCATTTCCCTTTTTCTTTTCCTATACAAACTTCATTTTTCTCAGAGTGTCCTTTCTGTTTCACTGCGAATAAGTTGAGGGTCAGGTGAATAAAACAAAATATTAATACTGTGTATTTGCAGAACTGTGTATTGCTTAGGGTACAGTGGATGTGCCTTCATATACAGAAGTCAAATATGGCAAAAGGTGCATTTTCTGAAGAAACTGTGTTGCTTGCTGATATCTGCTTTGGGTCTAACTATAGCCACTTCGCTGCCTTGAATAGTGGGAGCCATAGATGCTCCGATGAATAGAAAGGCTATTGATCTATGTCAACTTTTTATGCATAGTTTATCTGCATCCTTAAGCCAAGTCTTTATTTTCCATACCTTTTTATTTTTCTTTTTTAACTTTTTATTTCATATTGGAGTATAGCTGATTAACAATGCAATAGTTAAAGGTAGACAATAAATGGACGCAATCATACATATACACGTATCCATTCTCCCCCAAACTCCTTTCCTATCCAGGTTGCCACATTGAGCAGAGTTACCTATGCTATCCAGTACGTCCCTGTTGGCTATCTGTATATTTCTTTTTTTTTCTTGTATATAGCATACTTTCAAATCAGGTATGTTATGTAACAAAGATTATCTCAGAACAAGTGTTAAAGAAATCTTTACTGTAAACTTAACAGCCTTTAAAATGTATTACGTCACAAAACAATATATCCCTATTCTGTTTTAATATTCTCTTAATTATGTTTTCTTTGAGCACATGGAACAACAGTTCCATGAAGTAGTCTAATACCAGTACAGGGTTTTAGCCTGAATTTTAAATTTAAATTTTAGAACTTTCTGCTGTTTTCTCTCTTAATTTTGAGGGGAAACGAATAGTTTCTTTTAGTTCTTGGGCCTCAAGCACATTATAGCTCATTTGACTGCTTTTGGCTACTTTTTTCTATGTCCCAGCTTCATAATTAAAGGGAAAAGCTTATTGCTAGATGGGTATTTGTTCCTCTGTTTAAAAAAATAAGCTCATTAGGTTAATATATATTTCTATTGTATTTAAGCCTGTGACACACTGGTGTGATTTATCTAGTCTCTGTAAGCAAATGTTCATCCTTGTGAGATGTATGAAGTCTTTCAAGGAATCAGGGTGTATGTAGCCTATAAGACTAGATTTCTAAAAGAGCTGATTTTATTTCCTGTCAGCCTGAAAGTTATTCAGATACAGCTTGCATTCATTTTAGGATGATACTCAAATTAGGTAGATAAATGAAGATTTGGTGGAAATCTTCCCTTGGTTTGACTGATATGTATATAATGTGTGCATATGTGTATCTAACAAGGTTCCTGATGTATTGAGTGACTATTCTGTGCCAGACAATGCACTGGGTATTTTTATATATTATTTGTTGTCTGCCTTAATTTAATATGCAAATAGCCATTGTATGGTTATTCTTATCCGTCTTTAGAGATAAGGTGACTGAGGCATGGAGCAATTAGACAGCTTTTCTATTCAAACATAGCTAGTAACTGGGGGATTATAATTCAAACCCAAATCTAGTTGATTCTCAAGCTTGTGATTTTTAGATGATGTTACTCTTGAACAAGTTAGTTTTTAGAGGGCAGATTACCTTCTCATTATGAGAAGCAGCTCACCATGATTGATTTTCTAGTGTAATCAGATTTCTTGAGTTCCATTGCCAGTGTGTTTCTCTGCCCTAGATTTTGTTGTCTGCTCTGCCCGCTTTAACCCTGTTTATCATTTCCTTCTTGGTACTTTTCCCCTTTGGCCTCAGATCATCAGTTTTTCCTGGTTTTCATCTCCATGATGAGTCCCTCGTTATGCTCCTTTGCGGGGTGTATTTCTTCCATCTGCCCTTAAATGTAACCAGTTCCCACCTTCCTCTTGCACACTTAGGCTGGGTGTTCTCATTCTCTTCCGTTGTTTTGCTTCTGCTACCTAACTGCTCATGGCCGTTCTCTACTTCTGCCTTACATTTCTTCCTGGAGCTCTAAGTCCACATGTTCAGCTGTCTAACTGCCAGTGTGCCTTGATTTACCATAGACTTCTCAAGCTCAAAATGACCAATACTAAACTCACTATCATCTAAAACTGACTTTTGTCTCGTGTTTGCCAGCTCCATGAAAGGAATCGCCATTCACTTAGGCACCCAGGCAGAAACCAGCAAGTAACCCTCAAGTTCTGTTTCTCTTGTTCACTCTCTTCAGATTGGTTGGGTCTGCCCTTCTCCATCCCCAACCCATCTGCTTTATTTGGGTTTTTGTTTGTGTGTGTGTTAATATTTGGTTATTTGTTTAGGCTGCCTTTGGTCTTAGTTGCGACATGTGTGATCTTCATTGTGTCATGTGAGACCTTTTATTGAAGCACAGACTCTCTGGTTGAGTTCCACGGGCTCAGTAGTTGTGGCACACAGGCTTTGTTGTCCCATGGCATGTGAATCTTAGTTTCCCAACCAGGGATCAAACCCATGACCTCTGCATTGCAAGGCAGACTCTTAACCACTGGACCACCAGGGAAGTCCCTGCTCTGCTTTATTTGATTCACCATTGCTTTCTCATCCAGATGGTGCTGAATCCTAACTGGGGCTCCTCCCTTCCATTTCAATTTTCCATAGAACTGCCTCCCTAGTCCTATCTCTATAAAGAAAACCTGTTTATATCAGTTTCTTACACAAAGGTATTCAGTGTTTTGTTTCATTTTTTTTTCAAGTACACACAGAAATTGTATGGCTTTTCATAGTCAGTAGTATGTCCAATTTTCTAGCCCCACTCCTTGTCTACAACACACACCTTGCCTCCAGCCATACCAAACTTCTCCACGTTTAATGAGTGTACTGCTATCTCTCCCACCTCCTCACTCCATTGATTAGAATGACTTATCCTTCCAGCATCCACTCAGATACCCAGATGAGATCTCTGGCATTCCCCATCTTCATTCCTAAAACTAGGATTATGGGCCTTCCCTTTATATTCTCAGATCAGTCTGGTGTGTATTTTATTGCTTATTTACCTGTCATGGTCTTCAAGCCTTTTATCTCTGTACCCTTGAGGCCTTGTATAGGGCTGGGCACTAGCCCAGGAGGTGCTCATTAAATGAACTATACATTAAATAATGATTTAATGTTTGGAGAATCAGTCTCTGAGACAACCAGTTATTAAAGTCATTAAAAAATTCTATAGTAAAATAATTTTGAAAAAATACAAAGAGGCAGCTAGGCAGACAATGGAAAACAGCAAAGAATGAGGAGGCTACAGAATCAGTGACATTTTTCATTGATCAGAGGTCTGGAGGAATTATCAAATGTGAAATGACTCATAACTTGGTTATACTTCTTAAATGTCAAATATATGAGCAAAACTCTTAGTCTGGGATATAAGTCATTGTGAAAACCTGTGGAAATATGTGTTTATGGACTATGTCAGGAGATGCTATAATCTTTCTGGGAACATTAGAGGACTTTCTACAGGAAACCAGCTGCAGACTGATCCTTTCTTTTTTTCCCCATTTCTAGAAAAATATTAAAGATATTTGGTCAGGAAAATTTGCAATGGGGAGCCAGCCAAAAGCTTCTATGAATAGGAAGTATGCTTTTGACCTTGTTCTTGTGCAGTAATAGGTATTTTTTTTCCAAACCTAGTATGCTACAGTTAACATGGGAACTTTGAAAATAACCGTGTTTTGAAATTGCCTAAGTCTTGTCTTTACTTTGACTATAATTTGGGTAGTATGTGAGCAGAATGTCTACCTAAATTGGTTATCAGAAGATATTCCTGCTAGTATTGTTCATAGGTGTTACTTCTAAGCATAGTGAAAATTTGGAAGCATGTCAACATCTGCAAAACTATGCATGCTCATTTAATCTACATCTCTTTTGTAAAATAATATATCGAGAAATGAATGACCAGTCATCCTATTTTAGTACTTTAGGAACCAGATCAACCTGACTAAAATGTTTCTAAATTGTGGAATATTTGAACTGGAGGGATACTGGGAAATCATTTAAAGCATATTTCTTTTGCTCTAGTGTCAATTGCCAAGTGGGCTGTTAGTTTCCTTTTTTCCATGATCATGGTTTTTGAGCCAGCTCTCTCAGAATCCAAAGTGGGGTATGAGTGACTTAGCCCCATCTTACCCTGCTACAGATAAGTACTTTCCATTGTGAATTTCCAAAGATGTTCTAGCTTCAGTCTTGGAAGGTCAGTCACAGCTGAGGTCTTTGTCTTGGCCTTCCACAGTGCCCTGTGCAGTGTCTCTCCCTAGGTGCCAGCAACTCGAGAGCATTCATTGAGAATCTGTAGTTGACTGATCAACACATCAGGAGAGGGTTTCAATTCTATGGTTTATGAAGTTTCAAGCCAGTAAATTGAGTTATTATTCATTGTAAAGAAAATATGATGCCTTTAGAGTTTCTCTTCAGGCTGAAAGGGTAACTAGAAAAAAACTGTTGAGGTAAATCTGTGTTGTAGAAATCAGTAGTTTTCTAATTTAAAAATTATTCATAAAAAGTGGATTTCCTGTTTTCTTTAAAGCAAGAACCAATAGTTTATTATAGTATTTGTTTGTAGATTTACATTTAACCATTTAACATTTGTCAAGGAAATCCAACCAGTCCATTCTAAAGGAGATCAATCCTGGGTGTTCATTGGAAGGACTTATGCTAAAGCTGAAACTCCAATACTTTGGCCACCTCATGCAAAGAGTTGACTCACTGGAAAAGACTGATGCTGGGAAGGATTGGGGGCAGGAGGAGAAGGGGACGACAGAGAATGAGATGGCTGGATGGCATCACCGACTCGATGCACATGAGTTTGAGTGAACTCCGGGAGTTGGTGATGGACAGGGAGGCCTGGCGTGCTGTGATTCATGGGGTTGCAAAGAGTCAGACATGACTAAGTGACTGAACTAAACTGAAATAGTCACAATTTAAGTAAATTTCAATAAATTTAACAACAAAACCTTATCCATTTTGACCATGGAAATTGCTTTAATAAGCAATGCATTTAATTATAGAAAAAGTTTCTTTCTCTCTTCTGGGGGGAGAGTATAAATAAATAATTCCTCTCATTTGGAATGGATTGTAATTATTTTGATTGATTTTGTTTTCATAAATTATGAATAGTAACAAGACCCAATTTAAATCTAAGAAATGGTGAGTTACTAGTAATTCTACTAATTATATTTTAAGATCTACCCCAAATATTATCAATTTCAGTTTGCCCTTAATTTTGTGATGAATTAGGATGTAATCCAGTGAGACCCTTTCCAAACAGATTTTTGTTTTGTTTCATATTGGGCATTATTGTTCTGTTTGTTTTAGAAAAACATAAACCTGGAAATAAGGATTCACTCTCTGTCCCTTTGCAGAAAATGTGGGCAGTTTCCTGCTCTAGAAAAACGAAAGAATGCCTTTCTGTTCATCTATATCTTAACTTACCTCATAATCAAATGTCATTTAATTTGGACTTAAATATTAGTTCATTATCCAATAATTTTGGCTTTAATTTTTTCCAGCATGATTTTACTGTCAAGTCTGGCACTCTCTAGATTGTATTTTGAAAGACTGAGTGAAATGTAAAACAAAAATTATAGAAATCTGGCACTGGATGTTTTGCAGAAGTCATTTAGCCATTGTCCCATTTTATAGACAAGAAAGAAGATTCCTGGAAGGGAAGGTGACAAAGAGGGTTGAAGGCATGAACTTGAGTTTGTAGATAGATTCCTTTTCAAATGGAGTCTTGAATACTGCTAGTTTGTATCGAGGGCGTGAGATCCATATGTTCCTAGTTAACTTTCTCTCTTATCCTGCTGGGTCGTGTCCCCAAACATGACCTGTTTCCTCATACCTCTTATCCATCTGGCCCCACTCCTCCCCCTCCAAGGGACCATCCACTTCCTTCCTTCCATCTCCTCCAGAGTCTGAGACGCCAGACATGAACTTCTGCAGCTTCCTACTCCCATACCTGTGGCTGCATCTGCAGGCCTCAACCCTCACCTCTTTGCCTCACTCCTGTTTTCTCCAATTCTTGGGCCTCACTGTCCCAGTTTATCCTCATCTTCTTTAACTTCAGCTTCCTCTTCCCTCTGGTAAAATACTTGTATCCAGTAAATCTAAGGATTGAATCTATTCCTTATTTGACTAAAAACTATGTCTATGTACAGGTGTGCTGATGGGATTGCTTACTGTTCAAGTGAATAATAAACTGTGCCTTGAAAGTGTATCAATTTTGAAAATATTGAATGGTATAAGGAAAATTTAAGTTCTCAAAACATTTTCTGTTCACTGCATTGAATGTGTCTCTTCCACAACTTCCTTTAATGGGTCACTCCTGGGAAAGATGGCTTATCACAGTTGAAGAAGTTACTCTCATTTGCATACTTCAACAATAAAAATGCCATTTCATCTTTTGATGTTATTTTTTCTACTAAATTACAAAGGAAAAAAAATGCCACAATCTTTTTTCAAGGGTAGATTATATGCCAGTAATCATAATGGGCTTGCCTGGTAGCTCAATCGGTAAAGAACTGCCTGCAGTACAGGAGACCCAGTTTTTATCTCTGGGTCAGGAAGATTCCCTTGGAGAAGGAAATGGCAACACACTCCAGTATTCTTGTCTGTAGAACCCCATGGACAGAGAAGCCTGGCAGGCTGTAGTCCATGGGGTTGCAAGAATCTGACATGACTTAGCAACTAGACCACCACCAATCATAAAGAAGTCACTTTGGAATATACTTTACTTGATTACGTTTTTGGATTGTGATAAGGAGATGACACCATGGGAAATTTAGCCACATTTTTAGTACTTCCTAATTGCAGCAGATTTAGAAAAGACAGAGGAACTAGAGATCAAATTGCTAACATCCGTTGGATCATAGAAACAGCAAGAGAATACCAGAAAAACATCTCATTCTGCTTCATTGACTATGCTAAAACCTTTGACTGTGTGGATCACAACAAGCTGGGAAATTCTTAAAATGATGGGAATACCAGACCAACTTACCTGCCTCCTGAGAAAGCTATATGCAGGTCAAGAAGCAACAGTTAGGACCATACATGGAACAACAGACTGATTCCAAATAGGGAAAGGAGTACTTCAAGGCTGTGTATTGTCACCCTGCTTATTTAACCTATATGCAGAGTACATCATGAGAAATGCCAGGCTGGATGAACCACAAGCTGGAATCAAGATTTCCAGGAGAAATATTAATAACCGTAGATATGCAGATGACACCATCCTGATGGCAGAAAAAGTGAAGAGGAACTAAAGAGCCTCTTGATGAAGATGAAAGACGAAAGTGAAAAAGCTGGTTAAAGCTCAACATTCAAAAAACGAAGATCATGGCATCTGGCCCCATCACTTCATGGCAAATGGATGGGGAAACAGTGGAAATAGTGACAGCCTTTATTTTCTTGAGCTTGAAAATCACTGTAGATGGTGACTGCAGCCCCAAAATTAAAAGATGCTTGCTCCTTGGCAGAAAAGCTATGTCAAGTCTAGACAGTGTATTAAAAAGCAGAGACATTATGGACGAAAATCTATGTCAAGTCTAGACAGTGTATTAAAAAGCAGAGATGTTACTTCGCCAATAAAGATCCATCTAGTCAAAGCTATGGTTTTTCCAGCAGTCATGTATGGATATGGGAGTTGGACCATAAAGAAGGCTGAGCACCAAAGAATTGATGCTGTTGAACTGTGGTGTTGGAGAAGACTCTTGAGAGTCCCTTGGACTGCAAGGAGATCAAACCAATCTATTCTAAAGGAAATCAATCCTGAATATTCATTGGAGGGGTTGATGCTGAAGCCTTCGCTCCAATTCTTTGGCCTGTTGCAAAGAGCTGACTCATTGGAAAGACCCTGATGCTGAGAAAGATTGAAGGCAGGAGGAAAAGGGGATGACAGAGGATGAGATGGTTGGATGGCATCACCGACTCAATGGACATGAGTTTGAGCACCTCTGGGAGATGGTGAAGGACAGGGAGGCCTGGCATGCTGTCGTACATGGGGTTGCAAAAAAGTTGAACACGATTAAGTGACTGAACAACAGCAATTTCAGCAGAAATATAATATGAATCATGTTTTGATTGGGACTTCCTGAGAGTAGCGAAGTAAAGAAAATTTAACACAATCAACTCAATTTTTATTGTTGCTCTTGTTAAGGTACTTAGGAAATCAAGAAAGTTAAGCCACTTGGCTTAATAGCATTCTAAGTTCTTATTAGGAAGTGGTAAAATTTGCAGTAGATCTGGTATTATGCTTTAGGACTAGCTTTCATGTCTGGCCTTTTGTCGTTTCCCTTTGGTGTACTATAAACAGGACAATGAGAAACTGAAAATGGAAAATCTCTCCAGTGGTTGATTAGAATTATACTTTCCATTGATATGAAATGTATACAGTTAACTACTTTGCATGTGGTGAGTATTCAAAGGGCTCAACCTGGTCATAAAAGGACATGCTGACCTCATCTCATCTCGTGCCCAAGGCCTTCATTGATCCATCTCATATTTCCTCCCTACCTCACTTATATGTATTCCAAATCTTGACTGAATTAAGGAAAATACCTACCCTACTTTCCCTTAGACATCTCTGGCTCTCTTATATTCAGGAAACCATTGCCTGTGGTGTGGGGATCTGGTATTTCTATCAATTTGCGGTTAATGCTCTTTCTACCTTCTGGCTCAGAGTTGGACCTTCATCATTCCTATTTCAGTATCTTCTATGCACCAATTCTGATTATATTTCCTTTTTTAAATTTAATTTTACTTTGTAGAAGAGTACCATAAAAAGATGCCTATGACTGCTCATTCCTAAATCTCCAGTTCATAAAATGGTTCACAAATTAAACTATCCACCAGATTCTTGGCTCACCCATAGAAGAGAAATACAGTCCTTCTATGGATGATTTTACTTCAAAATATTTTAAGTGCTTCTCTTTATTCCTTCTAGCTATTCTTAATCAGATAAATTGGCAAATACAAGTATGAATTATAGTCATATTTAATATTCACAGTCACCTTGATAATTCATGTGAACATAGGTGATAGACAACACTCAAGAAATATTTAGAGGGAGAAATACTGCAAATGTAAATGATATGGAAAATAGCTTTATTTTTGTTTGTTTTATTTTTTAAAGTAAAGACTCAAGATATATGCCCAGTATATACCCTGAGGATACCATAATCAAAAAAGAAACAAACCCAAGTGTTCACCATAGCACTGTTTACAGTAGCTAGGACATGGAAGCAACTTAGGTGTCCATTAACAGGTGAAGGGATAAAGAGGCCATGGTACACATATGCAATGGAATATTACTCAGCCATAAAAGAAATGCATTTGACTCAATTCTTATAAGGCAGATGAACATAGAAGTTATTATACAGAGTGAAGTAAGTCAGAAAGAGAAAAACCAAATATGGTATGTTGACACAGATATATGGAATCTAGAAAGATGGTACTGATGAACCTATCTGCAGGGCAGCAGTGGAGATGCAGACATACAGAACAGACTTTTGGACACAGTGGGGAAGGAAATGGTGGGACAGGTTGAGAGAGTACCGTTGAAGCATATACATTACTATATGCACAGTTAGACAGCCAGTGGGGATTTGCTGTATGATGCAGGGAGCACAAATCTGGTGCTCTGTGACAACCCAGAAGGATGGGATGGGGTGGGAAGTGGGAGAGAGTCTCAAGAGGGTGGGGACATATGTGCACCAATGACTGATTCGTGTTGATGCATGGCAAAGACCAACACAATATTGTTAAGCAATTATCCTCTAATTAAAAGAAAATACCAATATTTTTAAAAAGTAAAGACTCGCAATAGTGAAGGGGGAAAGAAGTGATAAGTCAGGACATGAAACTCTGTCTATCCCTGACAGATTCCTGGTGCTATGTCAGACGTTGAAAATTCCAACTTTATAATCAGTTAAAACCCAGTTTGACCACAACAATGTATTTATTTTAAAACACAAATAAGCTGTCCTTAATTGTGCATTGAAAATATAAAAATAAGAAGTAACAGCTTAATGAACCATGAAACCAAGTGATGAATCTGACTGACTCAGTGAGACATGGGAACAAGTGAGGATTGCACACAGAATAGTAAGGGGATCCTCCACAGAGGGACACAGAGCGACTAAACCAATGAAAATCAAAAGCCAATTGCACACACAGTTGTTTGGTTGGCCCTGGGAACCTCAGCGCATAGCTTACCTCCCATGTATAAAAATTCTTTCCAATGACCGGTGTCTGACTTTCACATCTCTCTATTCCAACTACTGCTTTCCCCTAAGGAATAACCTTAGTTTTTTAATGTGACAAGATCCTTAGAATCTTATGTTTCTACCTTGAGAGATTGAATTTGGGTTTTTGAACATCTGGTTGTGATTTGTTGACATATACTTAAATGAGCTAAACACATCTTCAGAAGAAGAAATCCTTTCTACCTGGCCAGCTATTTTTTATGATCAGCCAGAATTCAAGTTTGCTCCTGTATTTCTAAATTGTTATTCGAGTCCCCATCTTGCCCTGGAGTTATGATAAATCTAACCCACACTTGTATATTGAGCAGCAGGGCTCAAATTAAGTTGATCTTTTCTCCTCAGTTAAATTGCCTTCTTCAGTTTTGTACTACTATTCATTCAATCACTTAGACTTGAAATTTGAGAATTATCATTAACAGGTCATTCTCTGTAACATCTCAACTTTCAATTGATATTTTATCTGCATTAAATTTTGGGTTTGTTATTTTCTGTTTTTGACCAATAACAGCTTATCTTGGCCTGCCTCCTTTCCTGTCTGTATATACCAAATATTCATCTAATCTCCCTAAACTCTTCCTCTGGCTCTTCTTTCAATCATAATTCTAACCAATTTCCTTTTTTGGGTCATTTTTCTTAAGAAAACAAAACAAACAAAAAAACACCTGACAACAGCTATATTTGCTTGTTGAGTAAAATGAGTTCAGGTTTATTTATAATGATAATCCTCTATTTATGTTCTTATAGCCCTTTAGATTTTTTAGTGTTTTGAAAACCTGTTGATCTTTATCTTCAAAGGGTGGATAGTGATATTCCTCGTTTAAGCATAAAGAAAATAGTGCAAATACCTTTGCCAAATATGATTAGTACAAATATATCTTCCCCATGGACTGTGGCTGGCTAGGCTCCTCTGCCCATGGAATTTTCCAGGCAAGAATGCTGGAGTGGTTGCCATTTCCTATTCGAAGGAATCTTACTGACCCTGGGATCAAACCCGTGTCTCTTGCGTCTCCTGCATTGGCAGGCAGATTCTTTACCAATAGTGCCACGTGGGAAGCCCACATCTGCCATCAGCCTCCTGCATACCTTTCCCCATATTTCTCTTTTCCATTGAGTGATCACCTTGCCATTTTTCTGTTTATCGAGCTACCAATTCTTCAAGAAGCTCCTTCATCCATGAAGATTTCTCCTACTATTCTCTGTAGGCAGAAATATTGGTTCCTCTTCCTGTCTTGGTCATATTTGCTCAATAAAATATATTAATTGAATTTAATTGAATATTTACTTGGAGAAAAACTGGCAATTTTAAGCTTTTAATTTTAAATCCCCTTGTTCCTTCCTTGAAGGGGTACTGGACACATTGTATAAGTTATTCTGATTGTCAAATTGGTGTTAGGAATTGGGGACAAAGATTATATTAGGCTTTGTTAGATACTCAACCAACTTTAGTCACTCATAGTAAGATATACCCATTGTATTTAATAACGCTTAAAAAAACAATTGTACCAGTTTAAAAAAATGTTTATTTTTATATGCATGCTACTCACTACATTTTAAAACTGTTTAAGCAGTTTCTTCAGTTTAAATCAAAGTAGTATTTTGACTTTTAGGTATTCAGAATTTAAACCTGCTAAATAACTGGCCTGTTAACTCTTCAGATCATCATAATACCAAGTGTGACATAACTATTTTGTGTGTCAAAGTAATTTTCCTCCAATACAGTTTTCCCCGTAAGAAGTTACGTACTTTTATTTCTGTTCTAAAATAATGGAATTTGAAATTCAGATATCATTTTATCCTAAAGCAGTCCTGGGAAATAGTAGCGGTATCTGCCTTATTATAGGAATTCTTGGCTCTTGGGCTTAGCAACAATCCTGAGGAGGCCTTGCCTGCCCTGAGAGCAAGGAGAGAAGTTTGGGAAATGTACTCGATTTGGTAAAAGGTAATGGCATACAAGGTTCAGCTCATTTGGAGTTGAAATTAAATTACCTCGTAGTCATTTGACAGAAAAGGGGTTGGCTTTCAGAATGAGTCTGTCCTCTGCTTTGTTTTAAGCCAGTTGTATTCCAAAGATACAAGTAAAGAGAACAGTTTTTTAACAAGTTGAAGCAGGGCAGCTTTTCTTTTAGGAAGCAGCATGTGTGAAGCCCTTCACAGTGTTGGTATTTCTGCCTTGCTTTCATCCTCCTAGCTGGTGTAATTAGAAATTAATCCTAGGAGAAACTTTTTGCCTGATTCTCTGTTGGTTGTCTCTTCGTTAAATTATAAAGACAGACTGTGTTTCACAAGCCAAGAAATATACGTGTAGGAAGTACAATTCAATTGTATGTGTAGGGAGTACAATTTTTCGCACCATTGTTTTAGATTTCCTTCAAGTTCAGTATACAACCAGATGGATTACATGCAGAGCATGATAAAGTTGATTGATTGAGCAGCATGCCAGGACCTGAAAGGTCATATTTTCACCTTGATTCATTGAAATTAGGTAGATACACAATTTAAGTGATTTCAATCAAATCAGAATGAAGTGTTAAAATTGTTACCTTGGACATGTTTAATAACAGTAAAACATTTCCTGTTCTCACTTTTACACAATCATTCATGGCATTTTGTTACAGATTTTTAAACAATTTAGAGATTCCTCAACACAATAAAATTTTTTGGTTTATAAAGCAAATACCCCAAGAAAATTGTTTTCTTAATGAAAATAATGGAGTATGGTTTATTAACTAATTTAAAATGCAATTGATTTGAGAATGACTTAATCCAGATGAGAGTTGTTTTTTTTTTTTTTAAAGAAAATGAACCTGAAAATTTCCATTTAATTTTGTATACCATAATGTTATCAGGGTTAGGGTTTGACAAATCAAACACACACACACACACACACACTATGATGTTGTTTGTATTATTAATGGCCAGTATACACAGATACACACACACAGAGGAATGATTTAACTAGATTTTGCTAGAAGAGATTTAATTAGAACAGTTAGTGTCTGAAGGGATAATAGGAATATTTGAGAAATGAATGAAATTTGTGAAACTCCCTCCCCTGACCTCTCTGTCTCCTTTGTTTCAGAAAACTTCTTTCACATGAGAAGCGTGAATGATAGAA
The DNA here is from genome assembly GCF_049115385.1 of Moschus berezovskii. Taxonomy (NCBI): domain Eukaryota; kingdom Metazoa; phylum Chordata; class Mammalia; order Artiodactyla; family Moschidae; genus Moschus; species Moschus berezovskii. The sequence continues at coordinate 26,408,104 of NC_142480.1, read as the reverse complement.
GGTACTAAACAAATGTTCGTTTCCTTTTTGAAAAAGTTTTATTGAAACATAGTTGATTTACAATATTGTGTTAGTTTGGTGTACAGCACAGTGGATCAGTTATACATACACATATTTATCATTATTCAGTTGCTAAGTCGTGTCTGACTCTTTGCAACCACATGGATTGCAGCGCGCCAGGCTTCCCTGTCTTTCACTATCTCTTGGAGTTTGTTCAAATTAACGTCCATATATCCACTCTTTTAGATTCTTTTCCCATATAGATCATTACAGAGTACTGAGTAGAGTTCCCTGTGCTATACAGTAGGTTCTTATTAGTTATCTGTTTTATGTATAGCAGTGTGTATATGTCAGTACCAATCACCCAATTTATCCCTCTCCCCTTCTTATCCTTTTTCCAACTTTCAGCCCCAACCATGGCCTGCCCTGTGCTGCCTTACTTCATCAGGGCTCTCTGTTCTTTTTGCTTGGGGAGTCCCTCAGAGATCCAGGATTGAAGGCCTCTAACTGCAGTACTGAAGTGACTTAGCAGCAGCAGCAGCAGCAACTGCAGTATGCAACCTAATCCCTACTTCTGTTCTCATCCTTGTTCCCAGAGTTTGTCTCCTCAAGTTTCTCTCAGTAATTGGCTATATTTCTTGAGTTAATATGGCAGAGTTTAGAATGGCAGGCACAGAGTAAGGGCTTTTCTAGCTACCATCAGCATTTCCACCACCACCAGTGGAGAGCACTCTGCGGATCTCTAGTGTCTTTCCAGAAGCAAGAACCCCTCTCCAGTGTCTGCTTCAAAGGAGTCTCTCTGATGAGGAGATGTTTACCCAAGCAGAGCCCTGTGACTGGCATCTTTACAGGAAAGGAGGTCACAAGGACCATCTCAAGCTGGATGCTAGGATTATTCTAGCAATTCGGGTTTCTGAACTACAAACCTAAATTTTGTCACTGAATTCATTGGTCTGGCCTTGTTTCAAAGAACCATAAAGTAGATTTAGTAAGTACAGAAGTTGATACTACTAATTTTTAGGTTTAGTAATAGTATGACCTACTCTGTAGAGTTTTCTTGTTGTTTTAGTTGCTAAGCCATGTCCGATTCTTTGTGACCCCATGAGACTATAGCCCTCCAGGCTTCTGTGTCCATGGGATTTCCCAGGCAAGAATATTGGAATGAGTTGCCATTTCCTTTTCCAGGGGATCTTCCTGACCCAGGGATCAAACCTGCATCTCCTTGCATTGGTAGGTGGATTCTTTACTGCTGAACCACCTGGGAAATCCAGAATTTTCTTAGGTAGTTATCTTTTCCTCATCTTTTACAATATAGTTTTCTACCTTCAGATGTTATCATATTTTTTGTATGGTAATAAATTAAACTTTTTCTATGATACTTACTAAGAGTGAGGCATTAGAACTTTTTTTCAGTTTGTAATAGCAAATAAAGTAAAAGCTAGTATTTATTGTGCTGGGCTCTGTTTTAGGTGCTTTACATGCGTTCACTCATGTAATTCTCATAATAGTTCTAGTACTGAAGTACTGTTTTTCTACCCTTGAGAAAAGTGATGTACAGAGATATTATAATACACTCAAGGTAAATCATGGAGCCAGGATGCAAAGCTGAGTTGTGTGGCTCTGGAGCCTGAGTCTATGATGGCTCTAATCTGTAGCAACTTTCATTATTATTTACTTGAAATATTTCAATCCATATTTTTAAAGTAGAATCTATATTGGTTTTCTGTTGGTTTGTTTGACACACTCTATTATTTCCTTTATTAATAGCATTTTAAAAAGTATTACATTTTAGAGACGTGTACGTACATACATATACCCACATGTGTTTACTTAGCCTATGAGTGAGTGAGTGAGTGAAGTTGCTCAGTCTTGTCCGACTCTTTGTTAACCTGTGGACTGTAGCCCACCAGGATCCTCCATCCATGGGATTCTCCAGGCAACAATACTGGAGTGGGTTGCCATTTCCTTCTCCAGGGGATCTTCCTGACCCAGGGATCGAACCCAGGTCTCCCACATTGCAGACAGATGCTTTAACCTCTGAGCCACCAGGGAAGCCCTACTTCGCCTATACCGTCAATTAAATTGTGTGTTTCAGAGACTAACATCCGGGGACGGATAGCAAAATGTGTTGCTTTATTTTGAGAAGGCATTGCATTTCTCATTCTTAAAGCTCATTTTATCTCAGTCTGAAATTAAAGAGGCCTACCTGTTTAAACAATATAAAGAGTGAGTTAAATGCATGTTTCCTTTTTTTATATCTGACAGACACCAATGACAGGATGTGTTTTAATTTGTGGACACTGGAACCATTTCAGCAGCTTTAGAAATATGAATTGCTAGACCCTAATTGCCTCCTTTTCCTAAGAGTCTGAAATGGGGTAATTCAAACTGAGGAGGGAATTGGTATACGTTCTCTGTGCTCTGCCAAAACCTACCCGTAAGGGTCCTCAACACCACGCCAAAGTGAGTGTTTTCCCATCTCAGATATGATTGTCATTTCATTGAACTGAAAACAATAATTAAAAAAAGCTACACTTAAATGACTATCTATCATGTATTTGATATATTACTGTATAGATGAGAGAAGAAAACTGAGGCTCATGAAGGTTAAGTGATTTGATCAAGGTCATTTAGCCAGTGCATGGCAAAGATATGTCTAGACTCTGTCTCACCATGTAGTGTGAGTTTGAAGGACTCCCCAAGGGAATCTCAACTATTTCTGCAAAACACTGTTAATGGAATTTAGTGTGTTATAGATCCGTAGTACTTTAGTCAGTAAAGATGTTTGCATTCATATCTTGGGTATTGTCAACATCTCTTATTGATTATCTTCAGAGATAAATATCAGAGGGCTGTTAGGAAAGTTGGTGGGCTTAAAATTTCTCCCTAATTTTCTGTCCAAAAGAGACACATTTGTAATATCTGACTTAGAAAGGCAAAGAATTGTTTGGGATGGGTAATTGCCAGCTTGACATTTGTTATTATGACTTTGTCATTTTTACCCTGTAGTTTATGAAATCTGCTATTGTATATTGCCCAAAGGCTTTGAAAAATCAATGGTTGCATTTTAAAGCATATAGAATAAAATAAATTAAATGCCACAATTCACATTGTATAATTTTTAAGACTTTGGGGGAATCTGAGCATACCAAGGTCAGCCTATTCCTGGGGTATTAAGAATACTGGAATATATTGCTTCCAGCTCATTGTACTTTCTATATATTTTATGGTGTGAATTTTACTACACAAATGTGCAAATGAGAATATATTAAGTGAATATATACAGATAGACGATTTTTGAAATTTAATGCACTTTGAGGTGCCTTTGTGGGTCTTGACTTATGAGAGGCCCGTAGACATCTGTTGTGCTATCCTCTTATCAAAATATAGAAAGAGAATTAAAAATAGGGAAGAGCTATGTTTGTATGAGTTGAAAGATTTTGTAGGTGCTCCAAATGCTTATGAAAACTCAACCATGAAATTAATCTTTTTTTTACATGCCTTTATAATTCTTCATGAAGGTAAAATAGAACTTATTGACACATTCCTCTGGAGTTTATCTCACTAACTAAAAGTGTTCAAAATAGTTTAAGATGCAAACAACTTAAAGTATACTTCTTATATTTAAATAAGTATTTCCCAGTGACTGGATTATAACCACCATAGACTAGATTACAGGTTTTCAGTGGACAAAACATACACATATAATTCATTTTAATGCTGAGCCTAGCACTTGGCCCACAGGAGTGCTCATGACTCATATTGAAATGAAGTAAGCCAGTTTGTGTTCTATGGTTCTTGGTCACTCTATGCCTACATGATCTGGAGCCAGTCATTCTTGCTCACTTCTTTGATTGCTGTGAAAGATTTGACATTTACTTGTCCCTTCAACAAGTTGCATTTACTTCTACTGTGTGCTGGAAGATAACCAAATAAGTTAAAAACATGGTCATTACACTCTTCTTGATGGTTCTTTTCTTCAGCTGCAAAGTTTCAGGCTGCCTTGGGAAAAGATTTGCCCAAAGAGAAGTGTGTCTTTTGAGAATTTGGCCCAGGTGCTGCCAACTTCCAATGACTTTTGTAAATCTTGTCCCTTCTCTTGTCTGACCTTGGGACAAGGATGCCAAGCCCCAGGACTGCAAGCCAGCTTTGAGATAATCTGAGTGTTTGGATCTGCTTGTGTTACTGGTTCTTTCCTTTTTTAAATGTAATTTTTTTCCAACTTTTATTCACTTTTAATTGACAAATTTTTTAAGACATTTAACTTTTTCAATGTGGTAACTTGATTTCTGTAGACATTGTTAAAAGATTCCCTCCATTGAATTAACAGATTCATCATCCCACATAATTAATTTTGTGTTTGTGTGTATATAATGTGTATCACACTTTCATTCATCTACCAGGGGACATTTATATTGTTTCCATATTTTGGCTATCATGCTGTCATGAACAAGTATCTCTTTGAGATAATGATCTTATTTCCTATGAGTAAATACCCAGAACTACCCATATGGTAGTTCTACTTTTAATTTCTTGAGGAACTTTCATACTGTTTTCCATAGTTATCAGTGTACCAAGTAATGTTATCACCAGCAGTGTAAATGTGTTCTGTTTTTTTTTATTTTTTATTTTCCATATCCTCACCAGAATTCATGTCTCATCTTTTTGAGAATAACCATTCTAACAGGCATGAGATGATATCTTACTGTGGTTTTGATTTGTATTTCCCTGATGATCAGTGAGATTGAGCACATTTTCATATACCTATGGGCCAGTTGTATGTCTTCTTTGGAAAAAAAATGTTTCTTCAGGTCCTGTGCCCATTTGAAAAATCTTTTTATTAGAGTATAATTGATTTACAATTTTTTTTACTTGTCTAATTATTTATTAATTTTTACTTTTGAGATATATGAGTTCCCTGTATATCTTGGATATTAACTCTTTATGAGATATGTGGTTTGTGAATATTTTCTCCCATTCTGTAGGTTGACTTTTCATCTTGTTGATGGTTTCATTTGTACAGAAGCTTTTTAATTTGATGTAATTCTGCTTGCCTATTTTTGCTTTTGCTGCTTTTCCTTTTGGTATCAAATCCAAAAAATCATTGCTAAGACTAATGTCAAGGAGTTTACTCCTTTTTTTTTTTTTTTTAAGGTAGTTCTATGGTTTCAGAGCTTAATTTCAGGCAGTCTTCAATCATTTTAGGTTGATTTGTATATTTGATGTAGATAGATTTTACTCTTTTGTATTTGGCTATCCAATTTTCCCAGCATTTTGAGGCTCTCCTTTGCCCATTGTATATTTTGGTTCCTTTTGTTGAAAATTACTTTGCCTATATATATATATGCATGGGTTTACATCTGTTGTATATGGGTATGCATCCGTTTTTATGCCAATACCATACCGTTTTGATTCCTGTAGCTTTGTAATGTAGTTTGAAATCAGGAAGCGTGATACCTGCAGTTTCATTCTTCTTTCCCAGGATTTTTTTGGCTATTCCAGATAGTTTGTGGTTACACAGAAATTTTAGGATTCTTCTTTCTGTTTCTGTGAAAAATGTCATTGGAATTTTGATAGGGATTGAACTGAATCTCTAGAGAACTTTGGGTAGTTTGGGCATTTTAACTATATTAATTCTTTCAGTCCATAAATATGAAATATATTTCTATTTATTTATGTTGTATTTAGTTTCTTTCATCAGTGCTATAGTTTTCAGCATTTAAATCTTTTACCCCCGTGGTAAAATTTACTCCTGAGCAAATTTTTAATGCTTTTGAATTTTAATATTCCTCTTTTTTAGTGCTATTGAAAATGGGCTTTTCTTCATTTTTCAGATAACTTAGTTCAGTTCAGTTCAGTCACTCAGTCATGTCCGACTCTCCTCAACCCCATGAATCACAACACGCCAGGTCTCCCTGTCCATCACCAACTCCCAGAGTTCACTCAAACTCATGTCCACAGAGTCGGTGATGCCATCCAGCCATCTCATTCTCTGTCGTCCCCTTCTCCTCCCGCCCCCAACCTTTCCCAGCATCAGAGTCTTTTCCAGTGAGTCAACTCATCGCATGAGGTGGCCAAAGTATTGCAGTTTCAGCTTTAGCATCAGTCCTTCCAATGAACACCCAGGATTGATCTCCTTTAGAATGGACTGGTTGGATCTCCTTGCAGTCCAAGGGACTCTCAAGAGTCTTCTCCAACACCACAGTTCAAAAGCATCAATTCTTCGGCGCTCAGCTTTCTTCACAGTCCAACTCTCACATCCATATATGACCATGGGAAAAACCATATCCTTGACTAGACGGACCTTTGTTGGCAAAGTAATGTCTCTGCTTTTTAATATACTATCAAGGTTGGTCATAACTTTCCTTCCAAGGAGTAAGCGTCTTTTAATTTCATGGCTGCAATCAGCATCTGCAGTGATTTTGGAGCCCAAAAAAATAAAGTCTGACACTGTTTCCACTGTTTCCCCATCTATTTCCCATGAAGTGATGGGACCAGATGCCATGATCTTTGTTTTCTGAATGTTGAGCTTCAAGCCAACCTTTTCACTCTCCTCTTTCACTTTCATCAAGAGGCTTTTGAGTTCCTCTTCACTTTCTGCCATAAGGGTAGTGTCATCTGCATATCTGAGGTTATTGATATTTCTCCCAGCAATCTTGATTCCAGCTTGTGCTTCTTCCAGCCCAGTGTTATTAGTATATGTTAAACACAACTGATTTTTGTACATTGATTTTTGCTGTTAGTGAATTTTGGTGGTATCTTTAGGCTTTTCTATGTGTGATATATGATTAGCAAATAGAGATAATTTTACTTCTTCCTTTTAAATTTGAATTGTTTTTATTTTCTTGCCTAATTGTTTTGGCTAGGACTTCCAGTATTGTGTTGAATGAAAGTGGTTAAGCATCCTTGTCTTTGTCCTGATGTTAAAGGAAAAGTTTTTAGCTTTTCACTATTGAGTATGATGTTAGCTGTAGTTTTGTCATGTATAGCCTTTTTTATGTTGTGGCACATTCCCTCTGTACTCACTTTGTTGAACTTTTATCGCAAAAAGATGTTGAATTTTGTCAGATGCTTTTTCTGTCTCTATGAGATGAATGTATGATTTTTATCCTTCATTTTGTTAATGTGGTGTATCATGTTGACTGATCTGTGGATGTTGATTTATTCTTTCATCCCTAGAGTAAATCCTACTTGATTGTGATATACGATCTCTTTAATATACTTTTGAATTCAGTTTGCTAATACTTTGTTGAAGATGTTTGCAATCTCTGAATAGATATAGCCCTGCATGATCTCTTCCTTGGGTCAGACTCTTTGACTCCTTCCTTCTTATACTTAAGAGATGCTATCTCTATGCACAGTATTTTGTAAATAAAAGTAATAATGTGGTAAGACATACTTATATGAAATTATGCAAACTTTGAAGTGAGAAGGACCTTTGTTTTCAGTGGTTGCTTTTGGCTCATGTTGTCTTCATTGCTGCATAATTGGACTAGTCTTTGATGTTTTCTTATCATGGATTTCTGTGTTTCTCTTTTATCCTGTTTTTTTTAACCTTACATTATATCTCTGTTACTGGTGTAGACATTGCTTCAGCTTAATCCATCAGGAATTTTTCATTCAATTATTAAATGTCTATATATTAACTGTGGGAATGCTCCTAAAATACATTTGAAGTAGTCTCTACCCTTGAGGACCTCAGAAACTTGGAGAAGTGTTTTTTTTTAATATAAATATATATGTATATATTTTTTAGATGTCAGTATAGGTCTTGGATACCAGAAAATTGAAAGGTCATTTGCAAGTGTTTAAGCCAAAGAAGAGGGCTCCCCTGGTGGCTCAGAGGTTAAAGCGTCTGCCTCCAATGCGGGAGACCTGGGTTCGATCCCTGGGTCGGGAAGATCCCCTGGAGAAGGAAACGGTAACCCACTCCAGTATTCTTGCCTGGAGAATCCCACGGACGGAGAAGCCTGGTTAGGCTACAGTCCACGGGGTCGCAAAGAGTCGGATACGACTGAGCGACCAAACGGAATGGAAGCCAAAGAAGATTAGAAGAACGTTGATATTCCATATTGGACTATTTAGTACCTCACTGGGTTTTTCTTCTCTTTATCTCTCTATCAGAGAGAGAGAAGAAGAAGTAGGACCTGGAAAGAACTTTGCCCCTGTAATTTACATCTTCTGTGACTAATGTCATTACTGATTCCCTTAAAGTGAAAGGTTATCACAAACTAATGCTTTCTTTAAGTACTGGTTGTAAACTTGGGATCTCTTCCAGCCCTCATCTGATCATAACCCCTGATTTCCAGGCTAGGTCTGGAAATGCCTAGTAGGACCCTGACATGTAAACCCCTAAGAAATAGTGACTAATTTTATATAAAATGTTCTATCATGAAGCTCATTGAGAAATTTCAAAACAAAAATTGCTAAAATCTGTTGACTTGTACTTGATGTCAGGCTTTAGTGAAAGCTCTTGTGTTAAAATACATAATACCCTCATAGATGAACAATATGAAATATCATTCATCTGAGCAACTTACATAACTGCACACATTCCAAAGTGTCAAGGGCTTTTAACAGGCATCTTAGGTCTAGTTTTCTTGAAGTAGAGTCTGAGATGGGATGTTTGTGCAAGTTATGTAGAGAGAGGGTGCTTTCGGGTGAACTTGTGAGGCAGTAGGGGAAGCTAAGGACAGGACAGAGTAAGGATAGCTTCAGTGTGTTCCTCTGGAAAGATCTGGAAGAAGAAATTACATGGAGTTGAGAAAAAGGGCTAGCCCTGGTACCCCACGTAAGTCAGTCATTGACTTGTCTCTCTATCACCTCTCCACCCTCAGTCACCAAGTGTGACCTCTCAGGCATTTCCAGAAAGTTTGACTCCCAGCAACTGAGAATAGTTCTCTGGAGAAGGTTATATCTATGAACACTTGACAGCCATACTCATGAGAGCTGGGGGAATGAGTATGTGACCTATAAAGAAAAAGAGTGGTGGAGAAGCATGCTAGCACCATGAACCACAAAAGACTTGGACAAAGTTCTCTGAAGGCACAGAGATGACAAAGGTTAATTCTACTTGGTAGAGATGGAGGTTTTAGTCATTAATGACATAGTGTGAGTAAGACACTCAGGAGTTAAATTTAGTAGAGTGGCATGTGTGTATGTGTTTATGTGTGACAGAGACATAGAAAGAGAAAGAGATCATTAAATGGGATGGGGAGGGAAATAAGGGGGATAGATTGGGATTATCTGCTTCAAAAATGTGCTCTGATATTTAAAAACTTAATTATATAGTTTCAGTTCGGTTCAGTTGCTCAGTCATGTCCAACTCTTTGCGACCCCATGAATCACAGCACGCCAGGCCTCCCTGTCTATCACCAACTCCCGGAGTTCACTCAATCTCATGTCCATCGAGTTGGTGATGCCATCCAGCCATCTCATTCTCTGTCATCCCCGTCTCCTCCTGCCCCCAATCCCTCCCAGCATCAGACTCTTTTCCAGTGAGTCAGCTCGTCGCATGAGGTGGCCAAAGTATTGGAGTTTCAGCTTTAGCATCAGTCTTTCCAATGAACACCCAGGATTGATCTCCTTTAGAATGGACTGGATGGATCTCCTTGCAGTCCAAGGGACTCTCAAGAGTCTTCTCCAGCACCACAGTTCAAAAGCATCAATTCTTCGGCACTCAGCTTTCTTCACAGTCCAACTCTCACATCCATACATGACCACGGGAATAACTATAGCCTTGACTAGACGGACCTTTGTTGGCAAAGTAATGTCTCTGCTTTTTAATATGCTGTCTAGGTTGGTCATAACTTTCCTTCCAAGGAGTAATTATATATATATATATATATACACACACATATATATATATATATAAAATCATTCACCAGAATAGGAAAAAGTCACATTGATCTGAAGGCTAAAGATTAGTTGCATGTCTTCCCCCTGAAGCCCATAATTTAAGAACAGCGCTGTATTGTTATTGTTGCTTAAACAATTTTGCGGCTTTAGACTATTAAGCACATGTCACAACTACAGATTATCATTTGACAGGTTGCCCTATAGTAGACATTGTCCTCTCTGCACATCCGTCAGGTCACCCAGCTCGAGAGGTGAATACCTTCCTGGAGGGCATGGCAGGCGAGGGATGGAGATCATTGGAAAGACACACCAGGAAGCTTTCTACCAGCATTGTAGATAACCACACCTGGGAAAAGATAATCTTTCTACCAGTGCTCTTCATATGGAGCTTTGGAGTACAAATACTTATTGAAAAATAACTGATTTAGAAAATTCCTCCATTGTTTTCTAGTTCTACCATCTGGTTCAACATTTTCCAGAGCGGTGTTAGCATAATTAACCTAGCACTTTTCTATCTCACCGCCCTCTGTTCTGGCATGTACTGTAACTAATATATTCATTTTTGTTCACAATCTTTTTGACAAGATATTTATAAAATTAGTAATATATTAATTGAACCTGTAATAAAGGATGAGCCCCTTATTAATCTTTAATTATTTTTCAAAGTGAAAGTGGAAGGAAAAACACACAAAAACAGCGAATTTGAGCTGATTGTTATTACTGTGGTACTGTGGTGATGTGCAGTTTTTACTTTTTCCCAAAACAAGGATAAATTAAGTGACTATAAATTTTTAACAACAGTGAGTAAGCTTATGAAGATCAAGGTGACACCTTCAAGGGCTCAGTGAGTTCAGGCTTGGGGCCAGCCTCCTAGTACAGCACTTGTGATCTGTTTTCTCTGGCCAGAAATCTTGTTTTCCCATTCTGTTTTGCTTAGCATCTTAGGCAAATCAGTATTTGAGTCATACACATCATTTGTTAATATGATAGTATTCAGCAGTTCTCAGACTCAGTTTGCATTTTTTTCTACAAAGAGCACCAACTTACCATAATACCTGTAATTATGGCAGGAGGATGCTCGTGACCTTTGTCGCAACTGCTTGGTTTAGCTAGAGCTTTTGTCTTTGAAACAGAGTCACAATCTTAAGCATCTTGTAGAAGGGCAAGATAAGAAATGAAAGTGAACTCTGTTTAATTTTTATAAGTGTTTACTTTGTTTCCTCAAATAAAACATCACTGGAATTCTGGCCGATGTGACATCACAAGAAGTAAACAGTCTTCATCGAAGCAATTACTTTTGAGAATGGGGAAAAAAAAAAAAAACAACTCTCCAAAAGGTAGTGATCACTGACAGTTTTGTGGAAAAAAATCTGAACTCTGTATAACTTTATACATTTGGAATATTTAAATTAAACTGTGTTGATCTAATTACTTCTGTTACTATGAACCAGTATTATTCCTTTATGCTCCAGTTTCACTCCAGTTAAATTACTTGTTACATGCTTCCAATCACTGTGGCAACTTGCTGATCTCCCATCACTGCCCCTGTGCTGAGCTCTCACTGTGTTTATATTGTTGATTTTCTGGAAGTGACTCCACTTGGTGCTCTGCATGGCATGCTTTTTGACCCCTGAGGAGCATTTGACCCTGTGGATTGTCCCAGCTTCCTTCTTCCCCAACTTTTCTAGTCTCTCCCTCTTCCACTGGTTTCTGGATTAATTCTTTTTCCTTTTAAGTCTCCAGCTCTTTTCCGTATGTGGGTCCTGGGTTCATCCTCTGCCAGCCTTCCTCACATTGGGACCTTTCCCAGGCTGCTTCCTTAGGGCTCTTCTGTTCCCTTTCTACGTAGTATAGGAAGTGAAAGCTATAGAATCTGAAACAAAGCAAGCCAAAACAAACGAACTCACACAAAAACTCTAGGTTTGAACCCTAACTCTGCTACTTACTAGCTCCATGACTTGTAGAAAGTTATTTACTTTTTCTTGTTTATAAATTAAAGGTTATAGATTATAATACTTCCATCCTGAACAGCAAGCGGTAGATACATGTGATTTTTGAAAAGTTATTTACTCAAACCCAGTGCTCTGTGACAACCTAGAGGAGTTGGGTTGGGATGGGTTAGGAGATGAGAGAGAGGCCCAAGAGGGAGGGCACATGTGTATACCTATGGCTGATTCACATTGATGTACGGCAGAAACCAACACAATATTGTAAAGCAATTATCCTTCAATTAAAAACAAATAAAATTTAAAAAGTTATCCACACAATGCTAGCCTGTAGATTAAACTCATGAAAATTCTACTTTTTGCTTTTGTCTCTGAATAGTTATGGACCATCTAGGTTCCTTGACTGTGAACTTGTCAAGGCGGATATACTTGTTTTCTTGGATACCAGCACTGCCGTAAGTGCATGGCACATGGAAGTCCTCACTAAATGGTTGCTGAATAAATAGATATCCAAAGAAAAAACTTCCACTGAAATAGTGATTCCAAAATTTAATAGGCCTTGATGATCATCACCTGAGCTCTAGATCTCTCTTGCCAGGTCTTACTGTTTCCCTCTGGACACATCAAGGCAAGCATGTCCATGAGCACACTCTTTTCCCAGTCTGGCCTCCTGTCCCTGTGGTACCAACCATGAACTGGATGCCATTGTAATGTCACTTTGTCCCCAGACCCCATATCTAGCTGGTTCCCCAGATTATCATTGCAGTATTCCCTCTCACTTCTGTTTCCACAGACAGCCCGAGTTCAGACCTATCCCTTCTCATTTGCATTAGTACACTAGTTTTATAACTAGCCTCCTTTCTTTTAGTTTGCTTTAATAGCATTATCTGTGCTATTCCTAGAGCAAGTGTTATGAAACTCAAATCGTCCAAGTAACATAATACAAAGGACAACTGAAGCCTCCACAGATTGTGGAAATGGCTTCTCTCAGTTAGCTGGGAGCCCAGTTTAGAGTTCAGGCAGGGGCTTAGAATTTATGCTCCGTCTTTCAAACCCCTAAGCCTCTTCCGTTTGACCAGAATGCCTTCCCATTAGGATATATATATGCCAGAAATCTAGCAACTTTACAAGAAAAAAAAAAGGAATGCATTTTCACGTAAGAAAAGTTTCAGGCTCCTTTTTTATTCTATTAGTGGAAGAAACTGAAACACTGCACGAAATGTAAGTCATAGCACAACTGTGGCAGTGCCCCTGCGAGTTCCCAGATCTGAATCATGAGTTTGCATCTTTCCTCTTGACTGTTGCTGCTCTTCGAAATTTACAAATGTGCATGTGAGAAAAAATGCTTCTCTCTAAAAATCCCGGGGTAAGAGTGAAAATAAGAATCCAGATAATAAAGTGTAGCTACAAAAGGGAGCCCACTTAGTTTGGAAAAACCATTACTGTATCAGAATGATATATCTGCAAGTGACTTGCATGAACATATTTTATGAGCCCGCCAGCATGTTTTTTGTGGTTCCCTGCAGCAGATATTGCTCTTTTTATTACTCGTTAGCCACTTAAAATCCAGCCCAATTTTAACAGTACTAAAAGAGCAAGGAAATTTATTTTAAAGAAAAAGGCTACATTCTTCTAAACCAGAGTCATAATATTAATACTTAAAATGCATAGCAACATGCTGGGAAAATGGGATAGTTATTTAGATATATTATAAAATGTAGCCCACCACTTTGATGTGATTCACTACTATTTCACCAAACCAATTTAACAGTATCCTGTAGAGAGGGAATAGTGCAATTAAAATTAGTAACAGAGATTTTCACATGCATAGATCTAAATCAGGGTAGGTTGATAATGAATTAAGTAATTTTGCTTCCTTGCTTGTGAAGTCAGATCCGTAACAGACGCATCCAGGATAGATTCATGTTTAAAGGACCTGCCTACGCACAGCATTCTGACTCGATTGACACTATTCCCAGTTGTTTTCTTCCTTTTTTTTTTTCCCCCCACTCTTTGGCTTTGATGGGGGGTGTTAAGTATGCAGTCACAATAAATTAATATAATTTGATTATTTGATCAACTGGACCTGTTTCAGTAAAGTCCAGATCCTTTCAAAATATAATTTCCCAAATCTAATTTGTAAGAAATCCAAGCCACAAACTACATGTGAGTCTTTATATAGATACTCTAACTTTTCTGTACCAAAACACACAGTAAGTTTGTCTCATCGTTTAGTTGTTGTTGAGTTGCTAAGTCGTGTCTATTTTGTGACTCCATGGAACTGTAGTTCACCAGGCCATGGGATTTCCCAGGTAAGAATACTGGAGTTGGTTGCCATTTGCTTCTCCAGGGGATCTTCATGACCCAGGGATCGAACCTGATCTCCTGCCTTGGCAGGTGGATTCTTTACCACTGAGCCTCATGTTTTAGTGCCTAGTTTTATGTGAAAGCACCAAAGGCACTCACATAGGTATTACCCTAGGGGATTGCTGTGTATCGCTGCTTGCAGGTTCACGCTTCCATTCTGAGACTGAGTGTGCAGCAGTAGTGTGGGGTGAGTGGGCACTGTGCGCTGAGGACTCGTTGGCACTGGACCTTAAGATTTGTTTGTATTCATCACTTCTACCCTGAAAGTAGGATTCATTTACCCTGAAGAATTTGATAAACAGCTGTGAATATACTGTTTCCATGACTTGAAAAAAGTGTTCAACGTACTCACCAGGGTCACACAGAAGTAGTGAGGATGGGAATGAATGTAGTTATCACGACACTTAGGTTTTAACTTGTCTTCAGTCACCAACGGCTATCTGCAAGGTTTATGTTCTGTGTCCTACATACTGTACCTGAATGGGAGGCCTTTTGCCATGTTAGAAGTAACTATGAAACCAAATGTTTATTTCTGTCCCCTGATCTCACTGCTCTAAACAATAATATTTATTCCTAAGAATACTGCTCCATTTTAAAAGAAGTATCAGTAATATGGTTTATTGGAAAACTTATGGATTTCTGAGACAAAAGGACATAGATTCTAGGGTGAATCTCCACTTTATCATTTGCTAATTCTTGATCCTAGATAAGTTCTTTCTTTTTTTTTTTTGAGCTTTATATAGTCCTTCATCTGTAAAATGAACATTATAATGGTAATTAATTTCACAGGATTATTGTGAGGATCAGAGATAATGAACATGAAGTACTTGGCATACAGAAGGCACTTTATAAATTATGATAAACAAAAATTATGATGATTATTTTCTCATGCCTTAAGATAAATGACAAGATGATAGCAGAATGTCTGTAAAGAATGGTTGGTAGAAGTTAAGGAGCCCATGTTTGTTCATTCACTCATCATGCGCTTAGGGAATGCTTGCTGGTATTAGAATGCAGGAGTGAACATTATGAAGCCATACCGTTGCCACGCTTACATTCCTTGGTGAGAAAGTAGACAAATATATATAAAATGTATGACAAATGCTACAGAGGAAACTCAAGCAGTATAAGAGGGCAGAGAGTAATAGGGATGATATTTTAGATAGTGTGCCAAGTATTTTTCCTTAAAGTTGTTGTCGTTATTCAGTTGCTCAGTCGTGTCTGACTCTTTGTGACCCCATGGACTGCAGCATGCCAGGCTTCCCTGTTCCTTGCTCAAACTCATGTCCATTGAGTTGGTCATCCAACCATCTCGTTCTTACAGAGAGAAATCCAGAAACTTGGAAATATTAGCCACTTAACAAAACAAAACACTTTTCTTTCTTTTATATAGAACTGCTTTATTCCCAGGGTGCATAATCAGGTGGGGAGGCAGGATGGTCAAATGGGAGAGACATGACTGTCGGAAAGAGGGCAATCTGATTTCTAGTCCCACTTCTCGCACTGACTAGCTGGCTACCTTAGGCAGTTCTCTTTATCTGAGCTTTGATTATTTCATTTGTCAAAGTTATCAAGTATCAAGTGCCTACTATGTACCAGGGACTTTTGAATAGGGAAATGAACATAACCAATAAATACTCTCAAGGAATTTACCTGTTTTTCAAGAGGAGGTAAATCAACAAATGCACATGTGGTATCAGTTGTAGGTGCTATTAAAAAAAAAATAAGGCAGGGTAAAAGAATAGGGTGTAACAGAGGATGACATTTCAGATGGTATTCCAACTATTTAATGTCTCTCTAAGATACATTCCCTCAGTGAAGTGAAGGAGCAGGTTATGCCCATCCCTGGGAAGAAACAGAGGAAATAGCATTGTAGAAGCCTCGTGGGAGCAACGCTGATTGACTCTAAGAAAGGCAAGTAGGTTGGTGGCACTGGAGCAGATAAAAAAAGGGGTGGGGGTAGGAGATGAGGTTGGGACTGGAGCCAGAACCAGACATAAGCTTTGGATTTTATCTTAGAGGGAAGACACCAGAGAGTTTGAGATAGAGTTAGATGTGATTGGAATTTTAAAAATGACTACCCTTGTTGCTCTGTAGAAAATATGCTAGCAAGGGC
Organism: Moschus berezovskii; assembly: GCF_049115385.1. Lineage (NCBI taxonomy): Eukaryota > Metazoa > Chordata > Mammalia > Artiodactyla > Moschidae > Moschus > Moschus berezovskii. Next base: position 26,391,817 of record NC_142480.1, on the reverse strand, counting down.
TAAAGTGTAAGCAGAGAGACTAGTTCAGGAGACCATTGACTGCAGAAGTCCAGGTGAGTGAGAAGGGGGAACTGCACGAGGGTGTGCTGGAGGATGTGAGAAGTAATCAACTTGAGGACATATTTTGAAGGTTAATTCCAGCATAATCTCATAATCTGTTGATATGGACTTGAAAGAAAGGAGTCAGCCTAGCTTGAAAAATTTTGCCTGAGCTGCTGACTAAATGGTGGGGACCACACGATAGAGGTTGAGATAGCTGGATGGCATCACCGACTCGATGGACATGAGTTTGAGCAAGCTCCAGGAGTTGGTGATGGACAGGGAGGCCTGGCGTGTGTAGTCCACGGGGTCACAAAGAGTTGGACACGACTGAGTGACTGAACTGAACTGCTGCACAAAAAAGAAAAAGAAAAAAGAAAAAAAGGAAAAGGAGTTCCTGAGTAACTAAAACGTTTGGAGAAGGGAGCACCCCAAGTTCAGTTTTGCAAAAATTAAGGCGTTATCACGGCAATTGGATGTGCATGTGTTATGAGTGTGTGTCTGGCATTTAAAGCCAGAGGACTGGGTGAGGCTATCTAACAATTAATGTAGATAGAGAAGGAAGAGTTTTGTGGAGGGAGCCCTAGGGTCAACCAGTATCTGCAGATCAAAATGAGATGAGGATCCAGCTCAAGTATTTCAGAAGACCCAGCTACTGACTTGGTAGGAATGTCAGGACATTGTAGAGTTCTGGAATCCAAGTGAGAAATGAGTACCTCCAGAAGAAGAAGGGGAAAAAGAAAAAGGAGGATATTACCAAAAGCACAGAAAGAAAATATGCAAAGCATGTTAAAGATATGAAAACCATTACTTGAACAATTCTTCTAGCTCACCTTGATCTTACAATCTGGTATAAATTAGTAGCGTTCACTCACTTTCCAATTAAAAATTGTGCGTATAGCCAAAACATGGGCTACAAAAGGAGAGTAAACAGATTTGAAATTAAAACATCTTATATTCGGTAATACTGAACTCAAGTATATCACACCACATTTTGAACCAAATGCTTTTATCTTAAAAACTATAAAGAAGCTCTATGTAAAATTTTAATGCAAATGTGTATATAATTTACATGAGCAGGAAGGACATGAAGATTTTGTCTTGAGGAACAGCATAATAATAGACATGAAAAGAATTATAGACATTGCAGTTAAATGAGGTCAAACTTATGAAATAACTGTGCTGTAAATATTTGAGTTAAAAGCTTGTTCCTAAGTAAAAGCATCAGTGCCTCTCAAACTTCAACATTTATCAAAAACAACTGGAGAGTTTATTCAACATAGATTGCTGCTTCCTACTCTCAGGATTGCTGATTCCATAGGTCTGGTTTTGACCCAAGAATCTGCATTTCTAACAAATTCCTAGAGTGTTTGTTGCTAGTGGTCCCGGGGACACATTTGAGGAATTACTCTATAACCTACAGCTCCTAGAGGCTGAGGTCCTTTTTGTTTTGTGTTTATTCAGCAATAATAACAAGAGTAATGGTGACTTCATATTTATCTAATAATGTCAGGCTCTGTGCTAGACATTTTGAAATCATTATCGCATTTCATACCCAAAACAACCCTGTGAAATAGAAGATATTTTATGTATACAAAAGCTGAGTTGATCAAAGGAGTTGAATAACATGCCTAGTTATCAACTAACAACTGGTGAAAGTGAAAGTTGCTCAGTCGTGTCCAACTCTTTGTGACTCCATGAACTATACCGTCCACGGAATTCTCCAGGCCAGAATACTGGAGTGGGTAGCCTTTCCCTTTTCCAGGGGACCTTCCCAACGCAGAGACTGAACCCAGGTCTCCCGTATTGTGGGGCGGATTCTTTACCAGCTGAGCCACCGGGGAAGCCCAACTGAGGAAGCTGGTAATAAAACTCCTGTCTGCCAGAACAATGCAGTCTAGAGCCTTGCTCCTAAGACTGTGGTGTGGGTTCCAACTGCGTTGGTGTTACCCGGGAGCTTGTTAGAAATGCAGAATCTCAGGCCTTTTCCCAGACCTCTGGAATCAGATTCTTTAATTTTAACATCCTGAGGTGATTCATCTGACCCTGAAGTTTGAGGCACACAAGTGTAGAGGACTTTTCAGCATGATTCTGAACAGATTGGCAATCAGGAAACAATGGGTGGAAGGAAGAATTCAGAACAAGCAGTAGTTGGGTATCTCTTTGAGATGACACCAGAATGCAAAGCATGGCACCCAGGGAATGAGAGAGGAGGGATGCTTCAGGGATTTGAATGAGACCTATGAAGTTGCCACACTTTTAACTATCTTTGAACTGTGGAAGCAGTGACCTGATAGAGCGAGGGACTCAAACTGAGCTGCCTCAGAGACCCAAAGGTAGATTGCAAATGAATAATGTCAGCTGATCTACTTTGTTGTGAACGATTTAAAAACAAATGTCAGAGGTCATGCAGCCTGACCCTGTGTGTGGCCGAACCTGTGTGCTGAACTGAACGGATGGGGGTTGCTCCCCTGCTGCTCCCAAGGTTGGCTTAGAGTATCAGCCCACCCCGGGGCTTCTCCCTGGTAGCTTCAGTAGTGGTGGCACCAGATCTACGGTGAGGACCATAACCTGTTTCTCTTGGGTCAGTACCATTTTTCTGCTATTTATTCCAGTGTCATCATCAAAAACTGCCTTTCACTCTGAAAAATGTCTCACTTTGGGTGATGAATTGTATGGTCACACAACTAATAAGAAAACTTAGGGGGAAAAGTTATGTTTGGAAAACTACACTCTTAAAATAAGAGCAAGATTGGATATGAAATATTTAAGTCTTAAGTATAAATGATCTAAAATGAAAGAAAGATGGTTTATCACAGCCTGTTTTAAGATTTTTTTAAATAGCCATAGAGTATAGTGGCAAGAGCATTGTGAGTGTTGGAAGACCTGGGTCTTGATCATAGTTTTGCCATCCTGAAATTTTGGAAAAGTCAGAGAAACTCTTGTGAGTCTGTTACTTGATTTATGAAATGGAAGCAGTAACGTCTACTACTCCACTGACCCTAAGAGCTTATGCCGTTGCTGTTCTGCCATAATGAAGTATTTTGAAAACATTAAAGAACTGCAAGTGATGTTACTACAGGGGGAGTCTCATTCTATAAAGAAAGGAAAAATGAGGGAGAAAACAGGCAAATTTTGATCAGATACAAAATGGAGATTTACTAATGCCTTAAATTGAACTATGAAAGATAACTCTTAAGAACATAGCCAGTCCCTTTCTCCACACGGGGGTGGGGTGGTGGTGGGGGGGGTGGGGAGCTACTCGTTTTCAGTGAATTGTGAAGATACTCTGCCATCATACCTTAAGTGTTTCCCCCTCCATTAGCAATTCCAATCAAAGGGAATTAGTAAGAAATTAAAATAACATACCAAATCCTAATATGAAACCATTATTTCCTATACATTCCAATTTCTTTTTAAAACAAGATATTGACTTTCATCTGTTACTGGATTTGTGCCTCTGATTAAGGAGATAAGAGTTCCTTTGATGTCTCTACTCTCCTCTTGATAATGAAGCTGGAGGCATTTCTTGTCTGGGGGTGTTTTGAGGACCATTTGTGCTGTGGTCAGTGACTTCCTTTCTGTTTCTAGACTCAAGTACAGATTTTTTAAAAGAAAGATAGCAAATGAGGCAAAGACTAGTTCTCAGCACCTCATCATGGGGCCTGAGGGTGGTAGGTTTCTTGGTTTTCCTGCTAGCCTCAGGAAGTCTATTGACCTTCATACTTAGACTCTTTTTAATAGATACTTTGAAGTAGATTAAAAAATAATAATAATTTTTCTTTTTTTGTTTGCCTTCTTGGGCACAGTACTGTGTAAACAGTTAAGTATGCCTGAGAACATTGTTTTCCTCTTGTCATAATTGTCCTGGTTTCTTTGTTACCGAGAATGGTTGAAAAACACATCATGCTAAACTGATTAACTTAAATATGTTTTTTAAAGTTCTCTAGTTTTACTATTACATATATTTATCTAATACTGTACTTTGACCAAAGTACTGTCATTTTACTTGTTAAGCTTTGACAGTTGAGGGATGTGCAAGAGCAGATCAATCGTTTGAACCCATGCTATGTGAGTATATAGTTTTATCAAACTTGTGATTCATTGGTCTACTTTTTTGCTAATGCTGTGTCCTTCAGTCCTTCCATTTCCATTGTAGAATAGTGTTCCAAGCCTGTCAGTGTCCCAGATGCCCATATATTCCACAAAATAATGCCCAGGAAACACATGTGCCTTATGGAAACAGTGATGCTGAAACCGGTCCATTTGCTTGAATGTATTAGAGTCCATAGAAAGCTTACTCATAATTTAAAAACTGACTTTCTCCTGATTTCCATCTCTGGTATTGTCATTGTTTGCTCAGTTATAAAGTGGCCTGTTGACACCAAATATTTTAATAATTTGCTTCCAAGGCTTTGTGCCTATGCCTTTGAGAGGCTGGTGTAGTAATTAAACTGTCTTTTAGCTGAAATGCTTGCAAAGCGTCCAGTTCTGTGCCTGGCAGCTGGTGATGCATTATAGAGACATTGAGCTAATCGATTAAAACCGCAGAGGCATGGGAGTTGTCTGACAGCACTGTACTAGGATGAAATTAGTTGGAATTGCATGGTGAAATTAAGGGGAATGCAGCTGATTGCAGCCCTTCTGGGAGAGTCCTGGGTGAGAGGGACGCTGTGCGTTGATCCCTGTGTAATTAGGACAGCCATGTTTTAACAGTATTTCTAAAGTATTAAAATGGACTGGATAAATCAGCAGGGCTGCTTCCAGTGAACTTGGCATCCATCCACTGTGACTGAAATAACATGAAATTTTTCGGCTGCTAGAGAATGTGAAATTGGACTAATTGTCTTTTAACTAGTCTGCTCGACTGCTAGCCTGGAGCTAGACCGAGAAGAGAGGCTGGTGGGACTTTGACTGGGGGATGGGAAACTTAGATTCATGACTGTTATTTCAGCCCATCTGAATGGATAGCACCATCACATATTCAGACAGCTCTGATTTGTACTATCTCATCATGAGGATCCCCTCCTAAATATTTAAAAATCCATTTTAAAGTGGGATGCTTTGATTCAAAGAATACGGGCGTCTAACTCCTTGACTTATGGAATAATTGCTCATTCCCTTCATGAGGTTCCCCTAGAATCGGGGAGAGTTAGGAACTTGTAAATCTCCCAACACCTGTCCACGTGTAACCCTGACCTGTGGTTTATTCTGGGTGGAGCACGTGATGCAGATAAGGGGTGCATATTGCTGATTCAGTGTGTCAAACAAAGGCTTGTTCTATAACGACTGAGTGTTATGACTGGTCCAATGTGCACTCTCTACATGTGATTAAAGAGAGAGAAGTTAAATGCCACTCCCGTGGACACAGAGTTAGGTCACCTGGGCGCACGATGACTACTCTAGTATTCCTTGCATCATAGTGAATTGCTAACATCAGGTAGCTTAGCACTGTACTTTCCATGGATCCATAAATAAAAGGAGAATTTCTGAGAGGCAGACAATGCTAACAGTCTTAGAGCAGTTATTATCCTTATTTTTAACATAATTAGGTCACTCAAACTCAGGAAAGTGCTCCCGAGCACTATCAGTTTGTGTTCTAAAAGGTAAAGTATGTGTGCAAGCACACACACACACACACTCCAGACACACACACACACACACACACACTCCAGACACACACACACACACTCCAGACACACACACACTCCAGACACACACACACTCCAGACACACACACACACACACACACTCCAGACACACACACTCCAGACACCTGTTTACAATCTGTCAGAAAGCCTCATACTAGACTGTATCATTTTGATTCACTAGAGAATTTCTTGGGTTAAATTGTGTTGTGGCGTCAGGCTTAACATTAAGGAGGATCAGAAAAAAAATAGTCTGAAAGAAAAAAATACTAATCATTGGGCTGACTGCACGAAAGTTCTGGTTGTCATACATTGGGTTTCCTCTGCCTCAGGACCCAAGGGGAGAGGTTTCTGGTCCAGTGAGGGAATAATTCAACTTCTCTTTGAGCTGCTAGTGGGTCTGTATGGTATGGATCCTGCAAACAGTGTGAAGATCAGAGTTGTGACCTCGCTCTGTCAAGGTCAGAGGACTTCACGGCGTGTACTTTGCTTTATCATTCCTCTCTTATCTTTCTCTTAATTCCCTATTCCTTTTCTTTTTTTCTTCATAGTTGTTGTTTTTTGCTTATCTTGCAGTCTTGTTTGTGTCTTTGTAAGTACTATAAATCATTTTAAAATAAAGTGTGGCATTAAAAATAAAATAATTCTCATACATGTTTCCATCATTCCAAAGTGCATACAACAAATACTAGAAGGAAAAATGGTACAGTATTAGGTACACAGGCACCTGTTGCTTGTCTCCAAAATACCTCATGTGCCCTCCTCTTTGGCTGTATTTTTGACCTAAAAGATGCTGTTTATTCAGAGAGACAATGTTCAAATCTTTTAAAAGGTTTTTAATCATAAATCATTTCTGTGAATTCCAGAATTATAAATAATTGGTAGAAGCAATCACAGAAATACATTAGACAGATGTGGATAGTATATGCCAGTGTGGAGAGGAAACTATAGATGTGAGTTAAATGTAATTATGATACTAATGGAAATGAATCGCCTCTATATAGAGACCCTTTATATTATACACAGTGTCTATTACTTAGGACAGTAATTAAATTAATGCAGAAGATTACTCTTATATTACCTTGGATGTGATCTTTTCTCTTATTTTGAAAGAGAATAACTATTTCTTAAACAAATTACCCCACGTTTTTATTTAATGTTTATTAACCCTTTGCATGTACCTGTCACTCACCTAAACATTTCATGTCTGTATATCTTTTATAAGTGACAATTGCATTTAATATTCTCAACATTCATCTGTAGTACTTGTGAGCTCTTATTTTACAGATGAGGAAGACAAAGCTTAGTGGTGAAAGAACCTGCCCACAGACACATAGCTAACAAAGGTTAGGTCTGATTGTTGAGGCCAGGCTCAAACTACCATGCTAGTATGTGCTTTGGAAAGGGCCACGCAGATGGAAAATATGACTTCCTAAGTGGCTTTCCTGCAGATTTCTTCTCTAAGATTAATTAAAGGGCTCACGGAGCACTCATTCCATTCAGAGCATAGTCACATGGAGAATGAAAACATTCTTTAAATAAAATATCCATTTTGCACTTGGAGCAGCTTAAGAATCTGATTCTGAGAAGTTGATCTCAGATGGCATGAGGAATAAAAACCAGTGAATGGCAGTTGGGGCCACCAGAGTCAGATGGTTGGCTTCCTCCTTGATTCCATATGTGGATGGAAAGATGATCTTTCTAGTTACCGATCGAACGGAAACATTGGTGACCATTATCTGTTTTATGAATTAAGGAGTAATTTATTCTGCATTTAAGATGACCTAGATAGTGTATGAGGCACTCTTTAATTACTGAGTGAAACCTTTCATCTGCGTCATCCAAACCCAATGACCCACCCTTAGGATAGCAGAGGGAGCCAACAATGAGCAGCGGTGAAACAGGAATGCTGTTACCCTTTGTTCCATGTCAAGCATAATCTAAGGGAAAAGGCTTGAAGAGATTTCTTTCTCTCTTCCTTGCTCCTGCCCAGCTGTGGGAGACTGTGCCACTTCCTTCCTCCTCTCTTTAAGTCAAACCTGGGATAATATTTAAGATTTTAGACAGCAACTTAGAATAACCTTTCCAGGACTTGGTATCAGATAAAGAGCGATACCAATCCTCAACATTTGTCCTGCCTTCTTTGAACTGAACTTCTTAGAATAGCTTTCAGACAATAAAGAGAGGAAAGGATAGGAATTAATATTGTGCAGTTGTTGTTCCTCCTTGATAATAGAACATTTTATATATAAAATGATATATAATAGTGAAAATGAAGAGAAATGAGGACAGTTTCCCTCGTTTTTGACATCGAACACAAGATCCTTCACAACTAAGCTTCTGCCTTTTTCTGCAGCCTCATGTCTCACACAGCCCTGTATACCCTGGCCCCACAGATCTCCCCTTCTGAGTGCCAGCCTCTTTTCTCTTTACTTTCAGACACTTGCACCTATGATGCCTCTCTCCTGGATTGCTTCCTGTCCCCTACCCCTGTTCCTTCCTCTTTAAAAGCCTAGATTTACTTCACTTTTTAAGACTCAGAGTAGAATTTAAATGTTTATGTATAGCACTTCTACCATCTCCTACCAGTTAAGACTCAATTAGGTGCACACTCCTACAAACCTCTGTAGTACCCTGCATCCCATCCCATCCCATCCCATCCATCCCGTTCTACCCTTAACCCTATTATAACTCCCATAGCTCTGTTTTATGGAGTATCTTCGTTAGTCTGGCTCCCATCCCCAGGGAAGTCATACACTTGAAGGCAGGGACTGTTCTCTTTTCTACTCTTATGCTTTTAGTGTATGGCGGACACCTGAGATGCAATCAGTGAGTTGAGTTCCAAAGAGCAGATTAAATGGTTGTGCTAGGCTTATGCCCAGCCTCCTAACCCTGGAGTTCTCACCATTGTTCTTACAGAGCCTATCTAGATCATTATCTTTTCCAGTGTGTTCCCTTGATATAATTACATATAATTTTACCCTCTACGTGGTAGGATTTTCTTGGTTTAATTAAAGCCTTCTGGAAAGTTATATATCTTTGTGTTAATAATGTTTTTACTCATTCATTCAGTCATTCTGTCAACTGTTCGCTAGATTTTTCTGGATATAGAGATAATCACAGTTGTTTTTAAAAACTCTGTCAGACAGGCAAGCAAGCTGGCAGCGTAGTATAAGCACTGTGTTGATGCCCCCAAATGCTTTATGATATTAAAGGAATCTTCAGTCACCAAATACTTCTGCTTATTTGACTGAGGTAGTTGTCTCCTTGGGGGCCACAGAAAATTGATGTGAATGACTGGCTCTGCTTCCTGTCATTGTCCCATGCTATTACAAACGGTAATAGCACAGATGCGAAGGCCTTTCTTAGCCCTTCATCATCTGAATTTGGCTTTGTTCTTACTTTTCTATTAGGTGGTTTCTAAATACACTACTTTCTTATAACCTTCTCCAATATAGTCGGAGGAATGACTCGCTCTGAGAATGAGGTTTCTGAAATCACTACTTTTCCCACTGTGAAGAAGATAGAAAAAGAAACAAAGGAATATCCTTTTGATACAGTGGAAATAGGATATTGCTCTATAGTGAAATAGCAGTCATGATTTCTTTAAAATCAGCTCCTGCAAGGGTGTTGAGCTACTTCTTGTGCAAAGAACAGTGGTTATCCCTGGAGTCTTCCAGATGACACATGGTTAGCAATGCTTGGGGGAAATCTAATTTGCAGATAGGATATTTATCTTTAGATAACAAAAGCCTCGAAATGCAATTTATAGTTTTAAAAATGCATATATAGGTTAAAAGAAATGAACTTTGCTGTTTTAGAGTTAGTTGTGGGTAGAGGAAAAAAAAAAAAAAGCTATGTGAAAATGCTTTTGAACTAACCTTGTCTCTTAAAAGTGCTGTGAAGCTTTCTTTGCTTTTCATTGTATGAGCATTTCGCTGCAAGCTCATTTTGTTGTTAAACATGAAGTTTTACAATGTAGATTGCACTACGAATTTTTTAATGGAGCAATTTAGAGCAGCTGCAAACTGCCCTGGAATTCCCAGGGATTAGTAGACAGTCTTTTGTATGATTGTAAATCCCACAGTGAGAGGAGGTGAGGCCTGTGGGCCCTGGGAAGGTGGGGGTGGAAGCAATGGGGCAGGAAGAGAGAGGCTAACCAGATGCAGAGTTGGACAGACTACCTGACTGACTGTAGGTCTAGATTTATCTACCCCATTCCCTCCATATTTGCTTACCATGATCCTTCAAGTTAACAGCTCCGTGTTTACTTACCCCATGGCCTCCTTGTTTGCTCGCCCCATTCCCTCCGCCTGTATGCCTTTCCCACTGCTTGTTGTGGGCTTCCCTTGTGGCTCAGCTGGTAAAGAATCTGCCTGAAAAGTGGGAGACCTGGGTTCAATCCTGGAGTTGGGAAGATCCCTTGGAGAAGGGAACGGGTACCCACTCCAGTGTTCTGGCCTGGAGAATTCCATGGACTGTATAGTACATGGGGTCACAAAGACTCGGACACAACTTTCACTACTTGTAAGTACAGGACTGCCCCTTCTCCATGCTTCGAGCCAGGACTCACTAGTATATCCTTACTCTGGCTTCCATTAAACTTGAAGTGTTTAGAATTAGAGCTTAAAGGAATGTATTTGCTAGATGAGAAAATGGAAGCTGAGAGATTAAAGACTAGTGCATCATCGAAGAACGAGTTAATGGTGAAACAGTTTATAACACCGGGTTCCTCAGTTTCAGTGCATATATGTTCCACCAAATAGACATATTTTGTTTTATTGTTTTATACTTGTCATTTTTTTGTTTGTTTTATGTTTTGAAGTAATTTTGTGTAAATGGTTTATTTTTCCTTTTCTCAAAGGAAATCAAGCTTTGTGAAGGGACCAATCATATCTCTTAATAACAGTATCTACCATCTATTGATTACTTATTATGTACTAGAGATTTTCTAATAATTTCCCACTTATTTTTTACAGATTCTCGCTGATAAGGGTTAGCCCTGAACAGGAAACTGGTGTTAAGAGGATAGATAGCTGCATAGCTTGGCACAGGGGATGTGGATGAGCCAGGGTTGCCTGGTTTGGAGCTCCCCGCTCTTAATGATCGCCCCAAAGTCTGAGCTCTGCCGTGGCACCCTGCGGTGCTTTCTCTGCTGCGGGCCTTGGGCATGTTTGATGCATCCTCTGTGTGCGCTCAGGGCGTTTTAACTAAGGACAGCCTTTCCTTGAGCATCTGTCTTTTCTAAGACTTTTACCTTTAAGAGACTACACAAAGCCATTTGCCATCTCATCCAGGTTATATATGTTGCCCAGGACAGAGCTGATTGTTTAGAGATAGTGATATGGAAATGATTAATATGGCAACACTACTTTAAAAGTATACTTTATACATTTTGACTTAATATGGAAGCTGAGTCCAGAATGAAGCAACCGAGAGAGTGTGCAACCATGAAATGCCACGCAGCACAGTACCTGGCACATGTGGTCAGTCAGTGGATGTTAAGTGAACAGATAAAATAAAATAGTAATTTGATGAAATTAGGGTACCATTCACAGAACATAACTGTAGTTCTAAGTCGTTGAAGGAGACAAGTAATGGAATGCAATAACTTTTATGCTGGAGATGCGTCAATTACTATGGCATAGTTCTTCACATAGATTATTTAATTCTTACAATCTACTTCATCATTCCTGCTTTTCTGATGAAAAAATGGGGTGCTGAGGCAGGTAATACTGACCTGCCTCTTGAGAAATCTATACGCAGGTCCAGAAGCAACAGTCAGAACTGGTCATGGAACAACAGACTGGTTCCAAATAGGAAAAGGAGTACGTCAAGGCTGTATATTGTCACCCTGCTTATTTAACTTAGATTCTGAGTATATCATGAGAAATGCTGGGCTGGATGAAGCACAAGCTGGCATCAAGATTTCCAGAAGAAATATCAGTAACCTCAGATATGCAAATGATACCACCCTTATGGCAGAGAGCAAAGAAGAACTAAAGAGCTTCTTGATGAACGTGAAAGAGGAGAGTGAAAGAATTGGCTTAAAGCTCAATATTCAGAAAACTAAGATCATGGCATCCGGTCCCATCACTTCATGGCAAATAGATGGGGAAACAGTGGAAACAGTGCCTGACTTTATTTTTGGGGGGCTCCAAAATCACTGCAGATGGTGATTGCAGCCATGAAATTTAAAGATGCTTATTCCTTGACAGGAAAGTTATAACCAACCGTGAAAGTGAAGTCGCTCGGTCGTGTCCAACTGTTTTGGACCCCATGGACTCTAGCCTACCAGGCTTCTCTGTCCATGGGATTTTCCAGGCAAGATTACTGGAGTGGGTTGCCATTTGCTTCTCCAGGAGATCTTCCCAACCCAGGGATTGAACTCGGGTCCCGCATTGTAGGCAGACACTTTACCGTCTAAGCCACCTGGGAAGTCTAGACAACTTAGACCAACCTAGGCAGCATATTTAAAAGCAGAGACATTACTTTGTCAACAAAGATCCATCTAGTCAAGGCTATGGTTTTTCCAGTAGTCATGCATAGTTGTGAAAGTTGGACTATAAAGAAAGCTGAGCGCTGAAAAATTGATGCTTTTGAACTGTGGTGTTGGAGAAGACTCTTGAGAGTCCCTTGGACTGCAAGGAGATCCAACCAGTCCATTCTAAAGGAGATCGATCCTGGGTGTTCATTGGAAGGACTGATGCTGAAGCTGAAACTGCAATACTTTGGCCACCTGATGCGAAGAGCTGACTCATTTGAAAAGACCCTGATGCTGGGAAAGATTAAAGGTGGGAGAAGGGGAAGACAGAGGATGAGATGGCTGGATGGCATCACCGACTCAGTGGACATGAGTTTGGGTAAACTCCGGGAGTTGGTGATGGACAGGGAGGCCTGGCATGCTGAAGTCCATGGGGTTGCAAAGAGTTGGACATGACTGAGCGGCTGAACTGAGCTGAAGTCAGTTAAATTATTTTCCTGAAACTTGTGCCTAGTGAGTTTTGGAGCCAGGATGGAATACAGGTGTCCAGTTTCTGGAGCCTCTGCTTTTGCTATTACTTATGTGGAGTGGGGGGAGGGATGTGTGTATGTGTGTATACGTAAGAGATATACTTAGTCATATGTGTGTGTGTGTGTGTGTGTATAATTTCATGCCTGATCCAGCCCTGGCCAAACTATGATGATGACACCATGCTCCTCAAGAAACCCAGCACGTTGACTTTAATGACCTTTAATAAGTGACAGCCCCCTGTCACTGAGCAGTACCATGCTCTGGTCCTATTTAGCCTGATTGTCTTTCCCATTAAGATGCTGCTCCAATGTGGAGACTCCCGTCTAACAGATCTGCCTGTCACAGACCTGAGTTTCCCACTGGATATAGTCCTGGTCTTTTGTACTACTGACCATCCTCTTAAGGAAGTAGAATTAGAGCTCTTTCCCTAACCTCCTGGGAGCTGCATATTTCATGGCCGATTCCATTAGGAAAGAGACTCCGTGTATGTGTAGGTTTGCTATTCTAAAAACCTTGACTGTATCTATCACAGATTTTAAAGTTGTCTGCTTTCATGTTATCTGCCAAGACTGTCCACTATTAGCCTGAGGGTCTATGTAATATTCACAGTTCAGGTTATCAGTGTAAACCAAACTCTAGAAAATAGACCCTGGAGGTACCAGCATGCTTTCTTTCCCAGGGTTATATTTACTTGTCTGGGTCTGAAATGGAAGTGGAGAGGATAAATCCAAACAAGGGTTGTTAACCCTAAGAAACACAGCAAACTCAGGGAGAGACCAGCCTAAAACATGTAGACACTTCAAGAAAGGGGTGTTAAGCGCCTCTTTATGGGATTAATAGATTTATTAAATTCAAATGCATTTATGAATAAATATTTGGATACATGTGCTTAATGCGAGCAGGCAGTGATGTGGGTGTGTTAACAAAATATGCCCCAGTGCATCTCAATAGTTGCATTTCCTTCCTGGAAACTGGATAATCAGCTGGCTGTTCCTCCAGTAAATAAAAATAATAACAAAAGCCTTCCTGATGTACCATCTGCACTAAAAAGAAAAAAATAATTATTTTTTAAAATTGCACATTGAATTTTGTATAGGTGGTTTGCTTTCTTTTGTAACTGTTGCTCAGTCCTTAGAATCTGGTTTGTCACAGAGCACGAGTAGTCATTTTGTGGAAATTTCATTTCCACTCTGTGCAACAAGGAATATGATTCAGAAGCATCTGAAGAATCCTTTTGTGATGCTGTACTTTTAAACTGGTGGCATAATTGTTACAGATTTCCAGAGAGATACGAAGAAGGAAGTGAAGCAGGTTATTGATTGGAGAGGACTGTTTGGATCAAGTCCCAAGTTTTCTGTGTTTACAAGTCAGGTGGCAAGTGGAATCTATAAGTGGTGTCTAATTGTACCTCTTAGTATGTCTAGATTCTGCAGTATGAATGGCTTTAATCTCTGAGGCAAATGGAAACTACCAATCTCATTCCAGCCTGAACTGCAGGTCCAAATTCACCGTGGAGCCAGAGGGGGAAAGTACCACCCCTCTGCTTAATTTACTCGGTGGTCTAGCTTCAATGTTCCAAGATTTAAAAGGAGATCAACTTCTGTTTCAATAACAGATGAGGATGCTCTAAGAGAGAAGCATTGTGGAGGTATGGTGATAATGCAGAGAGGTGCTTGTACCTGCCTTTCTCTATTGTGTTTTTAAAGGCCTCATATCTCAGCCTGGGCTTTGTGTAGGGACGCCAGCCCTGAGGTGCATCTGTTTCCTCCAATGGTAATGCAGACCAGGGCCACATTAGGCAAGCAGTCTGTTCCTAATGCATTTGAAGTCTCAGAAAACAAGCAGTGATTTTATAACTGCAGCCTAGATTTATTCTCTTCCAGTTCCAGCCTCAAGATGATGTTGAAAGAAATGAAATTTTAGTAAAATGAGGCTAGGATGAAATTCCTAGTTAGTTAAAAATTAAATTAGCTAGAGATTTTGTTTATTGTGAAAGTCACGTGAGATCTGCTGGTTTTATATTTTTGAGGTATTTCACTTGCTGTTCAGGTACAAGCTGTCAATCAAGGCTAATCAAACTGGCACAGTTAACATGATACATCATAAAATTTCACAATAATGTCAACCTGTAATTCTGTCAATCTGGTTAAGGGAAATGGGCTAAAAACAATATTGTCATTTTGTAGTAACACTCGGAAGGTAGTACAGAATAATGTTGCCATCATCTCCCTAACCCTGTGCCTGGCTTCTACCAGAGGCAATCCTTGCTGCTAACAAATGGCCAGGTGGTCTAAGCCTATCCTTGCAGTTGCTACCCGTGAGATTTGGAGTAGGGCCACGTAAATGGAGGATGCTGCCCTGCAGCGTTTCTCCAGGCTGACCTCTTTGATGCATTACAAAAAAAAAGTAACTGCCAGTATTTCACAGGACTTGTCTCCTGCGGTATAATGTACACAGGCCTTGCGTTTTCTTATTTATTCAGCCAGCTTACTTATTATACTTATCCCTCCTTTTTTATGAACCTACGTTCAGCGGTATTTCAAAAGCATCCACTTGAAAAAGCACGCACTTAACTATAAAACACAGGCCACCCATTACACAGAGTGATAAAACAACTCCTTCTGTGAATGTTATGCTTTGCCATGCAGCCCCAGGACATCGGGGTTCCACATGGAATTAGGGAGATAATAGAGTCTCCACTCAGGGAGCCCCTGTTTAACCTTGACACTCCCTGGGAATCCATGCCCACTTAGTGGACTCCATTCAGTTGGCAGCTCTTTCTTATAGCCAAGATGGCTGGATTATAACTCTTAAGTATTTCTTTCTCTCATGAAGGATAAACATAAATAAAATAAAAATAAACATAAAACCTTCTACAAATTATTATTTTAAAGCTGCAGAGGTTTCCTGCAAGTACATCTCACCCAGAAGCACAAACAAATGAAAGAGTAGAAGTAGAGCTTCACGGCTTGATTGGAGGAAGGGTCCAGACGCAGCTTCCTCTTCCTCTGCCCTTCATGAGCACATTTTATAAATGGCTCATATACATCATTTCTTGTATTCCATTCTAGGACACTCTATGCATTTTCTGGAATACACTTTGCCCTGAGGTGAGACAAACTCTTTTGAAGGAACAAAGACTCATGAGGTTGAGAAATTTTCAGGTTGCCGTCATGAATGAGAATGCATTTAAAGTTGCACGAGGGTCAGAGGAAGATGAGGAAGCAGTTTTATCAATACCACCACTGCACTGGTTACACTGCCATTAAGAATACCAGTATCACGTCCTGTCGTGTCGTATCACTCAAGCCATAGCAGCTCTGGTGACCATCAGAGATTCTAGTAGTTGTCTCCTCAGGATTGAGCTTCTCTTGTAGACTGTCCTAGACACTGGGCTGCATCCATGTTATTGTTCTTGCCCACCTCTCTTCATTGCTTCACATCCCCATCTCATAGTCTAGTGGTTCAACAATCTTAAGATGTAGAAAAGAAAAGTGGAATCCAGTGGATTTGGGAAATAATTTAAAAAATCAATTTAAAAGCACGGACAAGTTACTATAAAACTTAAGGCAGCAAAAGATGAAGGTGGGCATGGTAAAGATGATCCCTTCCTCCTTCTCTTGCTTCCCTCCTTTCTTCTTAATAAACATTTATCGAGCATCTATTTAGGGTTAAAAATCTTGACAGACAATGAAGATATTAAAATCTTCTAAAAACCTTTTGATAAAACATTATGATTCAAGTGATTTGATAAGTATAATGATAGAAAAATGAGAGAAAACACTTAGGATGGCATCTAGCGTTTCCTTCATCAGTTTTGTTAAGGAGTTTTCAATATAACAGAAAGCTTAATAAAACAATGAGTAATACTTACAAAGGGCTTACCAGGTGGCACTTGTGGTTAAAAACCCACATGACAATGCAGGAGACAAAAAAGCATGGGTTCGATCCCTGAGCCAAGAAGATCCCCTGGAGGAGGGCATGGCAACCCACTCTGGTGGTATTGACTGGAGAATCCCCAGGGACAGAGAAGCCTGGTGGGCTACAGTCCATGGAGTCACAAAGAGTTGGACATGACTGAAGCAACTTAGCACAGCACTGCACAATACATACATAAAGATTTCTCTTGAGTGGTAAATAAGTTACCTTGAAAAGAGTAGAAGAAAGTATCTTGTAATTATCAAATGATATAATTAATTGAAAAGAGAGATGCAGAATTCTAAAACTTAAAGTGCTATATTTTGCTTATGGCCAAACTCTAGGTGTAAAACTAATCTCAAAAGCTATGTGTTCAGAATTTAGATGTTAGAGAATTAAATTAGTGTTAATATATGAAAATAAGCAGTTTGGTCATTGGGTGAATGAAGTGAAGTCGCTCAGTCGTGTCCAACTCTTTGCGACCCCATGAACTGTAGCCCACCAGGCTCCTCAGTCCATGGGATTTTCCAGGCAAGAATACTGGAGTTGGTTGCCATTTCCTTCTCCAGGGGATCTTCCCAACCCAGGGATCGAACCCAGGTCTCCCATGTTGCAGGCAGACACTTTAACCTCTGAGCTACCAGGGATTAGGTCACTGGGTAGCTCAAAGTATAGGAACTAAATGATGGGTCATTAATCCAGGAAGACAGTATTTACTGAAGAGTTGTAGGCAGCATGCTCTGCAGGTGCTTAGTACGGCAAGGTGAGGGAAGGGATGCTGGCTCCATGGAAAAGGTTTCAGTGGTTTCTTGTTGCGCTTAAGCCATGGGAGTCTAAAATCATTCCCATGAAATGATGGTCTCACCCCCACCTACTTCTCTAGCTTCCTTTCTCTCTTTTCTTCACCCACACTGGCCTTCAGTGTCTTGAACTCTCCGTGTTCTTTTCCTCTGCAGTGTTCAGGTGTATTTCCTGCTGTGTCCCAGTGCCCATTCTTTCATCTGTTTTACTTTGATTCTCACTTCACAAAAAATCTCATCTAAAGTGTAAGTTCCTCAGGGAAGCCTTTTTGATGCCTACTCTAGGTCTGGGTTCCTTTGTTATAAACTCTCAAGGGCTCAAACCTTGCCCTCCAAAGCCCTTGCAATTATACATTGATTGTCATGATAGATTATTCAGTATCTGTCTCCTCTACTGACTGTAAGCTCCATGAAAGAAGGAATAGTGTCTATTTTTGCCTGACTTTTTATTCCTAGTTTCTTATGATTGACTTTTGAGACAGTAAAGACATTTGTTGCATTTGTTGGCTAAAGAAGTATCTATGAAAGAAAGTGAAAGTGAAGTCACTCAGTCGTGTCCGAATCTTTGCGACCCTGTGGACTGTAGCCCACCAGGCTCCTCCGTCCGTGGGATTCTCCAGGCAAGAATACTGGAGTGGGTTGCCATTTCCTTCTCCAGGGGATCTTCCCAACCCAGGGATCGAACCCAGGTCTCCCACGTTGCAGGCAGACACTTTAACCTCTGAGCCACCAGGGAAGCCCTGAAAGAAGTATCTATGCTGGGCCTTAAAAGATGATCAGGAATTGCACCTTCCAAGACTGGAAAGTGAGGGAAGAGCATCAGCAGGGATCAGTGATGAGCATGTCCTTGGAATGTCAAGGATCTGATGAGGTCTGCCTTGGCCAGAGCCGCCTGCTGGGAAGGTGGGGCTGGATCACCATAGAGCCCCTTGCCCTTGATTGTGATGCTGGGGCGTTTGGAGTATCGGAGTGGAGGCTGGATTGTTACTGTTAAGAGAATGACTTCTCAGGACTCTAAGAAGGAAAGATAATTTCACAGGAGAAATAGACCAGTTTTATTTATTCCAGTGGGGATCACAAAAAGTGCAGTTATGCAAAAGTAGTCATTTTAAATGAGAACAGCTTTAAAACACTTAAATGTTTATTATGTGTAAAACACCATTCTGACCATCGATAAGAAATGAATAAAGTGTGGTTCTTGGCCTTCTGATGAAGAGATGGGAGGAGGGAGGATGAAGTGGGTAACTACACAGTTCAGCAAGGAACAATAGAATTTCCCCAAATAGGACTGTGATGAAGCCATACTGTGATGACCAAAACAGAATAAACACCTCCTAGCTCCTGTAAGGTAGTGACTTAAAAGTAAGCCCCAAAGTTGATATCTTCAGTCTCTACCATTCCAGGTAGACATTAACAAGACTTCTTTTTAGAAGCCCTTCCTAGATCCTAAAAGCCTGACAGCCTGTGCAGAGTGCATGGCTGACTGTCATTCCTCTCCTGCTCCATCCTGGCCTCACACAGCCTTATCGGCAGCCCTCTGAAGGTTCCAAAGATAAGGCACATCCTACTCTACAAATAAAGGACTCAACAGCAAACATTTGAAATACAAAGAAAGGTTGCTTATTGCCATCAACTCCACAGGATAACTTTAGGCTCTGTTGCCTAGTTAAAGCATATGGATTGGTTCTAAGTAAACATCATGACCTATAAATAGTTGAGATGATTATTCTCCAAAATTTTAGTTAGCATCCAAATGAGACATATTTCATTCTAATATGGGAGTATTTATGGAGCCGTGAAGAGTGATATTATTTCAAATCTTTGTCCTATGGAGAGTAAAGTCTTTATTTACTAAAAGTTCAAGATGCCTTTTGGTGAAGGATAATATTACTCACTTAGAAAAAATTAGTCAACCAGAATGCAGTGGAATGGAATCAGAAATCCTGTCTGTTTTCACAAGCTAAGGCTTTAAAATAATGTCGTTGTGCTCATTCTTGTCCAACTCTTTGCGACCCCATGAACTATAGTCTGCATGGTTCCCCGTCCATGGGATTCTCCAGACAAGAATACTGGAGTGGGTTGCCATTTCTTTCTCCCCAGGATCTTCCTGACCCAAGGATCAAACTCACGTCTCTAATGTCCGTGTATGAATGAAAGAATGTTAACTCATTTGATCATCTATGCTACAGTATTTACCAAATATTAAAATCTTAAAGCAATGCAAAGCACAACGCATTCTATGCTTTGAAAGACAAATACTCCTAGCTTCTTCCAAGTGTTGCCATGAAATAATAACAGTAAAAATGCAGTCTTTGATTAAAAACTAAGGAATTAGTCTTGATGTTCTGATGCGGTTCTCAGTTCAGTTCAGTTCAGTTCAGTCGCTCAGTCATGTCCGACTCTCCGCGACCCCGAATCACAGCACGCCAGGCCTCCCTGTCCATCACCAACTCCCGGAGTTCACTCAAACTTATGTCCACAGTCGGTGATGCCATCCAGCCATCTCAATCTCCGTCGTCCCCTTCTCCTCCCGCCCCCAACCTTTCCCAGCATCAGAGTCTTTTCCAGTGAGTCAACTCGTCGCATGAGGTGGCCAAAGTATTGCAGTTTCAGCTTTAGCATAAGTCCCTCCAATGAACACCCAGGATTAATCTCCTTTAGAATGGACTGGTTGGATCTCCTTGCAGTATAAGGGACTCTCAAGAGTCTTCTCCAACACCACAGCTCAAAAGCATCGATTCTTCGGCGATCAGCTTTCTTCACAGTCCAACTCTCACATCCATACATGACCACGGGAAAAACCATTGCCTTGACTAGATGGACCTTGGTTGGCAAAGTAATGTCTCTGCTTTTGAATATACTATCAAGGTTGGTCATAACTTTCCTTCCAAGGAGCAAGCTTCTTTTAATTTCATGGCTGCAATCAGCATCTGCAGTGATTTTGGAGTCCAAAAAAATAAAGTCTGACACTGTTTCCACTGTTTTTCCATCTATTTCCCATGAAGTGATGGGACCAGATGCCATGATCTTTGTTTTCTGAATGTTGAGCTTCAAGCCAACCTTTTCACTCTCCTCTTTCACTTTCATCAAGAGGCTTTTGAGTTCCTCTTCGCTTTCTGCCATAAGGGTGGTGTCTTCTGCATATCTGAGGTTATTGATATTTCTCCCGGCAATCTTGATTCCAGCTTGTGCTTCTTCCAGCCCAGCGTTCCTCATGATGTACTCTGCATATAAGTTAAATAAGCAGGGTGACAATATACAACCTTGACGTACACCTTTTCCTATTTGGAACCAGTCTGTTGTTCCATGTACAGTTCTAACTGTTGATGCGGTTCTACTGGCTGAATATTCTCCCATGTAGAGAATATTCACCAAAACTTAACTTTAATTCCTCTAAGAGTTATTTTAATCTGAAGATGTTGCTAATTCATCAGTGTCTCCTTTCCTAGATACGTGTTTATGTAGACATTCAGTGTATATATGTATGTGTACACATGTGCCCCCATGCACACACATGTACACATACATGCCTACCTTGGTAATGAAAGCTTCACATAAAAGGTTGTGATTTTCTTTCATAAATGCAGTTTCTTCCATGCCTACCTATCCGTCTTTGCAACATTTTTTTCCTGATGTTAATTCAAGGTATTGATTTAAATCTATTAAGCCTAGTCGAGTCCTGTGTGTCTTAGATAATGTAGTCCTAACAGATGAGGGCACCTGGGGTGCAGCTGCGAACCACCACTATATCACAATTATGTTTGGCTGTGAGTGTAACTATCTATATCATAGAGATCTGCATCTAGTTTTGCGTAGTCTGCATAAAAATTTGGTATCCTATGATAGCTACAGAATTTTGAGTAGAAATTCTCTCAACTCCATTCTTTTTGATTCATATATAAACCATCATGAAGCTAAACTGCCTATAAATTGGGAACATAAGCTTAAAATGCAGTCTGCCTGGCTCTAAGCCCAGTGCTGCCTTTTACTAGGAGTGTGACCGAGAAAGTTACCTGACTTTCTCCTCAGTTTCCTCACCTACCCCTGGGTTGTTTTGAGCATAAATACATTGACACACACAAAGTACTTGGATTACGCCATATATATCATATACTGCCAATAAATGTCCTTCATTGTAATTATCTAGAAATGTTTATATATGCTGCTATTCATGATCTAACCAAAAATAAAATTATAAAAATGTCTCGTACCCATAATGAATATAGGAAGATTTTAATCTCTGTATATCTTCCCTTTACTTTCATTTATCATTATTTTTAACTTGGAGACGCTGAGTATGTATTTTGCTAAAAATCCTGCCCAGTAGCCAAGTGTTATCCATGATCTTCAGTAATTGACTCATGGCTACTTAAGAGGCAAATAACAAAATAAACACACTAAAAAAAAAAACAAAAAACACACTATATTAAGTGCTTTGGATTCTCCTCGGTCTTGTCAGGAACCCTGCTGCTTGCATAACGAAGAATCCATCTCGCATCTTTCCATTAGGAAGGAGTGGGTGCACTGACATTTCCAACTCTTTCAGGGGAGCCTGGCTGAGTTCGCCAGTTCGCTGGTGTCGGAGCCTCGTGCTGCCACTGCAGCACAAGACACGTTATTTATCATCACAGCCAGTGTCACTTCACCCGTTCCAAGTTTTCAGGCTGCTGAAGATGTGTCTCTTCCTGCCCTCCTTTCAGACTGGCTTTGTGGAGCCGGGTGGACTGGAGTTTTGATCACACACTGTGCGGTGCATGGAGAAATTGGTTATTAATATTTTCGAGGCACTTCCTGCAGTGAAAGGTCTGTTGTGCTTTCCACTGAACCGCCCAGATGTTCAGTTTTTTCTCAATTAGCTCTTTCACATTGTGCCAGGATAAAGATGAAGTTTCAGGGAAAGCTTCACAGACTGTTCTTCAGTGGTTTTTTTGCCTGCCTAAGATGAATCAACTTCTACCATTCTGAGAAATTACTAGAACTTTGCAGACCAGTATACTTGATAAATCAATGTATTAAGCCCAAAGAATATGTTTTCTTCTACCTTTCAAACCCCTTTCCTTTTATCAGGTTCTGTCCTGCCTTTGTTTTTCCTTTCCATTTGGTCTCTGAGGATATACCATATGCACAGAGGTAGTAGAATTTTTATTTCAGAGAATTTTAGGGAGATAGTGTGTAGGTAGGAAAGTAGTTCAATAGTTGTCTAACCTATGAAGTCCTTTTTCCATATAAATGAATAATATTAATAAATATTTTTTAATTTGGCTGTATTTATTTAACTAAGCATAATACCTGGGGGGCTTCTCTGGTGGCTCAGCAGTAAAGAGTCCACCTGCCAGTGAAGGAGACAAGGGTTTGATCCCTGTGTCAGGAAGGTTCCCCTGGATCAGATGATGGCAACCCCCTCCAGTATTTTTGCCTGGGTAATCCCACGGACAAAGGAGCCTAGCAGCCTAAAGTCCACGGGGTCGCAAAGTATTCAGACATGACTTAATGACTAAACAGCAACAAGAACAATAACTGGAAGTTGAATAATAGAAAAACAGAAAAAGAAATGATCCTTCCTTCCTTTTCCTAGTTGCCACCACTAACCCCATCCTGTAATGGTGACTGTCTCAAGGGGTGGCCGGGGAGGGAGCTATATTAATTTTGATTCAGTCCTCAAGTTACCACTATTTAGTATGCAATTTAAATTAAGAACACTGGGCTTCTTTGCAAATGAAGCTTCATGACTGTTCTACTTGACCACTTCCATTGGATTTTTACCTTTAGGATCCTTAATACAGAATCAAAAAAATTGCACTCATCTCACATACTAGCAAAGTAATGCTCAAAATCCTCCAAGCCACGCTTCAACAGTATGTGAACCGTGAATTTCCAGATGTTCAAGCTGGATTTAAAAAAGGCAGAGGAACCAGACATCAAATTGCCAACATCCGTTGGATCATCAAAAAAGCAAGAGAGCTGCAGAAAAACATCTACTTCTGCTTTATTGACTATGCCAAAGTCTTTGACTGTGTGGATGACAACAAACTATGGAAAATTCTTCAAGAGATGGGAATACCAGACCACCTGACCTGCCTCCTGAAAAATCTGTATGCAGGTCAAGAAGCAATGGTTAGAACTGGACATGGAACAACAGACTGGTTCCAAATTGGGAAAGGAGTACATCAAGGCTGTCTATTGTCACCCAGCTTATTTAACTTCTACATGCAGAGTACATCATGTGAAATGCTGGGCTGGATGAAGCACAAGCTGGTATCAAGATTTTTGGGAGAAATATCAATAACCTCAGATATGCAGATGACACCACTCTTATGGCAGAAAGCGAAGAAGAAATAAAGAGCCTCTTGATGAAAGTGAAAGAGGAGAATGAAAAAGCTGGCTTAAAACTCAGCATTCAAAAAATGAAGATCATGGCATAAAGTTCCATCACTTCATGGCAAATGGATGGAGTAACAATGGAAACAGTGACAGACTTTCTTTTTTTGGCTCCAAAAATCACTGCAGATGGTGACTGCAGCCATGAAATTAAAAGATGCTTGCTCCTTGAAAGAAAAGCTATGACCAACCTAGATAGCATGTTAAAAAGCAGAGACATTACTTTGTCAACCAAGGTCTGTCTAGTCAAGGCTATGGTTTTTCCAGTAGTCATGTATGGATGTGAGAGTTGGACTATAAAGAAAGCTGAGCACCAAAGAATTGATGCTTTTGAACTGTGGTGCTGGAGAAGACTCTTGAGAGTCCCTTGGACTGCAAGGAGATCCAACCAGTCCATCCTAAAGGAGATCAGTCCTGAATATTCATTGGAAGGACTGATGCTGAAGCTGAAACGCCAATACTTTGGCCACCTGATGTGAAGAACTGACTCATTTGAAAAGACCCTGATGCTGGGAAAGATTGAAGGCAGGAGGAGAAGGGGACGACAGAGGATGAGATGGTTGGATGGTATCACTGACTCAATGGACATGAGTTTGAGTAAGCTTCGGGAGTTAGTGATGAACAGGGAAGCCCAGCATACTGCAGTCCATGGGGTTGCAAAGAGTCAGACACGACTGAGCGACTAAACTGAATACAGCATCCGTGGAGCTGCCCAAGCTCTATGTCCATGTCCAGTACTAAGTGGGGGCATCACGGAACACGTGTTACTCTACTTTACCATCTGGCGTC
The DNA here is from genome assembly GCF_049115385.1 of Moschus berezovskii. NCBI lineage: Eukaryota > Metazoa > Chordata > Mammalia > Artiodactyla > Moschidae > Moschus > Moschus berezovskii. Next base: position 26,367,230 of record NC_142480.1, on the reverse strand, counting down.
CATTCACTCGGTATTCCACTTTTCCTCTCCCGTACCATTCTCATCCCACTTCTCAGCCCCTGAATTTAGATTGAGTTGTTTTCATTTGTGATTTTTGGGAATGTATCAGGATTTAGATGTTTCAAGTAGAGCTCTGACTGCTTCTGGTTATGCCATAGTGTGGGGTTTAGCAATGGACATGCAAGTCCTTTGCTGAGACTTTTAGAAGAAAAACTCATTCTTTTCTCTGAATTTGAATCTGAGAAGACAGGGCGTTGACAGTGTTGTTGGCCATCTTACTACTTCATGGAGCCTGAGCTTGAAGTCCATCAAGTGGAAAGCAAATTGGAGACAGAGAGAAACCTGATCTTGCTGACATAATTCGAACCCCTGAGTAAAATGCTATCTGAAATCCTAGATGCTAGGCCCCGCCTTCCTTCCCTCCTTCCCTTCATCCTTCCCTTTTTCCCTTCCTCCCTCCATTTTTTAAACACTGAAGTCTGAGCTGAGTTGGTTATTTTGTGTCTATGCTTCAGTTTGTGTTGACTTGAAAATCTCTCTCACTGAGAAGAGTTTTCAATGTTACAAAGGAATAGAGAAGTGGAATGAAAATCAAAGATAAAATATATGGTATTTCAGAGCTTTTTTCCTTTAGAAGAGAATAAAGTTAAGATCTAAGAAAATATTTGGAACATTATTCAGTGTCACTCAATGAATCGTTGAAACATTTAAATTTAGTACAGGGGTTTCTCAGGAAGTGATTGCCTTAAGTACCAAGTACATGAGTTATAAGGCATACAAAAATATAGTTGTTTAGATGTGAGTCATTCTTATGATGACTTCTGTGAAGTAGTTTTAAATTGACTTCTAAATTTGGAAAATGAAAGGATTTACCCCTATTTCCAATAACTCTGTAAGACCATTTGTAATACTTAATTCAAATGGACTTTGGAAATCTTTCTTTGTGATTAAAAGGTATTCAAAGATTTTAGTTTAAATCTGTTAAGGAGCTTGAACATCTTGATCTTTTTCTTTTCCTTTAAAATCTTTGTTTTGCTGTTGGAGGATAATTGCTCTACAATGTTGTGTTGGTTTCTGCCGTACAATAACATCAATCGGTCATAAGTATACATATGTCCCCTCCTTCTTGAACTTCTCTCCCACCACTCCTGTCCCACCCCTCTAGGTTGTGACACAGCACTGGGTTGACCTTCCTGTGTTATACAGCAGCTTCCCACTAGCTATTTGTTTTGCATATAGTAATGCATATGTTTCAGTGCTACATTCAATGCTAATTTCAATTCAGTGTCTCAATTCATCCCAGTCTATCCTTCCCCCACTGTGTCATTAAGTCTGTTCTCTATATCTGCGTCTCTGTTCAGTTCAGTTCAGTCGCTCAGTCGTGTCCGACTCTCCGCGACCCCATGAATCACAGCACGCCAGGCCTCCCTGTCCATCACCAACTCCCGGAGTACACTGAAACTCATGTCCACAGAGTCGGTGATGCCATCCAGCCATCTCATTCTCTGTCGTCCCCTTCTCCTCCCGCCCCCAACCTTTCCCAGCATCAGAGTCTTTTCCAGTGAGTCAACTCGTCGCATGAGGTGGCCAAAGTATTGCAGTTTCAGCTTTAGCATCAGTCCTTCCAATGAACACCCAGGATTGATCTCCTTTAGAATGGACTGGTTGGATCTCTTTGCAGTACAAGGGACTCTCAAGAGTCTTCTCCAACACCACAGTTCAAATGCATCAATTCTTCAGCCATCAGCTTGCTTCACAGTCCAACTCTCACATCCATACGTGACCACGGGAAAAACCATAGCCTTGACTAGATGGACCTTGGTTGGCAAATGAGTTCATCAGTAACATTTTTCTAGATTGCATATATGTGCATTAATATATGATATTTATTTTTCTCTTTCTGACTTACTTCACTCTGTATAACAGCCTCTGGGTTCATCCACCTCAATTGAACTGACTCAAATTCATTCCTTTTTATGGCTGAGTAATATTTCATTGCATATATATACCACAACTTCTTTATCCATTCATCTAACAATGGGCTTCTGGGTTGCTTCCATGTCCTGGTTATTGTAGATAGCGCTGCAATGAACACTGCGATCAGTTCAGTTCAGTCGCTCAGTCATGTCTGACTCTGTGACCCCATGGACTGTAGCACGCCAGGCTTCCTGGTCCATCATCAGCTCCTGGAGCTTGCTCAAACTCATGTCCATCAAGTCAGTGATACCATCCAACCATCTCATCCTCTGTTGTCCCCTTCCTGCCTTCAGTCTTTCCCAGCATCAGGGTCTTTTCCAATGAGTCAGCTCTTCACATCAGGTGACAAAGTATTGGAGCTTTAGCTTCAGGATCAGTCCTTCCAGTGAATATTCAGGGTTGATTTCCTTTAGGATTGACTGGTTTCATCTTGCTGTCCAAGGGACTCTCAAGAGTCTCTCCAGCACCACAGTTAAAAAGCATCAATTTTTTTGCACTCAGTTTTATCTTCCAACTTTCACATCTGTACATGACTACTGGAAAACCATAGCTTTCACTAGATGGACCTTTGGGGTACGTGTGTCTTTTTCATTGTGGTTTTCTCAGAGTATATGCCCAGTAGTGAGATTGCTGGGCCATATGCTAGTCTTATTACTAGTTTTTTTTTAAGAAATCTCCATACTGTTCTCCATAGGGGTTGTATCAATTTACATTCCCACCAAATGGTTCAAGAGGGTTACTGTTCTCCACATCCTCTCCAGCACTTATTGTTTGTAGATTTTTTGATGATGGCCATTCTGACTGGTGAGAGATGATACCTCAGTTTAGTTTTGTTTTGCCTTTCTCTAATAATGAGTGATGTTGAGCATTTTTTTCATATGTTTGTTGGTGTATGTTAGAAGTTTAAGCATCTTTACGAGTGTTCAGAATAGTATTCTGTAAATGAAAAATATTTCTTGATAGTTTGGATAGCTATAAAATTCTTGTTTTCAAATGAGTTTAACAGTCTGAAGTCTTCCAGCTGGGCTTTTGCTTAATTTTTATTTTCTTGATTTATTGATTGCTTTGTAGTTGGACTAATAAAACAAAGTTGTCTTTCAACAATTACTGTGTAATATTGGCCTAGCTATTGTAATGGATGTTGATTCTTGGAATTTAATAAAACTTTTTCCATTTAAAATTTACTCTTTAGATTACTACAGCTTGACCTCTGTAGCATGCTACTTGAAGCATAAAAAATGTATTCTACTTCAAAGTTTAAAAACCTTTAACATTCTACCATTATGTTAACAAACTTGTGAAATATAGTGGGAAGTCTCTTGAGATTGCTCATCAGTGGTGTACATGGTCAAAGCTAAGCATGGTGGATGCTCTTGGAGAACCTGAATGTTAGCATGTTGCTTGGGTTTGGATTTAACTACCTGAATATTTGTGGAAAAGCTTACATCATTTTTTTTAGCATTACTAAAACATTAGTACAGGAACAATATCAGGATGAAACAAATCAGAAATATAAACTATTAATTATCTAAGTAGAATAACAGTGGCAACCTATGAGAAAATTTGTTTTCTTATCAAATTTTTTATATCAATAAGCTTGCTTATTTTTGGTATTAATAGTTTTATGCTTTTTTTAATGGCATATTGATAGTGTTGGAGAAGACTCTTGAGAGTCCCTTGTACTGCAAAGAGATCCAACCAGTCCATTCTAAAGGAGATCAATCCTGGGTGTTCATTGGAAGGACTGATGCTAAAGCTGAAATTGCAATACTTTGGCCACCTCATGCGATGAGTTGACTCACTGGAAAAGACTCTGATGCTGGGAGGGATTGGGGGCGGGAGGAGAAGGGGACAACAGAGAATGAGATGGCTGGATGGCATCACCGACTCAATGGACATGAGTCTGAGTGAACTCCGGGAGTTGGTGATGGACAGGGAGGCCTGGCATGCTGTGATTCATGGGGTCACAAAGAGTGGGACATGACTGAGCAACTGAACTGAACTTTCTTATAACTGCATGAATATATTTTCTTTTTGAAATATTTATTTATTTATTTGACTGTGTCGAGTCTTAGTTGCAACCTTCAGGGTCTTCATTGTATCATGTGGGGTCTTTTGTTGTGGCTCACAGACTCTCTAGTTGTGGCATAAGGTAGTTGCACATAGGCTCTGAGGTGGACCAATAGTTGTTCCAAGAAACACTGACCTATTTCTAACATAATTTATGATTAAAAGTTGGTGGGCTCTGCTTATGGCCCGACTCCACTTCTCGAGTGTTGGCTTTATGAAATCTCACATCATATCTGTGGTATTCACCAGCATATGCTCAGATTTTAACTAGATTCTCAATAAATATTTTTAGTAAATAAATGAATAATGGTTAAAATAATTATCAAGTTAATGAACAGAAATAGATTTCTTGATGAGAAATTAAGAGGGGATGATTTGGATATAGCAACTTGTATTGCTATGAAGGTGGACACAAAAACAATTTTTTTTCTACTGGTAAGAGTGGCATTATTAAGTCATTTGAAAGAATATTTAGGGAAGAACACTGAAGCAAATAGAAATCTCAGAGCACTCTGGTGAAAGGATTAGGCTAAGGTCTGAAAGAGTTATGACACATCCAGTCCTACAGCTGGGAACCTAGTGAAATTCAAAAAATGATGGATGAGGATTCAGAAATTAACAAGAGTCAGTGGTAGCCAGAAGAAAATTGAAATGAGTTGTAACATGGGGAAAAAATGGTGAAATCCAATGATCATTTTGAGTCTATGTGCATCAAAGTGTGAAAAGTAGTTGCTGAAAGAAACTGAAATGAATTATCTTTTGGTTTTGGAAGAGGCTCGTTGGAAATGCACTAGAAAGACTTGAAATAGATATAGACTTAAACTTATATGAGACTGAAAGTTAAGCTGCCTTTCAGAGGAATACTACTTTTATTACCACTAGCAATCTGCGTTGGAGAAGGAAATGGCAACCCACTCCAGTGTTCTTGCCTGGAGAATCCCAGGGACGGCGGAGCGTGGTCGGCTGCCATCTACGGGGTCGCACAGAGTCGGACACGACTGAAGCAACTTAGCAGCAGCAGCAGCAATCTGCGTTACTACATCAGCTTCTGAATGATAGTATAATACTAACAGATACTAATTCCTTCGCAGTGGTGATCTGACTAGTTCAGAATTTTCCAAGGCAGACAGAGGTACATGAGCTTTCATCAGTTCCTTTCCCATTTCTCATTTCAACACAGAGCAGTCACACTCTGTATTTTAGAGTCCTGTAATGATGTCCAAGTGCTCGTAAGCTTCCTCACCTCTATTACTGCCTTTATCTATTTTTTTTTCCTACTCATGATCAGAAAGGTTATCAGCAGTTAAGTCCTTGATTGCACTGTCACAGCTTTCTCATCTTTAAAAATGGCTTCTCATATCTATTGTATTTAGAAACTGTTCATATCTTTTGGCCAATTAGGACTTGTACGTAACTGTGAAAGATATAATTTGGAACTTCATCCCCAGATACATTTCCTCTCTTTCATCCTCAAAATAGTGTGGTGAAATTCAGAACCTGCATTCTAGGGTTTCTTGTGACTTTTTAACGGTACGTGGCATTGTTGTACTCTAGCAGAGAGAGTACCAAGGTAATTGTCAGGATAATTACAGAAGAGGATTGCCAGTTATAGATTTATAATTTACAGGGAAAAGTTAGAAGGCTTCTCAGAGTTCACTTTAAGAAATCTGTTATGAATGCTATAGCGTTTGAAACACTAATATCAATTGTTATAAAATATTTACTGTGTAAATTTCTAACTCTTATTCATACGATAAAAGATCAAAGTTCAGGCTTTGTCTATTACATGTGTAAAGAAACATTTCTACACAAGTTTAAATAATCAGAATTGATCTACAGCAATTCTTTCATTTCCAAGTTCTTGATTTTCGAACACTTACTAGGAATAATAGAAAATATCAATTTCTGAATGCAGCAAAGGAAAATGGGTATTCTAAAATAATGAATAACAGAAAATCAAATAAAAATGGTTGCCTTAAAATAGCTATTCACAATTTTAGGAATCAGATGCTTTCAGGAAAGAATATGATACGTCCCTTTGTGTATCTTGATAATGTTTTTTAGAGAATAGCAGTAAAGATGAATAAATGGAGGAAATAAGATTTCTCAAATTCCAATAAACAGTTTTGTACTTTTGTTGTTGTTGAGGGGCAAGTATTTATAGGACAGAAAATTAGGATTTCCCTGTGAAACTTTGATTTTCATTATTACTTATGACTCATTTTAAGATCTTGAGAAAACCCCTCTGTTGCTCCACTTCAGAGTTCTCACTGGGAAGCCCTTCATAAGATTTAATGTAGAACTTGAAGTTCAACTAATTATAATAGTCCATACTTGATAAGATGCTTGAAATCCTCCACAGCAGTTGAATTAATTCAGTTATTCTCTTTTAAACTCTTTTAAAGCTATTTCATATGTAGATGTTAAATTATCTAGTTTAAATCCTGTATAACAAAGTCATCTTAATCTTATTCATATAAAGTTAGTCCTCAAACAAAACTCTTGTTTCCTGTAACACACGCTTGTTTTCCTGTAGTCTTATCTATAGAACATGGTAAGCATGCCAAAATAGCAGGGTATGGATGGGTGATTCAATAATACTTAGTGGCCTGGATTTTCATCTGTTCATTCTTTTTTCTTATCACCTTTTAGCCTTAAGGAATTTCAGTTCAATTCAGTTCAATTACTCAGTCATGTCCGACTCTTGGCTACCGCATGAACCACAGCATGCCAGGCCTCCCTGTCCATCACCAACTCCTGGAGTTCACTCAAACCCATGTCCATTGAGTTGGTGATGCTATCCAGCCATCTCATCCTCTTTCGTCCCCTTTTCCTCTTGCCCCCAATCCCTCCCAGCCTCAGGGTCTTTTCCAGTGAGTCAACTCTTTGCATGAGGTGGCCAAAGTATTGCAGTTTCAGCTTCAGCGTCAGTCCTTCCAATAAACACCCAGGACTGATCTCCTTTAGGATGGACTGGTTGGATCTCCTTTCAGTCCAAGGGACCCTCAAGAGTCTTCTTCAACACCACAGATCAAAAGCATCAATTCTTCAGCAATCAGCTTTCTTCACAGTCCAACTCTCACATCCATACATGACCACTGGAAAAACTATAGCCTTGACTAGACGGACCTTCGTTGGCAAAGTAATGTCTCTGCTTTTCAATATGCTATCTAGGTTGGTCATAACTTTCCTTGCAAAGAATAAGCATCTTTTAATTTCATGGCTGCAGTCAGCATCTGCAGTGATTTTGGAGCCCCCCAAAATAAAGCCAGCCACTGTTTCCATTGTTTCTCCATCTATTTGCCATGAAGTAATGGGACTGGATGCCATGATCTTCGTTTTCTGAATGTTGAGCTTTAAGCCAACTTTTTCACTCTCCTCTTTCACTTTCTTCAAGAGGCTCTTTAGTTCTTCTTCACTTTCTGCCATAAGGGTGGTGTTATCTGCATATCTAAGGTTACTGATATTTCTCCCGGCAAGCTTGATTCCAGCTTTTGCTTCTTGCAGCCCAGTGTTTCTCATGATGTACTCTATATAAATTAAATAAGCAGGGTGACAATATACAGCCTTGATGTACTCCTTTCCCTATTTGGAACCAGTCTGTTGTTCCATGTCCAGTTCTAACTGTTGCTTCCTGACCTGCATACAGGTTTCTCAAGAGGCAGGTCAGGTGGTCTGGTATTCCCATCTCATTCAGAAATTTAAGAATTTCCCACAGTTTATTGTGATCCACACAGTCAAAGGCTTTGGCGTAGTCAATAAAGCAGAAGTAGATTTTTTTCGGGAACTCTCTTGCTTTTTCAATGATCCAGTGGATGTTGGCAATTTGATCTCTTGTTCCTCTGCCTTTTCTAAAACCAGGTTGAACATCTGGAAGTTCACTGTTCACGTATTGCTGAAGCCTGGCGTAGAGAATATTGAGCATGACTTTACTAGCATGTGAGATGAGTGCAATTATGCAGTAGTTTGAGCATTCTTTGGCATTGCCTTTCTTAGGGATTGGAATGAAAACTGACCTTTTCCAGTCCTGTGGCCACTGTTGAGTTTTCCAAATTTGCTGACATATTGAGTTCAGCACTTTCACAGCATCATCCTTTCCATTCCGTTCCGTCGCTCAGTCGTGTCCGACTCTTTGCGACCCCGTGGACTGCAGCCTACCAGGCTTCTCCGTCCATGGGATTCTCCAGGTAAGAATACTGGAGTGGGTTACCGTTTCCTTCTCCAGGGGATCTTCCCGACCCAGGGATCGAACCCGGGTCTCCTGTATTGGAGGCAGACGCTTTAACCTCTGAGCCAAAAAACTCAACTGGAATTCCATCACCTCCACAAGCTTTGTTCCTAGTGATGCTACCTAAGGCCCACTTGACTTCACATTCCAGGATGTTTGGCTCCAGGTGAGTGATCACACCATCATGATTATCTGGGTCATGAAGATGTTTTTTGTACAGTTCTTCTGTGTATTCTTGCCACCTCTTCTTAATATCTTCTGCTTCTGTTAGGTCCATACCATTTCTGTCCTTTTTTGAGCCCATCTTTACATGAAATGTTCCCTTGGTATCTCTAATTTTCTTGGAGAGATCTCTAGTCTTAAGGAATTTAGATTAAAAATAAAACATGATGTTTTATCAGGGCTACATATGTGACATTGACCTTATTGTTGTTTTTTAAATGTTTGCTCACAGAGTAATTATTAGTATTACTAGTATTTTAGCTTAAGCCACTTATTTTTAAGTAGCAAAATGATATTAATTAAGTTTATTTAGTATATGTAAGGGCTTCCCTGGTAGCTTAGCTGGTAAGGAATCCGCCTGCAATGCAAGAGACCTCAGTTCAATTCCTGCGTCGGAAAGATCCCCTGGAGAAGGGATAGGCTACCCATTCCAGTATTCATGGGCTTACCTGGTGGATCAGAAAGTAAAGAGTCCATCTGAGTGCAGGAGAGCTGGGTTCACTCCCTGGGTTGGGAAGATCCCCTGGAGAAGGGCTTGACAACCTACTCTGGCATTCTTGCCTTGAGAATCCCCATGGACAGAGGAGCCTGATGGGCTACAGTCTGTGGGGTTGCAAAGAGTCAGACACAACTGAGCTGCTAAGCAGAGCACAGCACAGCATGGTGTATGTAATCAAGCAGTGAGGAAATACTTTAAGGTAAGAGTATCGCCATGTGTGTATTTATTTCTTTTTGTATAACAATGCCTCTCCATATTTGAAAATATCTGTTATAACAAATGTTTCCAGAGTTGGTAAAACTATTATGTAAATTTCATGTACAGGCAGATAGATACTAAGTAATAAGGAATTTTACTGTCTCATTTGGAAACAGTCAGAATTTCAGATATCATCGGCAGCTAAAGTACACTCAATTCCAATAATATACAAGTAGCTGGGTGTTTTCTAGATTTACTGATATATAATTGGCATACAATATTGTGTAAGATTAGAGTATACCGTGTGTTGATATGATACACTTATATATATGCAAAATGATTAGCAACATTGCATTAATTAATACCTCCATCATATGAAATTGCCATTTCTTCTGTAGTTTTCTCTTAATGTCCAGAAATTGGTATGGGTCTGTCTTGAAGCAGACAGAGACTAGGGGTAATAAGTAACTAGGAAAATAGCCACATTGCCCTGGAGAAAGGGAAGGATTTAGGAGCTAGAGGAGAGCTATGATAATTTTTTTAAAGTGTGGGATTAGGGCTAATCCAGTGGATAAAGTGGAGGGAAGGAATAGGCTTTTTTTTTTTTTTTAATCATTGCTTGCGTACATGCATGCTAAGTCACTTCAGTTTTGTCTGACTCTTTGCAACCTTATGGACTGTAACCCACCAGGTTCCTTGTTCATGGGATTCTCCAGGCAAGAGTACTGGAGTGGATTGCCACTCTCTCCTTCAGGGGATCTTCCAGACCGAGAGGTCAAACCTGAGTCTCCTGTGGCTCCTGCATTGTAGGAGAATTCTTTACTGCTGAACCACCAGGGAAACCCTCTTGAATCATTATTGTGTTCCAAATAAATATTATAATTTGTTCATAAATTGTTATTTAAACTGTCCCCTTTGCCTTCTACATTAACTATATTTACTTAATCAGAAAGGAAAGTAATTAGAATAACTCACTTGCCAAATTTGTCTAAATCCTTTAAGACAGTTCTGTTTTTAATGAGATACCACTATGGGAATAAATGTAGAAGCAACTGGCTGTAATCTAGATAGGAGGGTCTCGTCTTGAAATGACTAAGAAAGGGAAATGTCATGTTCCTCCCAAACTGTTTAACTGTGAGTGGCGCTTTTGCTAACTTTATGACTTTTTTGGAAGCCAAGAGTTATACTTGATTTTTAAAAAAATCATACGTTATTTTATGATTATAAATATTTTACAACTAATGAATAGTTTGTGGGAAGTTTTTTAAAAAAAAGCAAATTAGAAATGAGATTGATTACAACTGGACCCAAGTTTTATAACATTTTAAAATTGCCGCCATCTTATTTTTAATTGAATGACTAAATCAGTAGTACAGACACTACTGAGTTTCGTTGGATTCTCCAAATTCTTTCCATCAGTGAGTTATATTATTATATCATCCTTGGATAACCATGGTTACCAAAAGTTCAAGTTGATGCAATAATTTAGAAAATAAGGTTCTGCTTCTTGTGTGTCTGATATTCTCTGACTGGGTAGGTTCAGGGTTAGTAGAAGGATGTCTGATTTCTTGGCTTGCTTGTGGTATGCTTGCCGAAGAGTAAGGCACATGTGGTGATGGTGGACTTTTGGTTTATTAGACCATCATTATATATTTCATTTAAATGCAATTGTAGCATTTCCCCCATTTTCTTAAGTTTACAGCCAAAATGAAAGTGAAATATTTATTGGGGAAAAAATCCAGGGTATAAAAATAATGCTTAATTTATGAAATATAATGATAAAAATTAGCAGACAAAATTAATATTTGTAATATTTGACTAAAGCTCACTTAAGGTTATTTTTATTTCTTTCCAAGAATGTCTATGATTTAGCTAGTAAGATACACTTAAGACACGTTAGAATTTCTAGCTATAAATAAAATTTTTCTCATAAACTGACCTAGTAATATTAAATTGGTACAAAGCTCAAAATCAGTATTTAACATTTAATGGAACGAACAAACTAATTCTGCAATTTAACTCAACATTTTCAGTAAGATGACTTGTACCCTAATGGCTTGTAATTAATTTCTCTGAAAATCATATTTATGATAGTCTGCAGATTCGGGGCTTTATCTAATACATAATGTTCATTTTGAGCCTTTAATTGCATTTAAATTAAAATTGGCTTAGCAGGAAGATGAATTGTGGGAATGCATCAAACCACCCAGCATGTCCTGAAGATGTGAGCCTGAAAATGCAATTTGGTAGAGATGTGCAAAATCATTTGGAGTTCATTAATTTTTATTGCACAGGTAGTTTTCCTGAAGTAGGTTATTTTCTTTGAAATTTATATTTATGTTTATGTCAATAGCTGAATATTATATTAGCCCTTACGTCTATTAGAGTTTATTAACCTGGCCTAATAGAGGTTGTTCATATTGAGAAGAGAGATAATTTGTGTTTGCCTCTCATTCTGATTTGGTGAGACTGGTCTAGGAGGAAGGCATTATTTACTTTTTTTTTTTTTGACGTGATGGAAGTGGGTGGGGAAGGTAGTCTCGGTGAAGGAAGTCAAACAAGTGTGCATTCAAGATTCAGAATAAGGACTCTGGAAGAATCTGGTGAGAGGCTCATCTGAGAAGACATTCTTATTCCTGACCTTCTAAGGCCTTTTAGGCTGAATAATCTTTTTCTCTCTGCGTGACTGAGGTGCAGCCCTGGCCATTGCAGTGAAGGTTATTGATGTGCAACTCTGTTTGGTGGCTTAATGTGCCTGGGCTTTGGCCAGCCAGCCTGTAAGTGATTCCTAACTTGCAGATGCTGCTGAGGTTATCCAATTTAATTATAATGTCACTTTACAATTATAAGGGAAAAGAGGTTTTTACATTGTCTAATGAATACAAATTGTCCACAATTTGAAAATACAAAGAAATAAAAATTAACATTTGTCCTCTTTGCCAGAGAGTTTACATCTATGCAACTGGTACTAATAAGTAAAATAATTCCATTACCTAAATTCATTAAACACATGTGCTTTTTATTTTGGAAGTTGTATATCTTTCTTATTAATAAAATGACATTGTTAGCATTTGCCATTCTGGACTCATTTTTCCCTCTTTGCAGACAGTGTAATTAGGGATGGAAAAAGCTTCAGGATGAGCAAACGCCTGCTATAGAAATGAATTATATAATTGTGGTAATGATTTTCCCTAAAACTCCGCCAACTGTAACATTTTTCACCTCACCATGTTTGTGTGTGTGTGTGTGTGTGCACGCACACATGCGTTTGTGTGCTCTCTTGTTTCTTGAAAATGTGGAAATAGTTTTCCATTCTGACAATCTGCTGCAAGTTCCTAGTTTGTGGTCGGAGATGATAGAAGCCCATATTCATTTAATACTCACCAATCAGAACTTGACAGAGGTATTGCTTATTTTCTCATTTCATCACTGAAGCATGCTGTTGTAGTTTAGTCCCTAATTACTCTCAGACTGAGACGATCCAAATATCCCCACGGTGGTAATATTTTCCTGCCTGGGTGAGTCATTACGTTGTTTGGCAGGCTGCAACACCAGCCTTCCGTTGTTGGAACACTACCCCTCATGTAGCGCCTCGTCCTCCCCTCAGTGCTGTCTGCTCCACGACTCAGGTCCTGCTGAGACATTTCAGGCTACCCTGTACGCAGTCACATTTGCCTGCCTTCTCTCTGACTGATTGGACCACTGCCAGTTCCCTCTTCAGGGCCAAGGACAGGAGAATGGGGGGTATCTGAATAGAACTGCTTAATGATCTAATGGACCAGTGCCTCTCTCCTGCTGAGAGAGAGGGCTTATCTGTTTGCTGGTTACAGGAAAGGTCAGGGAAATCCTTTTCAACAAAGGCTGTGACGGTGGGAATGTGCAATGTCATACATTACTGGTGTTTGAATAACTTAATACCTTGGGTGCACCCCACCCCCAACCACAAAACCAGACACTTTTGGGTCTTTATTTTATTTTCAATATCCTCCAGATGGCAGAAAATGGAAGTGATGAAGCTTGGGTTCACACAATAGTTTACACCAAATGCCAAATATCAGGACGCTTCACAGGTATTCAGTTCTGAAGAGTGTGATGAAGTTTGGAAATCTGCTGAAGGGGCTCTTCTTCAATTATTTAAAATTATATATATATATATAATATATATATATATATTTAACATGAATAAAACCACAACAGCGGTACACCACATCTTATTTAGTGACTTGAAAATTTGTTCCTTTTGGTTTAGAGGGATGCTTCTTAAATACCTTTCCCAGCTGATCATTTCATCTGTTAAGCACGTCATCAAAATAACCACAAATATTTGCTGCAACAAAAGCGTTTAAAAGAAATTTTTAAATAAAGAAATTAATGCAATGGCATAAAACTCTATTAAAAGTCCTCGAGTTATAGTGTTAAGCATAGCATTCTAAGAAAAAGTCTTTACATATATAAATCTGGCATTTTTCTTCATATCCTTGGTAAACAGTGCTAAGAACTGTAAAGTGGTTTTTTAGATGGAAAAGGGTCATTGAAAATTATAAAAGAAAACATACTGTAAGGAAAAAAAAAGCTTAGATGAGCCAGCTAGCTATCAGACTTTGGAGAAATTTATTGAGAAATTAACTGACTCCAAGAGATTTGGATTAAGCCTGGGAGGAGCCAATTGCTACCACAGCCTGCTTGTATTGAGATGTTTATTTAAACAAAGAAATCATCAAACAATAGTTTGAAGGAAGTATTTTTTTCTCTCTTTTTATATTCTCTGAAAAAGGAGTAGAGAAGGCAGGAGAGGTTTGTCCCTCCGTGTCACGGTTCACCTGCCCTGGAGGTGGAGGGTGGGGAGGCTTGAGGGCTGCTCACTCAACTGTATTTGACTAGGGCCGTCAGCCCCTCAGCTTTCACAAGCATTGAATATGTCAAAAAATCTTTCAAAGAAAGTGTAAATTTTAACTGGGCTGTTTCTGGTTCATATTTAATGCTGTTTAAAAAGCTTCCCGCATGTCGATGTCCAAGCAGCAGCTCTTGGATGTGTGGGCTGTGCAGCTTAGCTGAGGTATTGGTGGGTGTGTGATTCTAAGCAATTAGGATAAAAGACAGTTGGTACAGATAATTTTTAGATATCCAGGAAGGCTGCAGGATGTTGTCAAGCAGCATGGAGTGAACCCTTTTTTCAAAGAGGCTGGCTGTACCTAGATGATGATTTTTCTATAGGTTCTTCCACTTGAAAGAAGCGTCTCTTTTGGCAAGTGTCACTGCCATTTCCTTTTAGAAGATTTTTACTTTTACTGCTTAATTTTTTAAATGGACTGCAAAATGCTTTGTAAGAACAAATTGTTACTGTGATTAACATAGTGATAATTATTTTCTATGAGTCTGCCTTCCCCCAGCGCAAATCCTCAGCTAGCCATGGAGTTGGGAGAAATTGTTATCCTTACAGACCTTGCCCTGAACAAGGAGGAGGGTCACTCCAGCACCAGCTGGAATGTGACGGAGGTGATGAATATACAATCATGGCCCTCAGGTCCTTCGTATGACCCAGTTTGGTTTTGTTTTTGTTAGTATAAGAATAAAGAAAGGATAAAAAATACAAGTCCTACTGTATAGCGCAGGCAACTCTGTTCACTATCCTGTGATAAAGCAAAATGGAAAAGACTATGAAAAAGAACAGGTATATGGATGTATAACTGAATCACTTAGATGTATAGCAGAAATTAGCACAACATTGTAAATCAACTATGTGTGTTGTGCTTAGTCACTCAGTCCTGTCTGACTCTTTGCCACCCTATGGACAGTAGTCAACCAGACTTCACTGTCCATGGAATTCTCCAGGCAAGAATACTGGAGTCGGTTGCCATGCCCTCCTCCAGGGGATCTTCCCAACCCAGGGATCGAACCCAGCTCTCCCACATTGCAGGCGAAATCTTTGCTATCTGAGCCACCAGGGAAGTCCTACTTCAGTTTTAAAAAAAGAATAAAGAAATATAGCCATAAAATGCATGAAAATGTGAAGTTCAGGTGCTTGAAATTATTATTTTCTCAAACTAACATGTAGAGGATGAAGGGTATAGTATCCATGCCTACATATCTCACCCTTGATGGAGTTGAGAGACGTTAAGTGACGTTTTTAAGAGGGTAGCCTGTGGAAAGCTGACACATAGCCCACATCTCTTTCTCAGCTAGTAGTCTCAAACTGTATAATACAAGTGTATGTGCATGCCAAGTCATGTCCAACTCTTTTTGACTGCATGGACTGCAGCCCACCAGGTTCCTCTGTCCGTGGGATTCTCCAGGCAAGAAAACTGCAGTGGGTTGCAACTTCCTGACCCAGGGATCTAACCTGCGTATCTTAAGTCTCCCACATTGGCAGGCAGGGTCTTTACATCTTTTAAAAGTGGGGCGTAAAGGAGAGTTATTTATCCTTGATGCCAAATTTCTCTGCTTAAGCTATTTCCAAAAAATTACTGGGGGATTTCCTCTGAGGAAAGAGGAGATAGGGGCAGAGAATTGACAAAAATCAGTAAAGAGGAAGACAGACCCTCACATATTGAAGAACAGATTCTGTAGTCCTGGTAACTGGCAGAAATGTTAAGTGCTTTTCACAGGCGACATTCAAACAGATTATCAGATGGCATATTTCGCCCTGTTGTTACTTTAAATGAAGTGACCATGAAATCAACAAATCTGCTGGCAGGCACCTGTCACTAAGATAGTTCTTCCTGTCACACAATGCCTCACATAGCAGGTAATGTGTTTTTAAGAGTCAGTCCTGTGTCACCTCATCAAGTCCTTCTTAAAAAGATGGAATAAGACGGATAGCGTTGTCTCCCATGGAGCTGACCGAAATGCAGTGGAATGAAATGTACAGTCCACAGAGAAATGCTTCGAGAGAGCAATGTGGGTCCTAGGAAGAATTGACATCTCTTCCTACCCTCTCATAGGTCTTTGCTTGTGTACTTAGGATCGCTCTGCACTCGGCCTTCTTCCTTAAATTCTAGACATCAAATGAATTAGGTTAGATTTTGCATTCAGTGATGAGGGCTGGGTGACTTGGGTTTGCACCATCTAAGCATGTGATGCTGCAGAATGCTGCCATGAAACTGACTTAGCATCTTTGGGATGGACTTGCTTTCCCCTTTAAAAGAGAGTGAGAGAAGTTTATTGAGTCTTAAAGGGTGTCTCAGAGTACTAATGTTGAGGTCTCTTACTGCATTTGGGGATATTCTTTGGAATGTCATCATTGTCTTGTTTCACCTGTCCTTTGGCAAGATGTTCTCAGTATTTTGGATGATAAGGGAAGAAAAGAGAAAAATTAACAATCCAAATATAAACCATGTACGTATTGAAAAGCACATGAACAGTGCAGTAAGCAATCGCATCTCAGTTTGCCTACTTATTGACTACAGTTTTTGTTTAATCAAAAGCCCTGTTTATACAAGAATACATGGTATATGTGAGTTCGGTTTGGTTTATTATTGGTCATAAGTATGGTTTTTCTCTTTAGTAAAGAGTAAAAGCTCTAGGTACCCATTAGGTGCAGCACTGAACCTACATAACCTACAACTTCTAATCGGAATTCCTGGTGCCATGAAGCAGTAGGTTCTTTGAATACTACCATATTTGTATCATCTAGATTCAGTAACTCAGCACCAATTCTTGTTGTAACATCAAAGTCAAAACACCAGAGTGTGAATGAAATGTAGGGACCTTGCTATTCATGCATGCTTCTATCCCATTCATCCAGCTCTTACTGAGTAATTATTATAGCCATGATAGATTTGGATATTTAAAAAAAAAAATGAAAGCCAATATCTGTATCCCAGGAATTCAGTCTGGCGGTACAGACACACACTTGATTGTTAAGACCCACGAGTAAGAAGTGTAAAGGTGTAACATGGCCTAAGAGAGAACAAAAGATGTTGTTTGAGAGGGATCTTGAAGGATGAACATTTCATCAGGGAGAAGGCAGAGAGAGGGTATACATGCCTAAGTGTGGTGGGGTTGGGGGGTGGGATGGGTAAAGGGCTTGATGTTTTGGGGGGAAGGCTGAATAATTCGGGTAACACAAGGAAGATTATGTTTCAAAATTTTTGTTTTTGAGTGTTTTCAAGAAAGGGAGGTTGCCTTAGAGCAATATTAACACATTTGACATGTTGAAATACAGGGGTTAGAACATGTGGCATCACATGGTATCATTATGGGAGAATGTTGCCCAGTTGTGTCCAACTCTTTGTGACCCCATGGACTGTGACTCAGACAGTAAAGAATCTGTCTATAATGCAAGAAACCCTGGTGCAATCCCTGGGTTGGGAAAATCCCCTGTAGAAGGAAATGGCAGCCCATTCCAGTATTCCTGCCTGGAAAACTCCACGGACAGAGAAGCGTGATGGACTATAGTCCATGGTGTCGCAAAGAGTCAGAGACGAGAGCTTTCATTTTTATCACTGACTGTAGCCTGTCACATTCCTCTGTCTATTGAGTTCTCCAGGCAAGAACTAGAGTGGGTTGCCATTCCTGCTCTAGGGGATTCCTGATCCAGGGATCGAACCTGGGTCTCCTGCGTCGTCTGCATTGGCAGGAGCATTCTTTACCACTGAGCCACCTGGGAAACCCAGGTGAAGCAAATTAACGACATCCGAAAAGATGAGAAACTATTAATGATGAGAATGTGAAACTATTAAGAAATCAATCAGAGCTCTCTTCAGATAAGAAAAGTTTTAAGAAAATTTATGTAATTATTATTTATTGTTAAAATTGCTACTACTATTATGTAATTTCCCATTTATTTCTGTTTTCTTAGCCATGTCTCAATTTCCACGGATGGATTTCTTGATGTTCTTCCCCAGGTTGCATTTGTAATGAGACTTGCAGTTTTCTTCACACTTCCTTACAGCTTGGTTGATAAAAATCACAATTTTTTGTGTGTATGTGTGTGAAATATTCCGCTAGATAATCACACCTGTGGGCTCTTGTAACAACAGGAGTAATGTGTTTTTTCCCTAAATTGCTATATTCTAATTACTACTTTTTGACCATAGAAATATTATTTGTAATTTTAAATTACCTGATCATGTCTTCAGTATTATTTTTGATATGTATTACACATTATGAAGTAGGTTGACAAGTTTATTTTCTTTATGCTGTGGTTATTGATTCTCCCAGGCTTTGAAGTGAAACTCTGTACTTGAATGTATGTGGGATAATTATGTTTCTCAGTTGTGAGGATGTTTGAAACAAAGTCAAGTGAAGCACAAAATCCTTAGATACATACATACACAACTTTAGGAGGATGGGTAGGAGAAGCTATTCATAATTTTATTAACTCATAGACATTTGAGTTTATGATTTCCTATTATTAGTCATTATACATAGGATTATGGCAGTCGGTCCTTTAATTACAGCATCCATTTAGAATATTCCAGTGTCTTAATGTGTTTTTTGGGAATTGTGGAACTTGCTTTTCCTATCCTGAAATGAGCTCATGAAAATGCATGAGTGCTCTTGTCATTCGAGGTGGCAGGGGGTGTTTTTGGCAGTACAATAAGTTTTTCCCTATAAAGAATAGCTGGGATGTAGCAGTGGAGTGTCGGAATGCATAGAGATCAGATTAAATGGCTTTGAATTAGTATCTCTATGGGTTTTATATCTCAAAGTCAAAATAGTCATTCTCATCAGATAAAAATATTCTTGACTAGAGAAACTCTGATCCAGAAACAATCTATCATTTGAGTCCCCTGATTGTAATATGAATGGATATTCAAGTTCTAACACACTGAGAGTTAATGCTGTATCCCAGTGGTTTATTGAATCACAGTGCCATCTAAAGTGATCCTCTAAGAGGAAAACTAGTCAGAGTAAGTATTTAGATACGAACTACCAGGACACCTCTGTGTAGCACAATTCCTGATGGTAGAATTTGCAAATGAAGTTTCTGTTTGGCTCTTCATCCAGACAGTGTTAGTTCCTGGAGTACAAAAGGCTTTGCTGTAGGGTCTTCCTTTGTATGGACATGAACTTGAGCAAACTCCAGGAGATGATGGAGGACAGGGTAGCCTGACCTGCTGTTGTCCATGGGGTACTGACTGAACAACAACTCTTATCTTTAAGGTCCTGTGAATATAAAGTGATGTCAGTATTGTAAAAAATTCAGTGTATATGCCTGCCATCAGTAGCTGTGACATCAACAGGTATTTACAACTAAAGGGCCAGTTGTAATTACTTGATATGATCCCTGCCATTACTTACTTTAAGTCATCAGAACTTTAAACTTGAAATGTTCCACTATGGCAATCTTTGGGGATTACTTTCAGTGATGAATGATGACTACAGGCATTGTACCAAAGAATCATGCCCACTTTTGACTTTGGAAACTAGGAATCTCTATAATTGTGATATGATATTTTTATTTAAGTGTTCCTGTGGATCATATTTGCTATATTTAAAGCATTGTTTCTCTTTTACCTTTCAAACATTACCCGTAATTTGTTCTCTATTCAGTCTATAGAGGCAGTCTTTCCATTATATATAGCCTGAAGTACCACATTTTTCTTGTTGTTGATTTATGTTATTTGACTATTTCCTGACTTTTTTGTTCCCCTTGGGTCTCAAAATGTTATATATGGCATTATTTGACTGAACCTAGTCGACCACTTTAAAAATAAGTGTCTGACTATAGATTCTTAGGTGATAAGAGATAAAATCTTAGGCAAATTCAAACAGTATGTCCAAACATGGAATATAAACTTAGTGACAGTCAGATACAAAGTATATCTATTTTGGTATAAATGTTTGTTTTAAGTAACAGATCTCCAAAACCTAAGTTATTTTAATTAGTGTAAATAACAAGGCTTTTGAATTGCACTGAACTGAGTTAAAGTATTAGATCCTTTCTTTATTGGGTGTCAGTGCAAGAATCTTTGACCTTCAGTGTCTCCTCTGTGAAATGATAATTGTGTCTGTATATAACATTGGGATAAGAATTACAAATAACATATTAGAAGTACCTGATGCTTACTGAGAATCAATACATGGTGGTGGTGGTTATTATTATTATTTAAAATTACCCCTTCCCATTGGCCTCTGAATGTAAAAACATACTCTAGTTGGATGATAGAATATCACCTACATGTAGAATCTTATCTGTACGTATAATGAATGGTATATCTGCAGCAGAATATTAAAAACATGTTGAGTGGAATATGGAACTCCTGTGCTAGCACAATTTGAATGACAAGGAAACATTCTAACTTTACTATTTAACCTTTAGCAAAATCCGACCTGGTTTGCTCATAAACTCAAGCCTAATTTGTGGCAAAAGAAAGCTTGCTTTTTAAAAAAATGAAGCAATAAAAATAATATTTTATGCATTAATTTTAATCATCTTTGCCAGCCAATAGCAGCCATATTTATTAAAGGCTAATAAAAAAATAGAAACCCCATCCATACCTTAATGAAGTTTATAATCTGCTTATAGAGACACAGTATTCATTAAAGATCTAAATAAAAGTTGATAGCACCAAATGGCAAGATGAAATGATAAAAAACTGTTTGTGTAAATGCTAAAGTGATATGGAGAATGAGCAGTAGTTTAGTGTTGAAATACTTCTTGGAGGACTTAATTGGAATTATTAGCAGATTGGAAATGAGTTAAAGAGTGGGTTAAGGAGTAGAGATCCACAATTAAGTGAGAGTAAGAGTTGGTCAAAGAAACTTGGATTTTGAATTTTGTTGAGAATTCCGTTAGTGAAAAATGTGCATGAGGTTTATTAGTTTCAGATTTCCCAACTGTATCAGTTGTTTTGGTACCAGTACTGACTAAAGGTCCAAGTTGGTGACACTGTCTGGTTTATTCATTTATAACCTCAATGTGGAACAAATATCTCAGAAAAGTTAAAATTGCAACTTCCTTTTGCAATTTTGCAGGGCGCATTCATGTGAGAAGTGATCTTTTATACATTGTCTTACTTTTTCCTTCTATTTTGTCTTTTAAGTAGAATTAGTGATTCTCAGAATCATCTGAAAGAAAGGAGCTCACTGAGCATTGAATATTCATCAGTTACTTTAATTGCCAAATTGTGCCTCAAATTTTAGGTCAGCAATTTAAAATTTGTACAACAGGTTTAGTATGAATGAAGTCAATAGATTTTTCTCATGCATGGCTTATGTATTGAGTGCTTTCCTGAAATATATATCATCCTGCAAGTGGAAAATGTATTGATCAACAATTGATGGATTTCTTTTTCTAGTGCTACCTGGGTTTAGCTGTATAAAGTAGATCACATGAGGGCCAGGGTGGTAATATACAATCTTGCCGACTCAAAGAGGCTCTCACCCTGCAGAATCATGAACTCGGATTTTCTCTCTTGAGATATTACTTTTAAGCCCCAAATAATTTCCCTTTGGCTCTGAACAAGCATTAGTATAGGGGAATCTATACTAGTTTGCATGACTGTTCTAGTCACAGTGTTGATTAATAAAGTAAATTCAATCCATTTTACATCATATAAGCTCTTGCATTGTTTCTCATCGGAATTGTCGAATGTCATGAAGAGAGGCAATCTAATCTTGAACTATCACTGGAAGTATTTTCAGGCTATCTTGTGCATGTTTTAGCATAAAGAAAGCATGTCATGTCCTCTTAGAGTTAGAAGGGATTTTAGAGGTCAGTTGCTTCCTCTCTAATCTAAAACAGGAAGTCCTTCTTCAGTACCCCAGGAACAAGCCAGAAGGGCAGGTATTGACTCCGTCTGAGGGATAGCACTCACACCAAGACCTCAGAACTGGGGGGGAACTGAGCTGTGATGTGCTCATTCAAGCAGAACTTGAATAAGTGGATGAGGAAGTTTGATTAGGTACCTTCTACAGTTCTTTCTAAAATTCCATAAAAGCTTGCGCATTCCAGTTTAACCAGATTTCAGGTTTTGCAGAGGTGTAAGTGGGGAAAAAAAGAATGCAAACCTTCCTGGAGGATTTAAGCAAAGCAAGTTACGCTGAAAAAGAAAGCGTACTAATGAAAAGGCTAGCTTTCCATTTTAAGAACATCTGAAAATGACAAGAGAGGAATATAGCAAATGGCTATTCAGTACTATTGATGATAAAGCAACATGAGTTTGCTCCATGGCAGAAATATTTCGTCACAGCAGTCAAAGTGTTCTGAGACCATACACTGTTAGGCACTGTGCTGAGTGCTTTTGCTGTGTTCTTAAGGGTTCCCGAGATCTCTGTGGGGTAGATGTGTTGTTATTACCCTGTTTTATAGATGAGGAAACCATTACGAAGCTTGTTTCAAGTCATACATCCAGTAAATGGAAAAGTTAGAATACAAACCAGAGTATCACCTAACAGCTGCTATATAGTATGAACCTTTAACCAGTAAAAGGAAAGACTTATGTAGCTTATAACCATCATTGGTCAGTCACACGTGTTGGAGTGCTTAGGAATATAATGTCTTCCCCTATGATCCAGCAGTTGCACCTCAGTGTATATACCCAAAAGACTTGAAAGCAGAGTCTCAAAGAGATTTGTACACCCCTGTTCATATCTGCGTTTTTCACTGTAGCTAACAGGTGAAAGCACAGACGAATGACTAAATAAATGTGTATACATACAGGGGACTATTATTCCACCTTAAAAGGAAGGAGATTCTGACAAATGTTGCAGCATGGATGAACCTTGAGGACATTATGCTAAACAAAATAAATTAGTCATAAAAAGACATGTAGTATGATTTCACTTAAATGAGGTACCTAAAGTAGTCAGTTTCATAGGGACCGGGAGTGGAATAGGTACTTATTGTTTAATGGGTATAGAATTTCAGTTTTGCAAGATGATAATCTTGAGAGTAAATGTACCATGATATAATGTGTTTACTACTGGAATGTGCACTTAAAATGGTCAAGATGGTAAATTTTATGTTATATGTATGTCTTATCACAATTTTTAAAAGTGTCATGATGTCTACTGTGTATCTCCAAATGTTTCCCAAAACTATATATGTGCATGTTTATAGTTTGAGCCAAAATTAGCAAATATTAACAATTGTTGAATTTAGGGAGAAATTATATGGATATCTACTCTTGTTTTAACTTGTATGTATGTTTGAAAATTTTGTAATAGTTGAAAGAAGTGTAAAGTTATGAGTAACAAAAATGATTCCATACTTACTTAATATTTAAAATATTAATCAAATCTCCTTTAAGTTACAGCTTAAATCTGACATCTTCTAACACATTTTGACTGTTCAGAGTCCTACAGACTTATCTTTTTATATATATATATATATATAATGACCCTCCAATACTAGCTATAGCCTTCAATTTTTTTGTACATGATTGTTTTAATTATCTACTGCTGTATACCAATAGGGACTCCCAAATAAGTAGCTTCCAGTAGCAATGAGCTAATATTGCTCGAGTCTGTGGATTGCTAGAGAGTTTTCCTTCTGGTCTCACCTGAGATAGTTTGTCAGCATTCACCTGGCACACGGGTAGGCTATCAGAATGTTGGCTTTTCTTGCATGTAGCTTTGCTACATGGTTAGTACAGGCTGCAGTGGGCCTCAGGCTGGTGATATTTCTTACATGGCAGCTGGACATCATGACAGCAACATGGTAGTTGCCCGGCTACTTAACAACTGGGCAGAAAAGTTAATAGCATTACTTCTGCCTCTTCCTATTGATTAAAGCAAGCTACAAGGCCATCCTCGTTTCAAGGGAAGGTGAAATAGATGCCACTTGTTTTTACCTTCTTTGCTGCTATTCCCACCTACTCATGGGAGAAGCGGCAAGAATTTATGGCCACCAACTCCCAGAGTTCACTCAAACTCATGTCCATAGAGTCGGTGATGCCATCCAGCCATCTCATTCTCTGTCGTCCCCTTCTCCTCCTGCCCCCAATCCTTCCCAGCATCAGTCTTTTCCAGTGAGTCAACTTGTCGCATGAGGTGGCCAAAGTATTGGAGTTTCAGCTTTAGCATCAGTCCTTCCAATGAACACCCAGGACTGATCTCCTTTAGAATGGACTGGTTGGATCTCCTTGCAGTCCAAGGGACTCTCAAGAGTTCAAAAGCATCAATTCTTCGGCGCTCAGCCTTCTTCACAGTCCAACTCTCACATCCATACATGACCACAGGAAAAACCATAGCCTTGACTAGATGGACCTTTGTTGGCAAAGTAATGTCTCTGCTTTTTAACATGCTACCTAGGTTGGTCATAACTTTCCTTCCAAGGAGTAAGCGTCTTTTAATTTCATGGCTGCAATCAGCATCCGCAGTGATTTTTCATGGGGTCGCAAAGAGTCGGACACAGCTGAGCGACTGAACTGAACTGAATCTACCACAACATTGAAAACTGTTCAGTCTGTCACCCTGTGGTTTAGATTCTGCATTGATGATTAAGAGGCAGTCTTGCTCTCTTTCATAGCACAGTTCAATCCTGAGAAGGAAGTGGGGAAAGGAAACTGACATGGATTAAGTAACCATGGGAAGCACAGTGCTAGTTCCCTGTCCTTCACAAAAAATTCTAGGGTAGCACTTACTCTCTGTGTTTTACAGGTGAGGGAGCTGAGGCTCTACCTATTTAATAAGCTGCTGACTCAAAGTGTGAAAAGTAGAGAAATTCAGCCCCAGTTCTGCTTTGCACTTTCTTCTTTCCTAGATGCTTCACTTGCAAAATAAGATAGAACGAAAATCAGCCTCATCAAGTTCTAAGATCCTTTCTACTTGTGCCACCATGTTGATCTGATGTTACATATTGAATGCTTTATACAAGGAAGCCCTGCTCCTTCCAGCCTCTCCTTTTCCCCTTCTATACCATCAATATACAGCTTCCACTGTCCTCTAAGATCCTCAGAGATGTCATTCAGTGTTTGATCTCCATGTCTTCACTATAGCCTGGGTATGCCCCAGGCCACCTACATTCTCATTCTTCAGGGTCTAGCTGCGGAACATCCTTGGTAAAACGCTATCTCCCAGGCCTGCCTTCCTATGCACCTCAGCGTATTTTGTGAAATCCTGCAGTGCAGTGGTTTTCAACAAGGCTCAGTTTTGCCCCCAGGAGATGTTCAGCAATGTTTGGGGACATTTGAGGTTTTCACAACTTGGGGCATGCTGCTGGAATCTAGTGGGCAGAGGCCAGAGATGCTGCTAAACATCCAGTAATTCACAGGACTCCCCCGCCATATACACATATACATGGGACTCCTCCACACACATACAGCAAAGAATTATCTGACTCAAAAATGCCCAAAGTGCCAAGGTTGAGAAACTTTACACAAAGCATCTTGTCACATTGACTTGTTAATTGCTTGCATGTCTCCTACTCCTGATTAATTATGAATTTTTGTGAAGATGTTTTATTTTTAATTATTGTATCGCCTGTACATGACACATGGTAGACACTCAGTGAAGGTATTCTGATCAGATGAATCAAACCCAGAATATGACCAAAGCCTCAGGGAAGTGTAACTATAAGGGGGCGGTGCTTACGGGAAGAGATTTCCTCCCACTGTGACTGGTCACCCGGGAAGGATTTTGTAGAGAACGTGGGGTTAGAGAATCCATCGAAGGAAGAATAGGTTGCTGAGCAACAGAAGAGCGCTTGAGCGAAAGGAAACAGTGCGAACAGCGTATGGGAGAAAGAGACTCACCGTGTGCTTAGGAAAGAGGGTTGTACAGTGAGGCTGGAACACTGGATGTGTAAGGAAAGAGTCACAAAGTAAGACCTAGGGTTGGGAAGTTTTGGCTTTGAATGACTGCCTAGAGAGTACATTTCAGTCACCAGTAAGTACACTTAGAAGGTTTTGATTGGAAAGGAGGTTTAATGTTGTTTTTAGGAAGATTGATCTGGTAACAGGGTATCAGAAAGAAGAGAAATACAGAGTCACTGAGCAGTCATTGCTCTTGTTCAGATAGTGAGTATCTCCTCAGAGATGATGCCGTTGGAGGCAAAAAGGAGAAGTGGACACACAACGTGATCTGGCACCCCAAGTAGATGGCAAGCTAGGTGAGGACGGGAACTGACGTTCACATATGCATCATGCACAGCACTTCACCTGGCAGAGGAAGCACACAGAATACATGTTCAGTACATGCATGAGCCAGATGTACTCCATTGAGACCAATTTCCACATATCATTGGGGAAACAAATCTCATTTCTTTCTGGAAAAGAAAACATAGAGTTGCTGATGACTGGCGTTTTGTTCATTGCTTGATCAGTGGTAGGATAGATGGCCAGTGTACAAATGTCAAACCAGGAGAGGAAACACAGTTTGGAGGATTGAATCAAGACATCCTTTAGCTTCTCCAGCTGGCACCTCCAAGCTGACTGTGCTTCTTGTCCTGCTCACCGTGGACACGTGCGGAAACCCGCAGAGAACGTCACCCCTCCAAGTGACGAGTGACGGGGAGCACCATGCGAAGATGAGTTTCTCTAACCTTCGTGTGTTTACTCTGTTATCAGGGTTTTGCACACCTCCCCTAGGGTGGAAGAGGTAATTAAATTTTAGTATAAAAGACTTCCTACCAGACATCAGGCTTCATGGGGGAATAAAAGTAAATAATAGATGGCAGGGACTATCAACCAGTGATTAGAGCTCGTCCTGCTTAATTAGTTCAAAATAACTTCAAGGCAAGATTGTGGAGATCTACAGATACTCTAGAGTTGACCAACACAGGATGGGATTCAAAGTGGGATGGAATTCATCTTTAAGAGGTAGTCTGGGCTGGGAAACAGTGGGAAATGGAGTGGGCTATCATTTTGGTTTTTTCACTGACTCCTGAGGTAACCTGTGTAAAGCACACCTTTATGCAGATTCTCCAGTCTCATTATAAATATGAGTAGAACAATATGGTTCTTACACTCTGCTTGGGAGAATTTGGGGGTTGATATGGTTGATGTCCGTAGACATAATAACATCAGAAAGAGGGTATAAGGATTGAAGCCAGATTGTCTGGGTTTGAATCTTAGCTTCATCACATCCTAGACAGCTGACCTTGAACAGCTGATCTGTCAGTCCTCTGCCTCAGTTCTTTAACTGTAAGAGGGAGATAATGATTGGCCTGGCCTCTCTCTGTGTGGCAATAGGTTAAACATGCAAAGCTCTTAAAAGATAGCTGAACACAAAGGTGCTCAGTACATTGAAGTCCTTGCTATTAATCACTATTACTGTCTTTATTTTGGCCTTCCCAGGTGGCACTAGTGATGAAGAACCTGCCTGCCAATGCAGGAGACATAAGAGATGCGGGTTCGATCTCTAGGTTGGACAGGTCCCCTGGAGGAGGGCATGGCAACCCACTCCAGTATTCTTGCCTGGAGACTTCCATGGACAGAGGAACCTGGCAGGCTACAGTCCATGGGGTCACAAAGAGTCAAACATGACTGAAGCAACTTAGCACTCAGCATCTTTATTTTATTATATCTTTAGTGGATGTATCATACATTAGTCAGCATATAAATAATTTTATTCAATAACTGGAATGTCCTTAAGGCACAGCAAACCCCAGCACCATTATTAGTCTTACAAACAAAAATTATGTGATAAGCCTTGAGAAATCAGTAGGATTTAGACAAGTAAGAGGGAGCAGGAATTCCAGAAACAGCTGACAAACCTGCAAGAGTGGAGATTGGGCCAGTTAGGTTTGGTGAGGGAGCACGGAGCCTGGCCTTGCCAGAGAACGGGTTGCTTTGCAGAGTAGTGGGAAATAGATGTTAGCTCCCTAGTGGCTCTCCAGTGTAGTGATGTGGACGTATAGACACTGGGCTAAAGGTGAATAGATTAAATTGTACCAAGAGTGATGAAACTTACTAGCAGTGATAAAAATCAAGATGTCTCTCAGTGAGTTGCAGTACCAGCAGAGTTTGAGGCTGGGGAATGCTTCTGACTCCCACTGCCTGTGACTAAATGCATCTGCCCAGACTGATGCTGTCATAGTAATGGAACCATACTTGTTGGCTTCAGATTTTAGTCTATAAACTGGCTGCCAGATTGTAAGCGTGGTATTCATATCTCCTTTTTGCATTCCAGAGGAGCCATTATGTCCTTGGTAAGTGTACAGTATAACTGTGTGTTTTAATATGCATACATATACATATATAAAGTTCAAGTTCTTTAAAAGAAAATTTTAAAGAAGGCTATTTGTCATTGAGGCCCTCTCATCCTTCCTTGGCCTTTTGCTAAACATTTTCACTCCCATTCCAGTAGCCCTGTGCTCTCTGCCTATGTTCAACAAATTCTAACTAAAAGTTCCTTTAAGCCATTAATACTTGGTGGGTAAAACTATAATAGGTGCAACTGAAAACATAAAGCTGCATAGATCCAAGTGAATAACTTGCTGCTGGTGAAATTTCAGGTTATAGAGGAAGTTTGGGTGAGACACCCTTGATTCAGGCAATATTCTGTTCTGACCATGAAAAGATAGGTGCTTTCTGCCTATATGTATCTCTGACCTACATAATAAAAATCATGAGATTTTTCTGACTTGTTGTTCATTTGCTCAGTCATAATTGACTCTTTGCGACCACATGGACTGCAGCAAGCCAGGCTTCCCTGTCCTTCACTATCTCCTGGAGTTTGCTTGAATTTATGTCCGTTGAGTTGATGATGCCATCCAACCATCTCATCCTCTGTTTGTCCCCTTCTCCTCCTGCCCTCAATCTTTCCCAGCATCAGGGTCTTTTCCAGTGAGTTGGCTCTTTGCATCAGGTGGCCAAAGTATTATAGCTTCAGCTTCAGCATCAATCCTTCCAGTGAATGTTCAGGGTTGATTTCCTTTAGGATGGACTTGTTTGATCCCTTTGCTGTCCAAGGGACACTTTTGCATTTTCTCCAGCACCAAAGCTTGAAAGAATCAATTCTTTGGTGTTCAGCCTTCTTTATGGTCCAGTGCTCACATCCATACATGACTACTGGAAAAACCAGCTATCATTTATCTCTACTAAAACTTACGTCCTCACAGACAGGTGCTGTGTCTCATTCTTCTGTGTTTGCCTGGCTTATAATAGCACCTGGTACATATACATGCTTAATAATTATTTGTTGATGGAATGCTTTCATAATGCATCAGGGTCCCCAAAGCTATTTATCCCAAATTCCCCCTCTAGATCTCTCTTTTTAAATAAAATAACCTAATGGACTATGAGTTAGTATCTCATTTATCCGCATATTCCATTCATACCCTTTGTACATCCCCTCCCACCCTTGCAGAGTGTTCATTAATGTTTGTGAAGAAAGGAAGAAATAAATAACTTGGTAATGAGAATAAGCCGTTGGCCCCATGTTGAGTATCATCTTGGTATTCTGAGAAAAGTGGTCGGCTGCTGAATATTAAGAATGTCAAGTAAGTAGCAGAGAGACATTTTTGCTGAAATATTCAGATCAGTCTCAAACAACTTTATACCGCTTTCCTTTTAGGTGCTGAATACAAAGTTTTGTTTGAGAAATAAATAGTTGTTAAGCTGTTAAGTGTTACCATGGAAGGTGGTAACACTTTGATATGCTTTGCTGTTTGTAGACTTTTAATGCAACATCAATATATGAGGAATTGTGTAGATGTGGGCACTTAGAATCAGGGTAAAGGGAGTGAGGAGACGTACTCTTAGGATCTAAGCATCATTTGCTGTATCCCTGCTCAGGATCGTTCCCAAAGTGTAGGAACAGCTATGGGGAGAAAAGTTTATGACTCAGTTTGAATGAATAATTAGCAGTGTATAAATTTGGGGGGCAAAAGACTTATGCAGATGTTTAGTAAAATTTAAGAGTGCAATGGTGTAATAAATTACACTAGGATAAATTTTCTGCCTCTCTTCTCAAGGCGGGTAAAAGTTCTCTTCTTTCTGTGTAAACCCTAGTATCCAATTCTGATTTAATATTCCCACTCTGTTTTTGTAATTAAAACATCATTTATACTGAGAATAATTAAGACAACTGTACATTTGATTTTAAAATCAGTTTTGAGTATTGTGCATTGTCAAGCTACAAGAATGGTTCCTGCAGCTTTTACAACGTAGCATTAAGAAGCAGACAGTGACCGCAGGCACCTGAGTGGAAGGTTTGACAGTTTGATAAATTAGGAATGACACTTGCCAAAATGGCTGTCCTTCCTGCAGTCTGCCAGTGGAGCATTTGCGCACTGTTAATTGAATTGGCAATTTGTGTAACAGTGCCTGCCCCTGAGCTTTCGTAACGCCGGATCTGCCATTTAAGTCTGATAATCCAGGACTTGGGAATAAGGACGAAAAGCTTCACATGATATTACTGCAGATTTAAAATGACAGTCGGGGACCTTGTTGCCAATTTCCCATTAAATGAGAAATAATTAACAATAGCAATAACAAAGTCTTATAAAGCTGGAAAGTTAAATTGACTTTTCAGCACTAGTATTGTACAAAATTGCTTCTAGTGTGATTATTGGATTGCCCTTTCAAGATTATATACCCTAAATAGTTTCATATGATGAACCAAACATGGGACGTTTTGTAAGCTAATCTGTTTGATTGTTGTGAAAATCTTCTGATTATCTACGAGGATTGTATCATCATTAAGGATTTGCTTTATGCTATAAAATTTCATAGAGATAGAGACCTTAATGAAATAACAGAGATTCTTATTTCCTTAATTTTGCTAGTAATTTAATGAGAGCTACAACAAAATGTTGAACTACAGCTAGATAATGTCAACTGTAAGTATTTATAGAGTACTATACGTGACTTTTTTGGATGTCCTCCTATGATGCTTCTGAGTTTTGAGAACTCCTGAGTAACTTTTGGTGTGTGTTTGAACAGTGGTTTGTATTTGGAACACTGGTTTAGAACAATACAGATTCCTGGCACCGGGTTCTTTTTAAAATTGCAAAAGATGTTAATTTTCTATGATTTTCAAACTCATGGAAGTTTATGTTTCATTGTTACTGTTTAGTTCTAAAGTTCAGATCTTTTGGGGTGGAATTGAGTTAATCACGTTAGCACAGACTAGAGTGGTTCTTACCTGATACCCTCTGAATGGCCATATCCAATGGTTACAGTCAGCATTTGCAGTTAAATATTTTGACTGCCACCACCTTTGATCATATACTGGTATGTTGATATTTGATAGGTAAGGAGTGGGCTCCAAACCAGCTAGAAGAGTTTTAGGAACCAAGTTGATGGCAAAAGATGATCCTTTTTCAAATTTTAGGTTATTTTTTATTATAGACTCTCATTTCACAATGGGATATTCAGGATATTCAAGAATAGGATAGAATCTTCTGTTTTGTTTTGTTTAACTGTGGTTAGAAAATAAGATAGTCTTGTTCTGTTTTGTAAGAGTTGGCATTTTTTTTTTTGACCAGTTAGTGCATTTCATTGATTTAATGTGAGGACAGAATGTAGGAATGGAAACCTCCAGATAGAGTGGGGAAAAGAACCTGTCACCTTGATGGAGATCTAGGCTTTTCTATGTAGAGGTTATATTTGAAGCCTGAAGCTGTGGTGACTGCCAGGGAAAAACAGAGAGAAAGAGTGTTCTGAGCATTAACAACTTAGGCTTAGGAGGGGGGCAGAAGTCTATGAAGGAAACCATAAATACAGAAGAATAGAGGAGGGAACATGGGGTGGAATGAGGTGAAAATGAACTTTAAAATAAAAAGCACAGTATGTGGACTCATGGCGCCTGGGTATTTTTAACACCTCAGTGCTATAAAACTTGGCAATTCAGAAAGACTCCTGGATTTCCATCTCTTCACTGAGAAATGGGGATACATAAATGCCTGGTTTTACCTCATGAGGGTTTTTTGGTATGAAAATTAATTGGATTATTTTATGTGAAAACAGTTTGCAAATTATATGAAAATGCAAGCTGTTAATAAAAGCAGCAGTATAGTAAGAGCATAACTTAGAGAGAGAAGTGGTCAAAGCTTTTAAAAGCTGTGGAACTCGGAAAGAAGAGAGGAGGAATGCCCAGTGGATGATGGGAACATGTTCTTCTGAGGCACATGGAGAGTTTGATGTTCATGCAGTGATGAGGACAGATGTCAGGGTCCAGAGCTGACAGAGAGACCAAGTTTGTAAAGAAATGCAGTAGCAGGTGTATATTCTGTATTCCCCAGAATGATGAGGATGTGTGCACAAAGGACTGATGAGTGTTACAAAACAGGAGAGTAACTTGCCATGAAAATTACTGCATTTCCACACTTCAATATGTCTCTGAAATTGAAAACGTATCTTATAATTGATGTATATGCTTAGTATGGTTATTTTTCTTTTTTTTTCCCCCAGGAGAATTGATAGTAAACTGATGACATATTTAAAAATTAATGGCAGTTTAAGATTGTTGCAGTTTGGCCAAATGTTACTATGAACATAGCTTGCTGGTGGCCGACTTTGGCATGCTTAATCATTCAAATATTTGAAAGATTTCTGTACCTGTCCTCATCCAAGATTAGGATATTATTTTATTGATCATTTGTTGAATACAAATCATATTGAGTGCTTATGGTATAGTAGATACTCTACTGGGGTATTGTATACATAATGTCATTTAATTCTCAAAGTCATACTAGGAATTAGGTACTGTTTTTAGCCCCCGGCATTATATGTGAGAAAACTGAGGCTTAGATTAGAGGCTATGTTACTTAAAATCCTGGCTTGCTGTAAAATCTGATGCTAGGTTAGACGCTATTGAAAAGTCAAAGGTACACACTTTGTTCCTCTGGATTACAGCACAGGAAAGCTAAAACACATATTCAGAAAACAACCATGTAAGGGAAGACACTCTACAAGTACTGTCAATACCACGACAGAGGCACAGGTAGGCTAGAAGGATTCCATGAAGAGAGACATTATTTCCAACTAGGAAATAAGGGGGAGTTTCTTCATGGACAGCGGTAATATTTGAACGAGTGTAGATGAAGGGGTGGTAACACAAGCAGAAAGAACGGGTGAGTGAAAGAGATGGAAGCTTCCAAACAGCATGTGTGTTGAGGAAATAGTGAGTTACCAGAGTTAACTGGACTGGAGTGTGCTTGAAGAGGAATCAGTTCAGTTCAGTCGCTCAGTCGTGTCTGACTCTTTGCGACCCCATGAACCGCAGCACGCCAGGCCTCCCTATGCATCACCAGCTGCTGCAGTCTACCCAAACCCATGTCCATTGAGTCGGTGATGGCATCCAACTGTCTCATCCTCTCCTCCTGCCTTCAGTCTTTCCCAGCATCAGGTCTTTTCAAATGAGTCAGCTCTTCACATCAGGTGGCCAAAGTATTGGAGTTTCAGCTTCAACATCAGTCCTTCCAATGAACACCCGGGACTGATCTCCTTTAGGATGGACTGGTTGGATCTCTTTGCAGTCCAAGGGACTCTCAAGAGTCTTCCCCAACTCCACAGTTCAAAAGAATCAATTTTTCTGCACTTAGCTTTCTTTATAGTCCAGCTCTCACATTCATACATGACTACCGGAAAAACCATAGCTTTGATTAGACGGACCTTTGTTGACAAGATAATATCTCTGCTTTTTCATATGCTGTCTAGGTTGGTCATAACTTTCCTGCCAAGGAGTAAGCGTCTTTTAATTTCATGGCTGCAATCAGCATCTGCAGTGATTTTGGAGCCCAAAAAAATAAAGTCAGCCACTGTTTACACAATTTCCCCATCTATTTGCCATGAAGTGATGGGACCAGATGCCATGATCTTAGTTTTCTGAATGTTGAGCTTTAAGCCTACTTTTTCAGTCTCCTCTTTTACTTTCATCAAGAGGCTCTTTAGTTCCTCTTCACTTTCTGCCGTAAGGGTGGTGTCATCTGCATATCTGAGGTTATTGATATTTCTCCCGGCAGTCTTGATTCCAGCTTGTGCTTCTTGCAGCCCAGCGTTTCTCATGATGTACTCTGTATATAAGTTAAAAAGCAGGGTGACAATATACAGCCTTGACGTACTCCTTTTCCTATTTGGAACCAGTCTGTTGTTCCATGTCCAGTTCTAACTGTTACTTCCTGACCTGCATACAGGAATAGTGAGAAATAAAGGCAAAATAGTCAGTGCATTTCCAAAGGACACCACCCAGTGTTTTGTTCATATACTTAAGAGTAATCAGTTTAATATTTTTGCCTGTTATTTTGGTTTTGTGTTGCCACCCAGTTGGTAAAACCATCCCTGGAATTATAGATTTCTAATTTGTTCTTGGTTATTTTGTGTTTTCAAAATGTTCTACAATAATCTTTGACTAGAAATAATCATGGTAGATATTATTTTAATAGTTCAATTTACATAAAAGTTTATTTTAGAAAATTTAATGGAAGGTAGCACTCTGATTTTTAATGGTGATGCTGAGCTGTCATGTCAAGATGAAGAGTCTCAGATGAAATTAACTGAGTTGGGATCTCGAAGAACCTGGGTGTAGTTCTTCTCATCTTTGAAGTTTCATCTATGATGATAGTTACTGCTCCTTTTTTATTTTTGGATGATAATGGTTTATTTTCTATTTTTTAAAACATTCTTATAGAGGTTACAAATACATATCTGCATATTCTTGTTATATATCCATCATTGTTTAAAAATACAGTTTCATTCATTAGTTTTCCCTATTATTTTTTCTCTGTTAATTTATGCTTACAAGACAAAGTATCTTTATTTTCTTTCTTTTATCGTTCCTTAAGATATTCTTAATTGTGCTTTTCTTGAATTCTTCAGATAAATACTTACTGTTTTATTTTTAAGTTGTGAGTTTCATGAAATGTATCTTTAACGGTATACGTTTCCCTCTTAAGTACCGCTTTAGCTGTGTCACACAAATTTTAATATGGACTGTTTTCTACTTTATCCACTCAAAATCTCTTGAAATATCTGATTTTTATATTAAACTCAAAGGGTTTTAGTAATGCCATTTAATTCTGAAACATGTAAGGATTTTAAACATCTTCTTGGCATTAAGTATTAATTAATTATGTTTGAACATCAGGCAAATGATGGTTTCAAAACTCCTTAGGCTGATAGCTCATATGTGATGTTCTGCTCTTTGCTTTAAGGATTAGACACAGTCCACAGATACTGTTATCTGTGTGACAAGATATGTGACATGCCCTGCTCATTAAGCTTTTATTCTAGAGTGGGGTGGAGGGAACAGGCAACAAACAAGCAAATATGCTAACAACATGATTCAGGATAGTGCTGAAGAAATGAAGCAGGATGATGTACTAGAGGTAACATTGTATGGGTACGTGTGCTGCTGTTGATCGGTGAGCAAGGAAGGCCTCCCACAATTAAGATTTTGGCTGAGACCTTGATACTCAGAAGGAGCTGGCCACAGAAAGTCTAGAGACAAAGAAGTTCAGTAGAAGTGACAAGCACAGAATTTCTCAGGTAGGAACTAACTAGGTCTCTTCTAGGAGTCAAATTATAAAAACAAAACAAAACACCCAGTGGTGCTTGGGTGTGTGCTTCACACACACACACCATCTCATATTAATGTTCAAGATAAGCTTAGGAAAAAGGTCCACTAATAGTGTTCTCTGTTAAGAACTATCCAGTGATTTCCTATCACACATAGAATAGAACCCAACTCCCACCGAGTCCCAGAAGGCCCACGCAACTGTGAAGCACACAAAAGGAAGTCTGGAACACATTAAGTGTTTAGGTTAGCATATGTTACTGTTAGATGACAGTGAGCAATCTTCTGTCATTCTTTGTAAACGCTCTGGCACATACTAGGCAGTATGAATGTTTAGGTTACTAAATAAAAACCAAAGTGCATGGATATGCTCACTTCACCCTCATGCCTTTATTGTTTTTAATTTTAAACTTTAAAGTTGTCAGTTCTTAAAAACACTTGTGTTCTCTAAATTGATGATCTCCAAATTCATTCTCGGGTACCTCATGGGTGACCCTGGGCAAGTCACTCTTCGGAGCTGTGGTGAGGATTAAATGAGGTAATCTCAGCAGCAGGTGTAATGGTGGCATGTAATGTGCACTCAGCGGTGGCTCTTTTAATGATCTAATTATAGTTCAGCACACTCTGTTTAGGTTCATAATTCCTTCAATTTGTGATTTAATTACTTGGAAGGATAATTCCATTCACTGTATACTAAATATCTCAAAGTGTAAAATAAGACTAAAATCCCCTTTCATGTCTTCACAGAGGCACTTTTATAGTTATTAGACATCTTATATTCCACAGGCCTTCTCAGAAGCAGACAAATAAATTGATAGTCACTTAACATTCAGTTTGGAGGGTCAGGGAGTTGAATTTTATGGAAAAGGTTATTCAAAGAGTCTGTTTTTCCTGAATTTATTTGTTTGTGAAAACAAAGAGAGGAGCTTGCAATTTATAATTTCTATTGAGCAATGACCTACATGTAAAGAGATATTTTACTTATTTATGAAGAATACTTAATTATTTGTTGGCATGAAGGAGGAAAGCATTCTAATGAAGGCATACATTTTAAAGCTTGAGGTGGAGGAGAGGAAACAAAAGTTGCCAAAATTTAAACTATTTACAGTTTGATGATTTAGTATGAAAGAGATAAAACATTCCTCAAACTGGTATAGTACTAAGGGTAGCAGTGAGTTGAAATTTATAATAATGTTTTATATGCTGCATCGTAACTCTTGAAATTCAAGCTTGTAAATCAGGAATCATCTTATCAGGGTAAGATCTCATCAGTATCCAGACATTTTTAGGGCTATGAAGTTGTTCATAATTTATACATATGAATATAGTACATGTGCAAGCAAACTTCAACTCTCGAACTTAAAGGAGATTATTTTGGATAAAAGGTGGCCTATTCTTTAATCATCAAACTTTTTCTTTTGTATTTAAAATATCATGGAAAGAATTTTTGTGTGGAAGATAATTTAGCCTTTTCTTTATGACTTAGGAGTATTATTATGTATGCATTTCATTACCATGAAAATAATATGGCTGATGTCCTCAGGGACTTTTGGACTATGAGACCTGCTTTAACTGTATACCAAATTGGCCTGTATTATAGTGCATTTTGAGAATTTTTTCCCCTGCTGTTTATCTCCCCCTTTTTCTGTTGATCCCTTACTGTTAGTCATAATTCTTCTCTACTGTTAGCATTTCTAGATCTCTCTTTTAATTTGCTGTTTCAGATACAGTTTTAGCTTGGACACCCGGGTTTGTTGGCATTATGTATAAGCCAAGCATGAATAGAA
The DNA here is from genome assembly GCF_049115385.1 of Moschus berezovskii. Lineage (NCBI taxonomy): Eukaryota > Metazoa > Chordata > Mammalia > Artiodactyla > Moschidae > Moschus > Moschus berezovskii. Next base: position 26,329,900 of record NC_142480.1, on the reverse strand, counting down.
TCTGATAAAAGAAAAGGGGATCGTCTGTGAATAAAGTACCTGGACTCTGTGATAGCTTTATTGATCTTTCAGAGGCATTTTCCAGGTTTCTTCATTTCATTTGCATCTTGGATGAGTAAAATATCCTTACCTAAGGCTCAAAGCCACTTCCTGGAATAAACTGTCTTAGCTACATACATGTGTGTGTGCATATGTCTCATGTACAGTTCCCCAGCTATGAAATGTGCTTCTGTCTAGTTCTCTGCCCTACACTAATACGACCCCAAAAATAATGCTCTTCCTAATGATGTTTTTAGAGATTGGGAGAAAATGCTATCACTTCTTTAATTTCCTTTGCAGGTCTTGTTCCTGAAAATATTGTACCCCATGCTTTGTGCACTAGTATGTAAATGAGATCTTTGAGGGTTCTACATAAAACTTTCAAGGAACAAGCCTTCCTCCCCAATTTTAAGTAATTAAAGCTTCTGAATTTTCCAGACATTAAACTTACATAAAATTATTCTAGTTGTAAAGTTCCCAAACTGATTTTATTTATTTCTCTAAGTTCCTTAATGTGGTTTCGCTGCTTGGCTTGACCTCTTGACTAAAATAAGTTTACCAGCCTTTCACCAAAATGATGCTTATCTTTACAAAGATAAATATGGTCATATTTCTAAAAAAAAGAAAAAAATTCAGATTAAGAAAGTAGGTTTCTGGGATTTATGAAGACTATTTTTCTTTTCAAATAATAGATCAGTATCATGGAATGCAGTTAGATACCTTGGAAAGCCATTAAATAGAAATACATCATGATTTTTAGGGGAAGAAAGGCAAACATAGAGACAAGAGGATACTGTTAGATGGTTCACCCATGTACCAAACTGACCATTTGGGGCCAAGGAAGCTGATTTTTATGTTTTAAAATTAATCCAACCTAGATTAACCATGTCGCGTCCCCTTAACCACAGGCATGTGAATCTCAGGGTAGACAGCTGTTTGGATGTCCCACACTGGGACTGCTGCCCTCAACAAACGCCTCTGATTCTCCTACATGGTCACTTGGCAGCATCTATGGGCACCCATATGGCTGAATGGCATCGTGCCTGTTTACAAGTCGGTTGGATCGTTTTCACTAGGACCCAGGTGCCAAGCAAACATAGATTCACTCTGCCTACTGAACTATGCATCTTCTTTCTCAGAAACAAAACACCTCTCCTTGGTAATGACCTCCAAGTTTAAGGCAATGTATTTATTGGCATTTTATTGCCTTCACTACATGTTGACAAGTTCTCTGTCTGTAACGATAACAAAGGAAACAAGAATAATGATATCTCTTGTAATTACGAAGCGGACAGTACCCCCAAAAATGTGAAATACAAGTTTGGGCTGCACCTCCGACCTCTTAGGATGCATGCAATTCCCAGAGCATCTATAGTCCTGCTTGAAGATGAAACGGAGCATTGGTTGCTTCCGTGACACTAAGACTGTTCATTTGGCTTTTCTTTTCATTAGCTTCACAATTTGAGTGGGAATAGTAGTTTTCACATAGAGGATATGGTGAAGATATGGGAGATGATACATATGATATGCTTTGAGCTCCTTGAAATAAATTTATTTTATTCATGTGACTACTATATGCCTAGAAAATCCCATGGATGGAGGAGCCTGGTAGGCTGCAGTCCGTGGGATCGCTAAGGGTCGGACACGACTGAGCGACTTCACTTTCACTTTTCACTTTCACTTTCACACATTGGAGAAGGAAATGGCAACCCACTCCAGTGTTCTTGCCTGGAGAATCCCAGGGACGGGGGAGCCTGGTGGGCTTCCGTCTATGGGGTCACACAGAGTCGGACACGACTGAAGTGACTCAGCAGCAGCAGCACTATATGCCTCAATGAAGGAAATTAATGTCCTTGCCTTAGAATTAACAAACGGATGTTTAACAAGTTCAACATCTTTTGCTTTCTAAACAGCTGACTTTTGTATCCTACCTGAGTTTATAAAACTTTCCCCTATATTGTTTTACTTAGTCTTCATATAAAATTTATGAAGTAGGATGGTCAAATATTATTATTAGTTTTATTTTACAAATAATGGAAACTGAGGCTAAGAGCAGTATTGTGACTTATCTTAAGGTTTCTCAACAAGTTTGAAGTGACAGAGTCAAGACCCCAACACAATATTTTCCAGAGATTCCATTGCATTTAGGATGAAAGTGTCCTTGAGATAATATATTCATTTAGATGGATTCATTTTTATTTCGTTATTAAGTAAAACCTCCAAATAGTTAAGAGGTTGATTGGAAAATATATATTAACATGCTCATTAAAAGTGACTTTAATAGGAAATATCCTTAACAGCTGCCATTGTAATTTATTGCTCTTATTTTCTCATTTAATTTGCTTCTTGAGTAATGTTTTGGGTCAGTTTCTTGGCAACAGTTTTGATTTGATTGTTTCCTTTTGTTTAGAAGGTCACAGAATTTTCATTGGAAGGACTGATGCTAAAACTGAAACTTCAATACTTTGGCCACCTCATGCAAAGAGTTGACTCACTGGAAAAGACTCTGATGCTGGGAAAGGTTGGGGGCAGGAGGAGAAGGGGAATGAGATGGCTGGATGGCATCACCAACTCGATGGACATGAGTCTGAGTGAACTCCGGGAGTTGGTGATGGACAGGGAGGCCTGGTGTGCTGTGATTCATGGGGTCGCAAAGTGTCGGACACGACTGAGCAACTGAACTGATGCTTAAACTGAAACTCCAATACTTTGGCCACCTCATGCGACGAGTTGACTCACTGGAAAAGACTCTGATGCTGGGAGGGATTGGGGGCGGGAGGAGAAGGGGACGACAGAGAATGAGATGGCTGAATGGCATCACCGACTCGATGGACATGAGTTTGAGTGAACTCCGGGAGTTGGTGATGGACAGGGAGGTCTGGCGTGCTGTGATTCATGGGGTCGCGGAGAGTCGGACACGACTGAGCGACTGAACTGAAAAGGAAGAAAATTTGTCAGGATTTTAAAAACTCATAGTATTCGAGATGTGACATAAAATTTTAAATCTTCATCACTTATATTTAATAACAATTTATGAACACTGGCATGACTTTAAGTCCATTTTATTGAAGCAATTGAAAACAAATCAGAAAAGTTATGGGTAAAGGAGTTTTGAAGGAGACATGGCCTAATTTGACTTTGGTATTGCTTTCCTCTTTTAGTAGGATGTGTGTCAGAATTCTCTCCTGGAAAATTTTGAATCAGAAGTATAATGTAAATGGGAGAGAAATTTTATAACCAGGTGGATTATAAGATAAATTCTTAATGTTGAATATGAAAGGGTTGAAAAGTTTGATTGTCGTTGAATCAGTGTTTGACATCTGAATAAGAAATATTTGGAAAATAGGTATGGCAGGTTCATTTTGTCTTATATTACAAATATCCCACCTTTCACTCCTATTTTAATGGTGTTTTGATATGAAAAAGCCTTTTTTCACTTTTAAGAGTCTTAATGAAGTATATTTTATACACCATACCACCCACCCATTGTAAATGTATAATTTGGATGGTTTCAGTAAATTTCAAATTGTGACCATCACAACAATCCAGTTTTGAAAGGAATCCATCATCTCCGTCAATAAGTCCCCTCATACCCACTAATCTCTGTTCCCACTCCTAACCCAGGCAAGCATCAACCTACTTTCTGTCTCTCTATAGTTCTGCTTCTTCTAGAGATTTCATGTAATGTATATTCATGAAATGTGTAGTCTTTTGTGCCTGGCTTCTTGTGCTGGATCTTCATTGCTTTGTGCAGGTTTTCTCTAGTTACAGTGAGCAGGGGCTACTCTTTAGCTGTGGTATATGGGATTCTCATTTCAGTGGCTTCTTTTATCGGGGAGCAGGGATTCTAGGCACATGGGCTCAGTTGCCCCATGGCATATGGAATCTTCCCAAACTATAGCTTCTTTTACTAGCATCATGTTCTTGAGTCTATTTAACTTGTATGTGTCTATATTTAGGTTTTTTTAAATTGCTGAGTATTAGTTTACTATACATATATTTGTTTATGCATTATTTAACAATTGATAGATATTTGGAATGTTTCTGATTTCTGGCCATTTTGAATAATGCTGCTATGAAAACTCACATACAAGTCTTTGTGTGGAAAAATGTCTTAATTTCTTAAAGACACATAATAGTGTAATTTAATGTTTTACAGTAAAAGCATGTTTAATTTTGAAAGAAAATGTAAAAATTGTTTTCAACAGTGATGGGATTGGACCATTTTATATCCCC